>NC_092825.1:97476378-97808697 GCF_039878825.1 Excalfactoria chinensis | reverse complement strand
TGGTTTGGGTTGGAAGGGAGCTCAAAGCCCACGTCGCCCCAACCCCTGCCCTGGGCAGGGCTGCTCCCTACCAGCTCAGGCTGCTCAGGGCCCCATCCAACCTGGCCTTGAGCGCCTCCAGGGATGGGGCACCACAGTTTCTATGGGCAGCTGTGCCAGCGCCTCACCGCCCTCTGAGGAAAGAATTTCCTCCTAGCATCTAACCTAGATTTCTTCTCTTTTAGTTTCAAGCCATTTCCCCATTGTGCTATCACTATTTATCCATGTATAAAGTTGGATATCCAGGCCAAACAAGCCCATCTCCCTCAGCCTGTCTTCAGAGGAGAGATGCTCCAGCCCTCTTATCATCTTTGTGCCCTTTTCCGGAGCCATTCCAACATCTCCACATCTTTCCTGTGCTGGGGACCCCAGAGCTAAACACAGTAGTCCAGGTGAGGTCTCATGAGAGTAGAACAGAGGGTGTCCAATTTCTTTCCTTGCTCTACTGGCCACCACTCTTGTGATGCAGCCCAGGATGCAGTTGGTCTTCCAGGCTGTAAGAGCACACTGATGGCTTGTGTCAAGCTTTTCATCCACTAGAACCCCCAAGCCCTTCTCCATAGGGCTGCTCTCAGTAAGCAGCCCTACTCCTCCCAGTCTGCCTTCACTATGCATTTTCATTATGAATATGCTATTAATTCTTTGGGTTTTCTGAGGTATGCATTATTTGATGCTTAGATAAATAATTTAGGGTCTACAAAAACTTGGACCTGAGCTCCATAGAAAAGATAATCTGTTTAGAGGAAATGACAGCCCTGAAAATGAGAGAATGTGCAGCCAAGAGAAAGTTTCTTGCTACTGCATTTGCCACTGTCACATCCAGTATGAGAATGATGAAGGCAGCTCAGTGTGCAGAACCACTCAGTTCCCAACTCATTTGGTAAGGCTGGCAGGAAGGATACACCAGTAATGGTGATGTTGGCTCACTTATCAACCACAAACCTACATCAGTGTCAAAAAGCAAGAGATAGACTCAGTGAAAACAACTACTGGGAGGTCTCTATCCTAAACGGGTTTCCAAGAGCATTAAAGCCACAGAAATACACACAGTTCAAAGTCAGGGACAGTGTTGACTATGCTGTTTTTCTAGAGGGGGAGTCAAAGACTGTACAGCTTAGTCCAAACACTGGCTTATCTAGACTTTTTCAGAAAACTAACCAAAAATATTCATTTGTAAATGTTCCTTGCAAAAATGATTTATTATGAGTATTTAATTTAATAATGAGCAGTTGAGGAATGAGTGTAATCAGTGGTTTTAATGCATCACCAGAGGAAATCTCTAAAACTAATAGACAACATTATAATCATAATGGCTAGGTTGCTAAAAATCCTGACAAGGCCAAGAAAATGCGGCAGATTTGAAAGGTGGTGAAATATCACTGAGAGATTTGTGGGAGATAAAGATTTGAACAGCTTCCTGTTGCAAGTGAGCTTGATCCTTCTGAATGGGACTGAAAATGTCCCGTAAAGCAAACAAAGTCTCTCTGTTCTCAGGAGAGACCAAGTAGCCCCATGTTAGGAAGCATGTTGCAACAGGTAGATTCAAGGACAGGAATTTCCCCAAATCCGCGTCCAGTTCCCCCCCTTTGGCTGTGTTCTTTATGCTAATTTAGAATATATTTAGATGGTGGATTTCTTGGGTTTTATTCAATCTTCCTACAACTTGGTAGAAAAAAATGAGTATGTCCCATAGCAATTCATCTCACTGTGCAATTAGATAGAAACATCAGGCATTCCTAACACTCAAATCCTGAAGAGAAATTAATTCTACAGGAGTTAGAGTTAAGCTTAATTAAGATTTAAGTCTCATGGACAAAACCAAGGGCTGAAGTACAGCCATAATGTAAGCAGCTTGCAGTTCCGGAGACTCAAGGGGACTGCATCTTTTTACATCAGGATTGAATTTGGTCCAAAGTGCACAAAACTCGTGTTGTGTCTTAAAGATAATTGAGGATTTGTGGCTCTCTATCTCTCAGTTGGGAAAGGTCAGATTTCTGATTTCCAGGTCAGAACTGCTTGACAAGGATTTAGTGCCATCCACAACTCAGGACATGCTAACAGGCTTTCTTGTTTAAAGGGAATGCTGTAACTGTAAAAAGGGTCTAAGAGGGCAAACTTGGGAGGAAAAAGAAGAGAACTTGTTTAAGTGATTTATCCTTCAAGATTCTCAAGCTAGAAGAGGTTTTCTCCCATTAGATGAGGCATGATTGAATCGACCTAACTTTCCACTCTTGCACTAATGAGTTACTACAGTTTTGAAATCTATACAGGAAAGACTTCATAATCCATGGAGTAATCTGGACAGGTTAATCTGCATCTTCCTGGAAAGCCTGGATCCTTAGTTAGCGAAACACAGCACTGTGGACATTTAACCAGCCTTTTTGTCTCCTTTGGGAAATCAAGGACAAGACAACAGGCAAGCACTGAGATGCACCATTCAATTACTGCTGACCCTTCTAAGCATTCCTCTTTTTCCTAGGCTATCTAGCTGGACATTTGGAATTACGCTGTAGCAGAGGAGAACATTACACTGGCCTCTTGTGTGCTATATGCCTATTCATGGACAAACTAACGCTTTTTTAATGAGAGTTTCTGAGGTTGTTATCCAAACTACATTCCTTATCCCAGATCTCATCCTTAGCATAACTCCCAAAGGCATTTGGGAGTTTGGACGCGGACATATATGTGAATCCAGGGCTTGATCAGGTCTCATTGAAGTCAATAAAAACATCGTTGTTGCTGAAGAGCTATCCATGAGGCTCAAAGGAAAAGTAAAAGCCATCCAAGAAAAAGCAAGAGATGAATTACAGGTTCTTCTTTTCATCAAAACACACCTTACACTTCTCTCTCTTTCTCCCCCTTTTAAAACAGAAAAACAATCACCTCTTTTAACTTTAGAGCTACTTTACAGTAACCGAGGAAATATTTGAATTTGAAACAATATTGAAGGGTTCTGGATGGATGCCCCAAAAACGTCAAGTGACCTCCCAAGTATAGGACTGAACTATGGAATTTACCGACTCTGGTGAAGAATTTTTGGTGATGGCAAATTGCTGAAGTGCAGCAAAACAAGCACCGGGAGTCTGAGCAAGGAACTTTTGTTTGCATGTCTCCTTGTTTCCGGAAGAAAGAAAAAAATAATTGGGAAAGAAAAAAAGAAAAAAAAAAAAAAAAAAAAAGAATAAAGAACACCTGCAAACCTTCGGTGCGTTAAATATTTCATAAGCATAACCTCAGGGCGATCTAATTACAGATCGGGCATATGTTAATGCGTAATTTACCCGGGAATATTAATTTGCGAAGTACTCGTGGTGTGAGTTAACCCGTTCTTTACAGTAGCGCGTTGGACTCCGAGAGCAGCTTCCAACGCTCCTCCCTCTGAGCTGCTCTCTGTACAGCGCAGCACCGCCGTCCTGCTCAGCGCGGTGCCGGTGCGCGCATCACTCCGTGCGTCCCGCGGAGGGCTGCGGAGCCGATAGGGCTGGGAGGAGAAGGGGAAGCCGCATCCTTCCGTGCGTCCTGCAAGCCAGAGAGCACCTGCTCCGGGCAGCCGTCTCCACGGGACTCAAAAGCACAAGGAAGAGGAAACAGCGGGGATTTCTGTGCTGTCCCCTCTGCCTGCGGGCAGTGTCAACGCGGAAAGAGCCGATAACAAAGTGCACCCGGACATGTGCCCTTTGCGGTGTCCCCGTCGGGCGCAGGGATAGGGAAGAAAGGAGAGGGGACCGAGCGCGTGGGTGCGCGTGTCGGTCAGCCGGGGGAGGGGGGTGGGGGGGTGAGCATCTGAAGTCACTCGTAAGGTCACAGAGAGCATTAACTCTTCCCCGCCCTCCCTCCTCCTCCTCCTCCTCAGGGACTCAGGGTAATGGCAGCTCGCCGCAGCGAAATGACAGCTTGCCGACCCATAATGACAGGCTGGGTGCTGCGGGCCGCGGGGACAAAGGGAGGAAGCCCAGTGCCGCCGTCGCTAGCCCTGGGGCAGGGGCAGAGCTCACGGGCAGCGCGGGGCAGCGCGGTGCCGGGGCTCTCCCGGAGCGCTGAGGGACGCTCTCTCCCCTCCGAGCACCGCAGCTCCCAGCCTGGGCTGCAGCGGAGGGGAAACTTGGCAGGACTCGAGGTGATCCCTCGCGAAGTATCGCACACCGTGCGGCTCTTCGGCTTTAAGTGATCCAAAGGAAACGCGGTGTTTTTCAGACACAAACATTTTCTGCCGGTCTCTCCCCTCCTTGGCTTCCTCCCTCCTGCCTCCCTCTCCCTCGCTCCCTCTCTCTCCTTTCTCCTCCCCCCCCCCCGCCCCTCAAGTTTCTCTGTCTGATTAAATGAGAAGGAAGTGTGGGAGTGGTGGTTTTGAAGCTCTCCCTTTAAGAGGCAGCCTGCAGTGACGAATTGTTGAAATTGCCATTGCAGGATGGCATTCCGCTATAAATTCATTGTTCCACCTCCTCTCATCTTCACATTTCTCTCCCTTCTCCTCTTGTTCACATCGGCAGACTGGGGATAACAACAACAACAGAAAGGAGAAGGGGAGGAGGGGGCTCGTACCAAAATCCGGGACGTTTTCCGCTTCTTCGGCTTTTTTTTTTTTTTTCCTTTTTTTTCTTTCTTTTTTTTTTTTTTTTTTTTTTCTTTCCCTTTTTAACCATCATCTCACCGGAGACTTCACGGAGAAGCGGTGTTTGGTGCCTGAATTTTTCCTCTCCCCTTCTCCTCCTTCTCTTCCAAACCGAAGGGGGCAGAGGAAGGAAGGAGCCGCCGGAGCCGGGGAGCGCGGAGCTGCAGCAGAGCTGCCCTCGTCCCGCTGCTGCCGCTGATGGGGATGAGCCGCTGACTCCAGCAGAGAAGTGCAAGAGGAGCGGGAAGCGCTCAAACTTCTCTGCACGCCGGCTCCGAGCCTCTCTCCTCCTTTCCCTCTCTCCCCCCTCCGCCTCCCCAGCAGCGGGGATTTGCGATTTTCGCCTCTCTCTCTCCTTCCATGTGCTCCTGGCTCTTCCCTGCAGAGAAACACAAAGTTCACACGCGAGCGGCTTTTGTTGACATCCTTCCCTCTCCCGCTCACACTTGACTCACGCTCAGGAGGCAGAACTTTCTTCTCCTTCGTTTTTTCCCCCCCCGCCTCCTTCTCCCTTCTCTCCTTGCCCTCTGCACTCCGCAGCCCGACTCCTTCCCCCTGCTCCCCGTCCTCTGTGACCACCACCGCCGCTCATCCCTGCTGCCGGGGGCATGCTCCCCGCGCCGCTTTCCCTGCTGCTGGTCGCCCTCCTGCCCCTCGCCCCGGCCCATCCGCCGCCACCTGCCGCCGCCGGAGCTCCGCCGCCGCCGCCCCCCGGGGCCGCCCCAACGCCGCCGCCGCCCCGGCCCGGCCCTCCCCCGGGGCCGCCCCGCGGGGCCAGCGGCGTCGTGCGGCGCCTCGACCCGACCTACGCGGGGGGCGGCAGGGCGGGCTTCGTGCTCTACGCCGGCGGCCGCCGCTTCCTCCTCGACCTGGAACGCGACGAAGCGCCGGGGGCGCCGCGGAACGGCGGGCCGCCGCGCTGCTACTACCGCGGCACGGTGGACGGCAGCCCGCGTTCCTTGGCCGTCTTCAACCTCTGCGGCGGCCTCGACGGCTTTTTCGCCGTCGGGCGCGCCCGCTACACCGTGAAGCCGGCGCGGCGAGACGGGGAGGAGAAGGACGAGGAAGAAGAGGGCGGCCCGCGGATCTATGGCGAGGGCCCGGCCCGCGCCCAGCACTTCTTCCGCAAGGAGCGCTTCAGCTTCGAGACGCTGCCGGCCCGCCCCAGCTGCGAGACCCGCGGTCCGGCCGGCGCGGCGACGGCTCCTGAGAGCGGACGACGGAAGCGGCGGCGGCGTCGCTCGGTGTCGCGGGCCCGGCAGGTGGAGCTGCTGTTGGTGGCCGACGCGTCCATGGCGCGCAAGTACGGGAAGGGGCTGCAGCACTACCTGCTCACCTTGGCCTCCATCGCCTCGCGGCTCTACGCGCACGCCAGCCTGGAGAACCACGTGCGGCTGGCCGTAGTGAAGGTGGTTGTCCTGGGCGAGAAGGAGAAAGGGCTGGAGGTCAACCGCAACGCTGCCACCACCCTCAAGAACTTCTGCAAGTGGCAGCACCAGCACAACCGCCTCGATGACGACCACGACGAGCACTACGACGCCGCCATCCTCTTCACCCGCGAGGTAGGCATCAGCTAGGGCCCGGCATCCGTGCATGGCACTTCATGGGGCTGTAGTGACGCGGCCGCTGTCCAGCACATGCTTGGTCTGGCGGCTGCTGCCTGCCCACGTCCTTGCTCCTGTGGTTGGGGGAGTGCTGCGGCCCGGGGATCGGCACCCAGATGTGCATCTACTGGAATGGAAGTGGGGCTGGAAAACCAACATGTCGTGTATGTGTTGGTGTGTCTCCCCTTCCCTTTCCCATTGAGCCTGTCACACACAGCCCCTCTCAGGAAGAGATCTGCTCCACAAAGTGACCATTCCCCAACCCATATTGGTCCCCCAATGAACCTGCTTAGCTGTTAGCAAACCCATTCAGGGCACTATAAAAGCACATGAGACTTCCTCACTGAGGGGGTTGACAGGCTATTTCCATCACGACAGGCCAGCTCTGCTGCTCTGGAAGCTGGCTGCTGCTCTGTGGTTGAAGGGTAGGGCGCGAATGGAAACCACAGGCAAACAGAGCTGCAGAAGTGGAGTGAGCTGGGCTGGTAGCGAGGGGATACAGCATCCTGCTCCGCTGTGAGACACGAGTGTCCCAACCAGTCGTAGGTCAGAACCCACCAGCCTGAGCCACACTGATCTGTGCCTTGCTCCCTGCCCACTCACTGATTAATTGCATTGCCAGAGGTCATTACGGGACATTGCTGTAGTAGACATGTGGTAGAGTTTATGCAATGAAGTCCTTCTGTAAGACTCTGCCTTCAGCGGTCTGGGTTTGGTGTTTTCTTTTTCTTAATTTTTTTTTTTTCTTCCTCAAGTATGAAAAAAATAACGGCATGACTTTCCGTTCGAGTACTCCTGCTTTTCTACATTGCCAGAGCCTGCCAAAAGGGATGCTTTGGATGGTTTGTGGAAGGAGTTGCTCCAGAAATGGGGGGGGGAAAAGTGCCTGGCTTGCTTTTATAGCTGTAAATAGTTGAAACATTAGGTTCTGTGTTGGTCAGGCGTCCCTTGTGCAACTGGAGCCTTTTTTAGCAGTTTAAAACCCATCATTCCAATTTGCAAGCTTTCATTTTTTTTTATCATTACAATCTGAATGAAGGCAGGCTACCTAGGGTGGGTCATGGTGTTCTCTCTTTTTGCTATAAACATCCCTTCCAATGGCTTATTGGTTAAGCTTGGGCCAGAATCCATCACTCTTTCACTAGAGGGTGTGTGTCTCTGCCAGAATTCCCATTTATTTCCTTGGGATTTATTGTGGTTCAGAAACTCCTACGGTGGTAGGCTGTGAGTCCTAGCTTAATGATTTAACATCTTTAGATTAGGGTAGGATGTGGCTTTAAAGTGCACTTGCTTTGCAGCTGCTTATCCATGAATTTTGCATGGATGCCCTAGCTCCAGAACAAGAGTGCTGATCAGTAACTGGCTTTGAATTACTCCTGAGCAACACATCTTCCATGGGCAGGGCTGCTGCTTTCAGATGCATGCAGTACATCAACTAAGTGTCACCATTCCCCTGGTCTCCTTCCATTCTTAAGATGCAAATATTGTTTGTGTTGTTGCTTGGGGATGTAAGTACTCTGGAAAAGAAAGGTACATGCCTCAGTTTTCCTGGTTTACATGTAGTGCATGCAGCAGAGCAATTCAGGCTAACACGGTCTGTTCTGATGACTGGCTGCGTGCGCAGGCATGTTGTTTGGCATTGCACGTCAGTATTTGGCTCAGTAAGGACAGGATTGTAGTTTCTTGCTACATGTGTTTATGATGTTCTTTGCAGGGAATCCACACGATTTTTGTATGCTTACAGTCAGAATGTCAACATGAATCTATTTGCTCATCTTAGAATGTAAACACAAAAAAGGGTTAAGGAATGAAAAAGGAGCAGGGATATTTCCTGCAGAAAACAGCCCCACTTTGAGCTCGAGCAAGATTTTTTCCAGTTTAGCTTTTCAATGAGAGTGGCAGCAGTTGGCAGGAGGATCCCACTTTTACAACTATGTTTTGAATGTATGAAGTACGTTGCTTAGCTACGAGACGCCGAGCCATGGCTGCCTGTTTTGATGGGCTCTGAATACCGTCATGCTAATTTTTGAACATCCAGATGTCTTCCGCTAAATGGCTTGTTTTTGAGGCATGGAGTGAATGTGTGAGGTACATTTTCCGTCTTTGTTTACTAACTGAGGCCACCTCAAACTTTGTGTCTCTGCGTCAACAGAATAATATTTGCACATAGTTTGTCAGCTGAGCCCATGTCCTCAGCTGTATGTAACTGTTGACATGAAGCTAGAATCTCAGTTATGTGTGCCTGTTGCCATACAAGGCTCCAAAGTAGTAATTATCTTTATTCTGGAGTGACACTGACTCAGATCCTATTTTGACATGAAAAGATGCTTCCTCACAGTTCAGCACCACCGCTTCCTCCTTTTCTATCGTCATTAATTGTTTCAGGATAAATTAATAACCACAGATAGACCAAGGATGCTGGCAGCTCTCTCATATTGTAAAATTAGTATGAGAGGTCTAAATTACTATAATCGTCATTCATGCTGGAAATATTTCCCATACAAGAAGATCTTTTGAAGGAGGTTTACCAATTCTAGGTCATAGTATGTATCTAATTTGGCAAGTGTTTCAAAGCAATTGTGCTGCAGAGCATAACAAACAGTAAATGAATATGTACCTGAGTTCCATTTAGGGTGATACAGATGATGATGTAAAAACTGTCGATGCTCTGTATTGCTATCGATCAACAGGGGCAAGGGCAGCATAACTCCATCCCTTAGTGTCAGTGAATCACAAGTGTAACTACCAGAAAAGCTACCATAACAGATCTGGTTGCTGTTACACCTATAAATGTCAATGAACACAGGAATTATCTGTTACTAAATATTGCAGAAACTCAATTGGGTTCCACAGTGATTATTTTGAATTCCCCAAATCTAATTTTCCTGGTAATGCTGATTTGTTGCTCAGTCTGTATGGCTTGTATCAAGTATGAGAGGGGTCTGACTTATTGGTATTAAGATGTAATAGAAAGGTATTTTAGTTTCAGTTGGGATGGAATAGCTTTCTTCAGAGTGTCTGGTATGATGCACTTTTTTGATTCCAGTAGAAAAACAATGTTGATAACACACTGATGCATATAGTTGCTGTTCAGCAATGTTGTACAGAACCAAGGCCTGACTTCAACTGGCCAAAGGGATATTCCATACCTTTATGACATCGTGCAGAAGGAGTTTTGAAGGGAGTGGGAGTTCATTTTCTTCGCGGTTTGAGAAGCTAGCTGGCCATCAATCAGAGTGTGGTAAATGGTAAATGGTTGCTTGTGCACTGCATGCTATAAACATTCTTATATATATGTATAGTCATCACTATTTTCCTTTTTTTCCAGCTTAGGAAGCAGTTTTATCTCAACCCGTAAATTCCACTTTTTTTTCCTGACTCTCTCCTTCATCCCATTGAGAAGGTGGGGAGTGAATGAACAACTATGTGGTGCTGAGCCACCTGCTGGGTTAAACCACAATAAATACCATGAAAGTTCTTGTTAAAGCGATTTGGCCTTGACAGCCAAGAGAGTACATGGATCCCTTGCTGCTGGACCGCTTTGTGGTAGAGTCCCTGACAGCAGCTGTAAATCCGTAGGTCATATGCATCTTCCGAGCATCATCCTCAGTGTGGAGATGCTAGGACTTGATCATCTGGTGGCCAGGTGAGACCCTACTCTGCTGTGGTAGGTACAGCAGAGTACAGGTGCGGCTGTGTGGTGGGAAGGAAGAAGAGCTCATAAGCCCTGTACCCTCAGATATTAGCTCACTTTGTTCTCCAAGTATGCGAAGTCAACAGCAAATTTCATCTGCTTCAAACATTCTTCTCATTAACAGTTCTCTGAAGTTGGAAGCAGGTTATCTTCAGTCTTCAGGTTTTTATCAGAGCAACGAATACGTGCCAGATTATTTGTCACAGCACAAAAACATATTAGTTGTGACTTGCAAACTGTGCTTGAACTCAGACTGCTCTTTTCTGAGATTTTGTCTGCTCTGTAATTATCCTTGAGATTTCATCCAATCTATTTCATTAGTGACCCTTAGTTAAATTTCAAGTGAACTATTCAGTGCCTTTGGACAAAATCCAGTTCTCTTCCTTTCCCTTTCCTCCTACTCTGAATCATGTGAAAATTAAAACAAAACAAAAAGATATTTCTCACAGTAGATGTAGGTACAAAAAACAAGAACAAATGCTTTCCTAAGTGCTTGCTAGCATCATCCACTGTAGTACCAGCAAGCCTGACTCTAAAAAGTTCACACTGGAGCCAAAGGCCACTGTCCTGCCTTTTTCCACACAGTAATTACATGGATCTTATGTGTGTGATTTAGTTTAACTGTCAATCTGACAGTGCTGTTGAAATTTAACAGTGAGCTTTGGATTACCTCGACTCAATAGATGGTTATTTCATTGAGTGGAGCACATGCTTTATTTGGCTCTACTTCTCTTCTATCTCTCTCTCTCTCTCCATATATATATACATATATAAAATAATCTCCTCACAATTCTTAATTTGTAACCATAACAACTGTCAATAAAATATATTTCATTAATGTTTATTATTATTACTTTGAAGAAGTTCTGATGTGATATGTTCACCAGCTCTGTAGGTTTTTAACCATTTTTTCCTACAAATCTGATACGTTTTAGTTGATGCCCCAAGGGAAAATAAAGTGGGGCATTATTTGAGTGGGAGGAGTAGTATGTATGATTCATGCTAATCTACAGAAACTGTGTGGATTTTCCATGCAAAAGATCTATGGGGTAGGCAAGTTAAATCAAACATCTTTCCCTGCTCACCAGTCATCTTTATCACAACTGAATTTTTGTTTGCCCATCCTCTCTCCTTGCAGAGTCCAAAAGATTTATGTGCATTTTGTTTTTGTTGCTGCTTTTAATACTCTGTGTTTTACATACTGCCACTGCATTTTCTTTGCATATTTTAGGAGTAAAAGAAGTTTTGTTACTTTGTCACAAAAGCTTAAGTCTAATTTGGACTCTGTAATGGTTCACTGCAGAGTGTCCTGCGATGACAGATGCTTAGGGTCCCTGTGTCATACAAGGGAAGAGTAAGAGCATGTCTGAGTAAGCACTTCTTGTGAGGAGATCTCAACAGGACATCACCAAAACACTGAGTCTTCTGGAATTTCTCATTACCTAGAATTCAGAAAGACAATTCACTGTTTTTGAGATTCAGGTATCCCTGACTTATTTCTGGCTTTAACATAGTAATCTGAAAGAAAACTGACCTCTCTTTTTAGGTTGAACTACATTGAACTACTTTGGTTTGGTACAAGAGGCACGTATCGCCACTCCAATTTCTCCCAAAAGTTAACCAGACTTCATTTTCCCTCTCAAAATGCACTGGGGAGGATGAAGCAGTATCTCAGTGGGTATAGCTGGAGTCCTTCTTTCCTTGATGTTGATAGCTAGGCCTTGTACTGGTGCCCTTACCTGGACATCCACACCAGCAAGTCCTAGCAGGACTTTTTCAGGAGCAGGACTTTTCACAGCGGGCTTTCTCCAGAGCAGCATTGCACCATTTTCAGAATGTACAGTCTCTCTTTTTAACTGTCATAGTATCAGCTGAAGTGTAAAATAAACCATTTCCTCAATATTTTTTTCACCAGTTAGCCCTTGTTTCCAGTACACATTTTGAGGTATGTCAATTCCACTCTTGCACTCCTCTTGCCTTCTGAACTTTACACGCTCCTTGGGTGATACTGGTAATCTTTTCTGTTTGGATGAGCATTAGTCTTTCTATCTCCTTTTTATTAATGTTTGTATCCAAGTGTTCTGTTCTGTGTTGTCGTGACGTTAATAATCTTCCACCCACTTTCCAGGGCTGAGTGCGAAAGGACGGATTTGTGGGTCCTGAGTATGTTGCAACCCCACCCTCCTTTTACAGACCTGCAGTGAGAACACTTGTGCGGGAAGTTGGAAAGCTGTGTTTAATTCCTTCCTCTGCTTGAGGGATTTTAGGCCTACATCACCCACCTCCCAGGAGAGGTCCTTAACCAGTAGGTTGTAAGCTGTTCCAGGTGTTAAGGAAACTTTCCACCTCTCTGACCAAAGCTATGTCACTATTTAGCAAGTAATTCAAGATACATGTGGTGAGAAGGAGAGAAATCATGACCTGAAGCTGCTGACTGGAGTGTGCTGCTTAGAGCAAGAGAGCCTGTGCTCCCAAAGCATACAGAAGAGTGTTTCCGTAATTTACTGAGAGGCTGTTAAATGTAAAATAACAGAAGCAGACTGAGGAACAGCAACCAAGAATGAAGGCCCTTCACCAGGTGCTGTAAGCACTAACTGCAGTCTGGGCTATGGAAACCTTTGGCACATGGGCTGCAACGGGAGGAGCCCCAGCTCCCTGCACACACAGCCACATGCATACCTTCATTGTAGGCTATAGTCTGATGCTTAGGGGACTTTCTTAAGAAACACACTTCTAAGTATTCTCATCTTTCAAAGGAATTTGAAGTTGAAACTTTTGGGCAGAGGCTTTGCTGGACCATTGTAATTGAAACCAGGAAAGCAAGCAAACGAACGTGGTGATGTAAAAGCTGTTAGGTGTGATTTAAAATATGGTGATGTGCAACTATGTCCAATAGAATGTCCAGTCCTGTTGGTGTCTCTTACATCTGATCTGAGAACATGTGTAGACTGGGTTCCTACGGAGACAAAGACTGAGAAGCGCTAAATGTCTCTGCTTTAGTGTAAGCTAAATGCTAAGCTGCTCAAGGCTGTAAAACTGCTGTACTTGTCCATTAGGGGTCCATAAGGTCACAAACTACAAGTCCTGTGCAGGATAGATAACTCAAAGATGGGGGAACACGGGCCAGTTTTGTTCTGGCATTTACATTCCACCAAACAGTGCACACTGGTGTTTAAATACTGTCTTGGATCCAGTCCATAGGCTCTGGTCTGCTATCAGGTTTCACTTAACAGTTTATTCTCATTTTTAACCTTACCACACAAATCAAAGATTTTCAGGTAAAATAAATTAACTACTTCAGCAGGAAGCCACTACAGTTATCTTCATTCACTACTATGTGCTATGTATATCTGGCAAACAGCCAACTGCTCTTGATATACTTATGAATGCCAGGAAATCTTGGCCTTTAATAAGCTGTCTAATTAACTACTGGTCTTATGATGTACAGCTCATTTTTCCTGTTGTTCCTTTGCCAAAGCTTAAGGCTTAACATCTATTGTCTCCTGTGTAGCAAATGCATTTTCTATTCATTCTTCCATTTTGAAACTACTGTAATGTAGATGAAAGGCCAGATGCTGCATTCTTTCTTCAGAAATATCAAGAAACACATATTCTTAGAAGTTTCTGCTGCTGCTTGGAGGCAATTAAATGAGTGTACAGATCTGAATAAGAGATTGACTTTTTAAATGAGAGCTACATACCACAGCAAAATAGTTCTTAGAAGCTGATCTTAAGTATCATGGCACTTCATAAAGTTTTTCAAACTAGGAGTTTGAAGAATTGAGGGGTCCCAAGCAGATTTTTTTAAAGTTGCATCATTATATCAAGGCCTTTTTTTTTTTCTTTTTCTTTCTTTTATTTTATTTATTTATTTATTTTAAGAAAATACTTTCTAGGGAAATAAGAACTTTTAATGTACTCCCAGAAAATCAGTTTGTAAAAGTCTGTGACTGCCTTCCAAAACTGCTTGAGAAAACTAAAAATATAGATATCAATGCTGTTAACAGATCATTCGTAGCCAACATGGCTAGAGAAACTCTAAGTCGAAGGAAAATTTGCCATAAAGATGTAAACGATTGAAAAGTGCAAACAGGTGTATTCTTTGTCACATCAATGAAGGTTGTGCTGTGGGGAAAGACCATTAACTTGGAAATGATGAGTTAAGTGGGAAAACATCCGATAGCAAAATTTTCAGACTATTTATCTCAGAGATTCCACTTCAGTTGCATCTGTGATAACCAATATAGGATGCTGTGAGTAGAAATATTGTATATCATGCATGAGCAAGAGGAATTAAGAGAGTGTTGAGGACATAGTGGAGCCATATCCTGAGTAATCTGCTTGGCTATGGACAAATTAGCTTAAAAAAGTCATCCTCACACAATCACTGAGGACTCAGCTCTGCAATGAAAAGCAGAAGGCTCTGTGCATGTTCTTTGTTCAGAGCTTGGTCAGTGCACACACTGCTCTAGTAGCAGAAGGGCAATCTGTAGACATCTCTCCAATAACTGTTAACATCCCTCTGTGATTCTATGAATAACAACTTCACACAAACAAGCTAATACCAGAAAATATTTCCTGTCCCAAGACCATTTACAACCCTGCTCTGCTACTGCCCAGCTGGAATTCAGTAGCTGGCAGCAGGACTCCCCACACCATCTTGCTCAGTCTTCTGGGGAGGCCCTCCAGATGTGGTGACTTAGCCGGCTGCTGGAAATGCAGTTGTGCTGTATCAATCCACTGCTTTCTGTCCACAGTCTGTTTGCTGTCCTCTCTTTTCCCTTATGGGGATCTCTGGTCCCACACTACCACCTTACTTCAATCTGGGGGCAACTGTTTACCAACTGTCCAGTTTTGATGGAGCTAGCTAGTAAGCAGGGTATTCTAGGGGTGACCATTAAGTAAAAAAGTACATTGAGAAGTTTATCTGACCCGAAGTTCAGTTATTCCTAAAGAAAGCATAGAGCCTACTTTGTTATGTCTAGATAACTGTTATGCAAATAAGCTTGAAGGCTACTAGTAAGATGTTGAGATGTTTGGATATGTGTCATACTCTGGGAAATTATGTTAATGGAGGAACAACAACCTGATGAAGTGACTGGAATTCACAGGAAAACTGGGACATGTAATATGGTGTAATGTCAGTAACACATAATGTATGAAAAGTAACCAAACATTGCTATTTCCTTTCGTGCCTGCATATGTGCATAGCTATTTTCTGATGTTTAATGAAGGTGGCATAATGCATAGCTTAGGAAATTTTTAGGATGGTATTACTAACCAGCCATAAGTCAGAACAGATACTTATTGTCAACATCCTGGTTATAATTTTTCAAAATCCAGAGATCCCATCAGAAGTAGCTCAAAGGAAGCTTATGAGATTGCCTGTCTGGAAAGACTATATTATTTTAATTACACTTGTGTTGTCAAATCTGAATTATCATTTTGAGCTCTGATTGTGTCTGCTGTTACAGCTCCGTGACCATATCACTGACTTAGCTTCAGCTTCTTCTTGTATACAAATGAAAATAAGTTGTGCAATTTATGCATGAGGCATATGGGTGCTGATATAATTGTACCATACTGAGAGGAGTACTTATGTAAGCATCTAAGTGATGAAAACACCACAGGCATAAGAGAGGACCAAATGGCACAGAATTGGCATGTAGAGACGAGGTCTCAATTAGTGTCTTTTATACTATTCTTGGCACTATCAACATGAAAGCAGTTCAGACCTCCTTTACTAAGCAACTTTCTGTCTCATTTATGTGCTTTTCTGTATTATTGTAAGAATTTCAGTTCAGCTGCCTGTGTGGATCCAGTTAAAATTGAACCAGTATAAAGGTACCTTACTTCCTGTACAGCTTACAGTCATTTATTTAGACCAATTATATCACCCTTAAAAGGTATTTATACTGGTACAATGCCATGCATTTTTCTGAGTTTTGTTTCCTGAATTATGCTGTTGTGGGTAAGCCACTTTAAACTACCCTATGTAAAATGTACTCATGGATTGAAAGGGCCATGCTCAGAAGTGGTGCATAAAGGGCTAAATAGAAATGAACCCAAGAAAAGTCATAGGAATATAAGTATTGCATCTTCCTTTCTGAATGTGCCCTAGATCAGGAGCACTACAGTATGGATTAATTATGAAACATTTAAGTTCTTACAAAGGAGACCTAGAAGGAAGAAGATAGTCTTAAAAATGAAGGGAAAAAAATGGAACTCTGATCATTTTGATAATAAGAACTGATAATACTGCCTTTAAAATGATGTTTTCACTCAACAGCAATCAATAATCCTAAGAGTGTTCCAAATGGCATGGTCCCAACTTTACTTCTCAACCAAAAAAAATCATATGTCTGACCAAAGCTTCATTTTTTAATAGTTGTGGTAGTGGTGGTGGTAGTAGTAACATTCTGGAGTAGGAAAAAAAAAGCTTGTGCTAGCTGCATAGTTTCTGGAGACACTCCATATCTACAAGTAGAAAGCGTATGACCTACTTGCCCTATTTGAACTAGGTATCAAGGGGGTTTTACACTCTTCTGTCCTTAACTCCTTAAGCAACCTCTGAGAATTGCTTGCATACTTGGTATATTGGGCAATATACGTTATTAATCATCATACTACTTGATGGGTGTGACGTAAGGTTTAATATATAACAAACTCATTTCATTAGGTACAAGTAGGAGATTTGCCTTTTGAAAAGAAAGGCAATCTGTTGTTCAAAAATTGATTAGGAATGTGATGCTTAATCTGTGCACTTGTTTTCACCTTTAGTAAATAAATATATTATCTCTTCTGTTTTTATTTCTTCAGAAATGTTTCTATAGTGTGTGATTTATATACTAGTTCAATGCAACTTTGAGTATCTGCATGCATTGCGGAAATACAAATTTAAATAACAATGAATTATAGATTAATTAACCCATTAAATTCAGTGAAATTTATCCCAGTGACTATAGCAGGGATTGGATTGGATAATCATACTTTTAAACTGCATTGAGATCTTTAGATGTGAGCTTATATGACTGTTTTATCCAGGTTCTGCTGTTTGCAAAGGGCTGGTGGCTTTAGCCTGTTGTTACTTATGGGTGTAAAAATTTATTTTAATGATTTTTTTTTCCTTCCTGGACAGGATTTATGTGGGCATCATTCATGTGATACTCTGGGAATGGCAGACGTTGGGACCATATGCTCTCCTGAGCGCAGCTGTGCAGTGATTGAAGATGACGGCCTCCATGCAGCTTTTACAGTGGCTCACGAAATTGGTATGCAGTGCCTTTTCTGTTCGCTTGCCAAATCAAACACTTGTAACAGCTGCATTAGTAACCAAAATACTTTGCAATTAATTCCAGATTTCCCTTGGTCCAGTTACTCACTTGGGGATTAAGGCTGTATACATATGCACTTCAGGGTTAACTAATAAGGGATCAGAAGGCAAGTGAAGGCGCACAGTAGGTGTTTCCTTTCTGACAGTGTCGTTTTTAAGCAGCAGTTGAAGTGAAAATTCAAAGGCTGCTGCTACTGTCCAAAAACGTCAATACATGTCCCTCCTGTGAAGGTGATTGGCTTATCTATTATATTTTGCATGCATTTAGTGAATACACAATGGAAAGTATATCATTGTTTTGAACTACTTGCATGCTGTATTGTTATGAAACTTTACATGGGACAGTGTATTGCCTGCAGAGAAGGCTTTTGTGGAAAAGAGCAAAATCTTTTTCTAAGAATATTGAAATGCTACTTTTATGGTAAATTGTAGTATTAATGTGAATTCTGAGATAACTGAAGTAATATTTAGGTGTTAACAATTTGTTCAGTTTCAGTTTGACTCAGTTTCAATCTCTGTGTTAGTGGACAGCAGTTTCATGTAGGAGTGCTACTCACACACTTAATAACAATCTAAGATGATAGAATTTGTGACAGAAGAAAGTTTGTATTCTGGGACATTACATCTGGCATGATATATTCCTTGAGGGAGACTACTGCCATCTTGACTATTTTTAACTTTCTAATATTTCATGACTTGTGTTCATTAGAAATATATTCAGTACAAAGGCTATTCGATTTGGTGAGTGAACAGCAATTTAAAAGGGGAGAATATTCTTTTTTTTCTTTTTTCTTTTTTTTTTTCTTTTTTTTTCAACATTCTTGGAAGGAAATAACAAGGAAAGGAGAACTTTCAGAGGGAGCCAATTTCTGAATTGCCTTGTACCTCTTGCCAAACCAAAGTTTGCTTTGGGAGTATCATTGCAGTAGTTCAATTTTCAAGTAACTAGCAGGTAGAGCCTAAGAGTTCTGTGCCGGATATATACCTGGCTCAGCAACCGGAGGTCACCAAGTATGAAAAATCAGCTGGCATGTTAATGTCCAGATCATTCAACCATTAGTGAGCCTAAGCCTACAGTTTTTACAGTGCCACAAAGAAATGAGATCAGCCGTGGATGGATGGGGTTCATGTGTTGAGTGAAAGCATAAGATGTTATGGTAGAATGAGTCC
Organism: Excalfactoria chinensis; assembly: GCF_039878825.1. NCBI lineage: Eukaryota > Metazoa > Chordata > Aves > Galliformes > Phasianidae > Excalfactoria > Excalfactoria chinensis. Next base: position 97,790,245 of record NC_092825.1, on the reverse strand, counting down.
CCAAACCAGAAATTTTATTTTAATAAACAGGGTGGTTTGTTAATAAGAGAAAAATTGATCTGAATTACTATTTTAGAGCATTTGGAGAAACATACGGCAACATATCAAATACAGTTTAAAAACAGATGTGTGTAGTGGTATCATCCCTAGATGCTATAAAGCTAATAACCCATCACAAGTGGGACAAAAAGACAGACAAAGTTAATCTACCACTCAAAGGCCAGTCTGCTGGAGGTACTCTTCTATTATCTGACATCCCAAAGAGATATCTACTACTGATAGTTTGTGGGCATTGGTGAGGTTGGAATCTGAGTGACAGACCTCCTTGGGATGCCAGTCTTGGTATATACGTGTTGTGCAAAGCAGTGGACAAGGTGTCTTGACTGCAGTTCTATCAACAGTAGATACATGTGCGAACTGATTACAAATGAAAGAACACAGATCAGTAAAGATAGGGGTGAGGAGTACATATTATTACCTTGAATTCCACTCAAAGGAAATGTAAACACAAGTGAGTTATTTTTAGTGATCTAGAAGCACTTTTTTGAAAAAGAGCCATTTTCATACCTAGAAGTTTACAGGAATCCATAAAAGCTATAATTTTCAATGTAAAAAAGGCACGGTTTGAAGCAGTTGGTTAAATAAGTACCCTAATGGACGAAATAACTCTAGTTTGAGGTTGTTTCAAATAACATCTCTCTTTTCCTTCTCGACATAAGATTTTGAGAAAGGAAGGGTGTCAAATCACAGAATGACCTTGGTGTGTGTGGCCTAAAGTGGGAGAAGTTGGGAAGAAAACACAGCTAAAATTGAGTGTGTACTTAGGTTAAATTAAAGGTCAAAAAAGGATGAAAAATAAAAGTGTGGCATGGATACCCTTTAGTTAAGCACTTTGGGGAAAACTCGGCTTTATTTTATTTGGAGACCAGATTTCTTCCTTCAGTCCAAGAATCTTAAAGTTCCCCCTGTCCTGTGGGCAGGGTGTAGCTTTAATTTTACGGCAGCTTAGTTATTCAGGGGGGTTCATTTTGCAGGATAGGGGATGTCCTGAAAGACAGAAAGAATTCTTGCAGCTCAGCCTAAGCTTTTCCTTTCTGACAATGGGAAGAATGAGGTGAGTCGCGCTTAGCATGCCGTAGTTACTGTCTGCGGAATATACTCTGCCATGTGTGCATCTGTAGTTGATGCAGAATCATTAGTATGGACTTGATCTGAAGAAAGACTGTGTCCCTGCTTTGATTTCAAGGTGATCTGAATGCTCCTGTTTCCACTTTGAGTGTGCCAAGAGCTTTTTTGAGGATCATGTTCATCCTCTGGAAGGTAACCAAAGTAAGTGGAGCTGCAGCTCAACCAAGCAGGACAGTGCACAACCCAAGGGTTCATATTGAATACATTCACAGGAAGCCAAAAAGCTCTCTGCTGCTGAATAGAGGCTGCTGCTTCTATTGGTTTCTACCACATCATGTATTAGATGTTTATTTTATTCCTTTTAAATAAAGTAGATGGATTTTGACCAGTAGTTTTTGAGGGGGAGAATATGAATGAGCAGCAACTGCAAGCAAGATCTCTAAAGAAGAGAAAACAAAAGCAGAGAAAGAAATAGATGCAGCCAAATTCATAGCACACTAGTTGAATGACAAGTTCTGGGGACCTGTATATGAAGAGCAATGGGATAGAACTGGAATCTTGTCCTAGTTTTGTGTAGTAAAATCAGGAACCATTTGTCTAGTGTCAAGTGCAGAAAATGATACAGCAAAAAACAATACTGGTAGGGATATCTTTTAGCTTTGAAAGTGTTAATATGACCTCAGAATAAAGGGAGATAATATTAACAGTACAAGTGTAATTTTAAAAATGGATCCTGTCAAAGCATTCAACCACAAATGGTAAATCCAAATACCGTTGTTTGTTTTTCAGAGGGGATGTGCTATTGTCAATTTAGACAGTAGTAGCTTTGCTGCCAAAAAGTAGCCTTCTGTACCGTTGCCTCAAATCATGACTTCAGCTCCATGTTATGGCATAGAGGTGTCTTTTGTGATATTAGGCAACTGCTTCATGGTATGCCTCCATAGCACTGCAGATGTATCAGAAATAGGTTAGGCAAAGCATACAGATATTCTCTGAGTATTTGTTATCATCAGCCTATGGACTATAACAAAAGGATGCTTTGTTATTTCACGGATTTCCCTGCATCACAGAGAAATCTGGAGAAAAGTGTTGGATAACTCACAATTGCTCATAATCTCAACATTTACTTAAGAGTTTTCATAAGTCAGGGCTGGTATACTGCTACTCCTGGTCTGATGGGAGACATCCCTGCCTTTAGCAATGGGGTTGAAACTAGGTGATGTTAAAGGTCCCTTCCAACCCAAACTATTCTATGATTCTATGATTCTGTGCTTCCTTATTAGAATAACTATCGGGAAACAAAAATGGCTAGATTTATTTCTCACTCTAATACTGTATCGTGTTTGGTTAGAGATTTTGTTGCTTTTACAATGCTAAATTGTAAGCCAGCCTGTGCATTCCCTGAAGATGTCTGGTATAACATAATGGAAAGACACAGTCAATCAATTTCAAGTCATGTTCAACATCTCTCGTGGTGATCCCATATATGCAGTATGTTGAAATGCTTCATTTAGTAGCTCAGTTTTGTATTTTGTTGCGCAGTACCCTTCAAAAGGTTCTCTTGACTTCAGCCCCCCTCATACTGGAGTCCTGCAGGTTTCAGTGCAAAAAATAAGGGTTTGAAGGGTTTATCATATATAAAAGGAAATAAGATTTCAGAAGAAAAGAAGTAGAGCTAGTGATCATTTTATCAGTAGGCAATTGTGATGCAAAGGTTTGGTGACTTTCCCAGAATCAAAAGGAAGTCTTAAGGAAAGACAAGGATTAAACTTGCCTCTTGGGTTTCAGTCTAGTCCTTAAATACAAAAGCATCCTTCCTGTAGTCTATAAGCAGGCAAGGCTCCAATTTAGCTCAGTGAACATTACATGAATATAATAATTTATATGTATCTTTATTCTTTCCATCAGTCTTGAAGATTTTTTTTTAGGAGCAGATATAGAGAAAGACCTGCCTTTGTGTTCAGTGGTATTGTTCATTTGACCTTTTTGCAAAGTTCCTATTTCTCTGTTGTGTAATCACTCTGGCATGCTATTACTCCTTGTATCCTCCTGAGTAATATGGTTTACTGATGTTCTTTCCAAGTATTTTATTTTTAGATTATAGCTTAAAATTGCTACATGGAACTAATTAAACCTCTGGTCATTAATTTTCTTTATCTTTTACATGTGACTTTAGAGCCAGAAAGACTGAAGGGGAGTCATAAAAGCAGTCTCCAAATATATTCAATAATTGTTGTGAAAATGTACATAATAAATCATTCTCCTTGTCTGCTTGGGACAGCACAAGGGGTAACAGCCTTTGCACTGCAGCAAGGGAGCTTTCCTTTAAGCATTAGCCAGAGTCATTTAACCATAAAGACAGTTCAGCTCAGGAATGAATTGCCTGGGGAGGCTGTGAAGTTTCCATCACTGGAGGCTCGCAGGAGTAAGCTGGCCAAACAGCCATGGCTTAGGGGATGCTGATCCTACCTTATGGCAGAGGGATGGACAAAATGACTTTTCAAGCTCTCTTAGCCTCATTTCTTATGGCTGTGTGATGTTATTCCAACTACTTCTCTATCTGCATTACACAGCTGAACACCTAAAATCAAGGAACAGTATAGAAACTAAAACCAGAGAATAATATGTTTAAAGAAAAATCTTTTTAAGCTTTCCATCATCCTGTGGCATCTACCACCACTAGAGAATGAAAATAACATGGATGCTGTCAACAAAGTGTAGTGCTTTACTGAAGAGCATTATTTTATGCAAAGAGAACATTTCAAAAGTGAGATGTGACTCCTGGAGTCCTTATGAAAGCAGTTCACTGAAATACATCAGAATACAATCAAACTAAATTCTGTATGGGTTCAGAGTACTTTTTCAGAACTGTAGCTTGCATTAGAGTTGTAGGCCTCCATAGAAGGAGAGGCATGCCTACCATACCTAACCTATGTAACCCTTATAAAGATCTGCATGACTCTGACCCATCTCCAGGATAAACTGAAACCAAGAACAGTGTGTGTGCTATTTAACTAGTAGTTTTCCCTTTGATGTATGGAAGAAAACAAAACAAAACAAAAAAAAAAAAAAAAAAAAAAAAAAAAAAAAAGTCTAATTTCATGTTTTACCATGTGTTCATTTTGTGTACTCTCAAAGTAATTAAATACGCAGTCATCTTTTCTTTGCCATTGCTGAATATGTAGCCCTTTGATTTCAAGGCTGTCAAGATAAAGCAGATAACAGCAAGCTTCAGATTTGTCAAATGCAAATCTTTTTTGGACTTTCATTTCAAGGGGGATAGATTGCCAAAGGCATAGAATATCATAGGAACATGAAAAATGGTGAAGGATATTTGACTTTAATATTATGTTTCTTTCATGACAGACAAGGTTTAGGCAAACATCCAGGTAATCATAATTAGGCAGAGTTGCATGCTTAAAACAAAAAACAAAAAGGGAGTTAGAGTAATCCAAATCTACTCTGATGACACACATCAGGAATATTATTTGATTCCTTCTCTTTGAACCTTTTTCAAGTTTTTATTTAAACATCTGCTAGCAAGAGCACTTGTATTAAGCCCTTATGAACTTGATTTAAGCCCTTCCCTTCAGTTAAAAAAAAAGATGAACAATCTGAAGAGTAAAGCAGAAGCTTTACATGATGTTTCAAAATGCAAACATCAGCTGTACAAAAGTTTACTGCTTAAAATTCTGAGTAAAAAACTCTTGTCTTACCCAACAATATTGTGATTAGTTTATAAAGGTGCATGCAGTACATAATTTTTCCACCTGCAATACACATGGCGCTTAAAACTAACATTTTTAGTGAATCTGAGACATTTTATAATGGCCTTTGTGTGGAAAAATGGAGACACAGAAGGGGGAAAGTTATGTGATGTAGAAAAATTAAATCCTTGTTTTCTAAATATGCTTGAGCTTTTCTTTATGTATCCTGTACTTCTAAGTCTGACTAGATTAGGGATGTTTGCCTACTTAGCAAATGTGAAGCAGTCCAGACAGAGAAGAGAGAGGGTTGACAACAGAATTCTCAATCAAGAACTTCAGGAAGCAACTTAAACACAGCAGCAGCAGTTTTCAGAGGTTCTCGGGAGTTGCACTGATCTTTGTATATGTGTGACCTCATGAAGAATTGGATTAAACAATACCGTGTTTTGAAAAATTGCTTCGGATCATGAAACATCATGATGTGGGGAGAAGTAGGTAGAATTATGTATCATTACCTCTGCATCCATAAGGGAACTGAGAATGAAACTGGGTTTTGCCTAATATTTCAGAACACTTGTTATCAATAAAAGTTCAGTTTAGCTGTGTGCAGTGCCTGCACCCTCCAGTCTTCCGTGTAGTATAATTGGGTTTTGCCTAATGTTTCAGAACACTTATCAATAAAAGTTCACTTTGGCTGTGTGCAGTGCCTGAACACCCCAGTCTTTCATATAGCAGATTAAAGTAGGGATTGCTTTCCTCCTTGTCAGATAAACACTACTGATATGATCATGTAGTTTTTGTGCAGACAATACTTCAAGCAGAATTACGCCAGAAATAGACAGTAGGCAATGTAATGTATTCGGTCTTGCACTGTCCTAGAGTTCATTCATTTCCTATGAGCTACAGCAAATTATACTCCTTGTGAGTTACCCTGAGTTGGACAGGCGTGAAATTGGAATCGCTATATCCCACTTCTTCATTAGAATTTTCACTTCTCTTGTACATGGCGCACAGAATAGCAGATGCAGAATGGACCTACAAGATGACATCTTTTAATGATCATCTGAGTCGATGTGGACACAGTAGTTTCTAATTGCCTAATCTGCTTTGCCTGGACAGAATTTTGTCTGCAAATTGTCTTTCTGGGCTTATGCATCTGTGATCTCCCACAGAATTCTGTTATAACAAGCCATTTCAGTAGACGTTTGTTTTGTGTAAAGTCTGCAGGACTGGTGTATGAATGTCTGATTGTGGCTTTTTTTATGCATGCTCCTGAAGAGGAACTGCACTTCAGACTATTGTTTCTTTCAGCCTGAGGAGTTCTTTTAAGCCAGAAATATTAAAAACTGCTTTTGTGCTGTAGATTTAAAAGAGTGATTTTTTTTTTTTTTCTTTTGTAAATAATGGATAGCAGTCAAGGAAAAGAACATTGGAAGGAAAGTTCAAGTATGAAGAAAGGGGAAGAGCCAGTTTTACATTCTGTGAATGTTTTTTGTAAGCTTATGTAATTCAAAACACTGCTGCTTTGTAAAAAAAAAAAAAACACAATTTCATCAATCATTATTGCTTAGGTTCATCATTTGTTACGCAAAATTCTCATTGCTTCATAAGGATTTCCATCTATGACTGACATCAGTATGTGGTTCTTAATTACAAGCCAAGTACTTGCACAAGTTGGGAAAACAGTCTACGCACAAAGAAATGGCAATCTGTCGTTAGAAAAGGAGAGAGCAAGAGAATTGTGCAGAATTCATGGCCGGGTGATTAAACCAAAGAATGTTGAGCCAGAAGGTTCCTGAATTCCAGGAGATGCTGTGACTCACTGGGTAACCTTGGGTAAATCACTTGATCTTCTTTTGTACCTCAGTCATCTTCACTGAAAACTAGGTGAAAGGCTTGACCTGACTGAAAAATACATGCTTAATTGGCACTGAGTTTTTCTAAGAAAACAAATTACAATGCCTGTAGGATTTTTTAGCATATTGTGTTGCTTTGCATGTGGTGCAAGAGCTATACTTTTATATACTCTTGAGTCTAAGTACTGGAGATCTCCATATGATCGTAAACAAGGGTGATTTTTTTCCAGAAGATTGAACAACTATGATTTATAATTTAGCAAAAGCTGAGCTTTACTTGCTGTATGTTGATACTCTTTTTGCTTTTTGTATTCCTATACTTGAGATATCAATGGAAAATGAGGTTATATGACTTCTGCACACTACTGACTCTGAGAACCTTTACAGATAGTCTCTCAACACATTTGAAGAAAATTCAGAAATATTCACATTGTTGTTTTACTTCCCTGTACTCCTGGGAAGAAAATAGCTGTGATATAATCTGCCTTACAACACATCCAACATAGCTCAGATGTGCTCCTTATGTACCTGCAGAGTGTTTTGTATTCTGATATTTAGGAAAGACAGAAGTTTTAGATGACTGGTTAGAAATGCTTTGAAGTATTCCCACCATTTCAGAAATACATACCCTACTCCTCAAGGTGCAGAAATTCTTTCTAATCCTACTGGACTTATTACCTGTTGGTCTGCAGTAGGTACTGGCCTTCAGTAGTTGGTATTGGGACCTTGTACAGTGTGAGGTCCACTGTCAGGAATGCAGAAAGTAAAGGTGAACCAGAGTCCAGGGACTGATGACTGCTGCTGACTCTTTATTTCTTACTTGGGAATCTAAACAGAATGCACTGAGATTCCCTTGAAGACTGCACTCCAGGTTATATTAGGGCCCAGAGCCTTCAAGTTGCTTTCATACTGTTTTAATTAGTTTACTCATGCAGCGACACCTGTTCTCACATGAGAAGAAGAAGAAAGGCTGTTCAGGGGGACTGACAGCCCTTTTAGCTGGTTGGTCTTTTTGTGTTAGGAGGAGGAAACTACAAGGCTAGCTCTTCTTCACTTGCGTGAGGGCAAACCCCTGCCTCCTCTCCATCTGTTTCTTTTACCGTTTGTGCATTCCTACAGGATAACTTAACTAAACACCATCCTGCTGATAAATATATATTATGTCATTTTCACTCAGTGGGAACTGTCAACACCGGCAAGATGCTTCATTAAGTTGAAAACATCAGATGATCAGTAGATCTAGCCCATTCTCAATCAGTCATCATTTTACACAGCTGCCAGGAGCCCTTTTTCTTCCTTTTTTTTCAGTAGCCTGGTATGAAATTAATAGTAGTACAGCATTGTGAGGTACTAAATTTGGCATCCTTCTTAAAAGCTTTCATTTTAAGATTTGTATTCCTTATATCTCGTAGCCTTTGACCAGAGCTTTCACTGGAATTCTGCTTACATGTAGGATCACTTGAAGGATCACCCATAACCTTCTCACTTTGGTTCTCATAACGGGAAGCACCCTACCAATAACATGCTACTGTCCCAGTCAATATTTCATAATACCAGTGTGTTCATGAGTGATGGTGGGGAGGGGACTTTTCAAATAGAAAGAGAAATGCTCATTGTCTTGTTCTTGGATGCAAAAGGATGAGAGGCACAGGTGTAGAAACACTTTGTTTCTCCCACCTCTGTGCTAAAAAGAGCATACCCTGGAGATTACAGATTGTTGTGGTATTTTGAATTTTGATTATTTCTAATAAAAAGCCAAAACAGTTTTAAGAGTCATCAGAAGCTTGTAGGTCTTAATCTAAGTCTGAGTATAATGGTTTAAAACCAGAAGTTAGGATAGAGAGAGATTTAGGTCGTGATAAGAATTAATTAGGAATTTTAATTCTACAGAATTATTTGAAAGTTATAAACATGCATTCAAAGTTAACAAGCAAATCAATATGTACAGATGATAGAATTTGTACATTTAATGCTTTGAACAGTTGTTACCCTCACTAATATAAGTGGTGGCTTATTTAAAAGCTCAAATACTGCCAGAGTTCTAGATTTGGGAAGTTATTCACTACCTTGGGAACCTCTCAGAAAGCATAAGTATGCCAGGTAAGTGATTAATTCTCATCACACTGTACAACAAAGGCCCAGTTTAATAACCCAAAGTAGGCAACTGTTAATGAGGTATGTCCTCAGTTCACCCCATTTATCACTGTGAAGATAAGAGTTACAGTGCACTCTAATTAAAGGTGAAGCCAGTAGCTGGACACTTTCCAGAAGATGACCCTGTTTCGGTTTCTTGTATTCTTGCCAAAGTATTTGGGTTGAAATGTTCTGTGTAGAATAGTTGCCTGAGAAGTGTTTCATTTTATTTATTGATTCTGAACTACAGAGACTGTCCAAACGCTTCTGAGGGGGGAGATCAATTTGCAAACATTTTATGCAGAAACTCAGAGCTTCTCTGTTCAAAGTGACGGGCTTGAAATTCAGCTGCAAGCTTCATAGTTTATGAATGATATTCTTTTGTCTATGTGAAGAAGGGAAAAAGGAAGACCAATTTCAGTAAGCAGTGCAGGACTTAAATTCTGCGCAGTCAGTACCTCTCAGAGGTGCTGCAGCTCAGGGCTTTTTGGCATGATGGGGCCTTCCCTCAGTCTCAGCAGGCTGCTCATTAATAGACAGATCCACAATGCTTCACCTCCAGCTGTTCTGATTCCTGCCTTGTGCTCAATTCATGGGACATGAGAAAGGATGGTGGGCAGGAGACAAAAGAGAAGGACAGAGACTATATCATGTTGAGGTATGGAAGCCAGGCACCACCTAAAGCACAACAAAATCCCTGGCCCACTCCAGGGCATTCACTTTGGCAGCTGTAGGATTTCTGTAGTTTAATGTACTGTGACCACATTGCCCTGACAGTAGGCAGTTGAAGCTGGGTGTTCTTACATATCTCAGTGCAGGGACTGCTGCAAAAGCTGAAAAACACATGTAGGAAAGAAAAAGTTATTTCTGACTCAGGGACTGATGTTGCAAGGAAGGTGCCATACACACATAAAGTGGGTGAAGTGAACATTATAAGTAGCAGAGAGTGTCATAGATGATGAAGCTGAGCAAACAGAAGCATCCTTATTTATTGATATTGCCTATTATTATGTCATTGATTTTAAGTTGATGTGGGATTTCTGTCAGAATGATTATGCATAAAAAGAATGTATATAAAGAGTGAAGTACTTTCAATAGGAATATCATTACAGCATGGTACTAAATCCTTTGTATCACTGAGTTTTGAATTGTTCTGGGTGGTGCTACAAAATGTTGAGCACTCTGAAGTGTAAGCTCTCAGGCTGCTAATTAATGCCCAGATACTACTCATATTCTACACCAAACACAGACTCCATACCATAAAGTTAGTCAGAAGTACTTGGTTGAGTGAGCGTGGTGGTGATGGGTTGGTTATTGGATTGGACAATCTGAAAGGTCTCTTCCAACATTTATGATTCTATGATTCTGCCTATTAGAAGTCTTCTAGCTTTTGTTACTCTCACACAACTGTTTAGTACCAGTTCCAGTGGCTTAAAGTGATACTTCTTTTTCATTAGCAGGACCTTGTTAGATTTTGAAGTAAATCACAAGAAACTCCAGAACAAATCAGCAAAGCAATGCATTTACAGACCTTATTTAAGTACAGAACCACACCGTATGTATAAGGGTACCTCAGCAAAAGTTAGTGAATGTGTCTAAAGCCCTGTCCAGAAAATGTTTGCTTAAGTTAGAAAATTTTCTACAAATAATTAGTTAATGTCATCAGAGAACAGTTCTAGTTATTTTACTACTGGCCATATGTTGAGGTTCATTAACACGTTGGCTGTGCTTCTCAGATATGACCTGGTGCCATTCACTGCATTACAGTGAATGCAAGCATAATGATAACCTTCTGTATAAAGGCAGCCAAAACCAACATCATCTTCATATTTCCTGAAAACTCTCATCATTGGTGTATTTAGATTTTGGCAAAGTCAGAGACAGTAGTCTTCACTGGCACAGTAGCTGAACATTCATTGAACGTTTAGCTTATGACACTTCCAGATAAGTTGTTCAGTAGGTTAGAAGTAATGCACTGTTTATTTTGGTTACTCTGTCAGAGAAACACATGTGTCTGAAATAATAATTATTTTGCTCTGCATCATCATTTGGCTTAAAAAAAGGATGCCATCTCTTCAGAGCATGTATTCATCTAACACTATGTCAGATTGAAAATTGACATGTAGCTACTGCATGTCAGTACAGAATAAAAGCAGCATTATCTGGTTCATAGTGTATCACCAAAGGAAAATGTTATTACCTACCAGAAAAAAATAGTCTCATATTGTGCACATAAAATACATCAGTAATAAGACTTGCCTTCTGTATGAAAATCTGAATTGTTATGTTCTTGCAAGAGTTTAACAGTGCAGCACAGCAGTAGTAAATACCAACAAGGAAAAGGCTGCTCCAGAAGTAGTGCCTCCTATTTTATTATGTTGGCCCACAATGTCAGAGGTGGATGTTGATGGTATGGCAGGAGAGGCTGAACCTTCCCACCAGTATTCCATTACATTTTGCTGCCATGTGACATAAGATAGCAGAGAGGCAGTCAGACAGAATGGCACCTGACGTGGAAGTGCATATGAAGCAAAGGTGTGGAATTGAATTCCTCCATGCAGAAAAAATTACACCAATTGGCATTCCTTGACACTTCCTCACCATTTTTGGAGCTGGAAGAGTGGATGTGAGTACACAGAGGCAGCGTGTGGGGCATTTCAACAGTGACAGCAGTGGTATGAAAGGCAAGCCGTGTTCCAGACAGCTATGCATAGTTGTTCCACCACAGAATGAAGAGCATCTTGATGAGCTCATTCATGTGAATTGGTGGATTACAACCACAGAACTGCATATGGAGTGGAGTATGAGCTTCAGTGCGTTGGAAAAGATGGTGGCAATGTTAGAATATTGCAGAGTTTGTGCCACATCCTACTAATGCTCACACAGGAGCAGAAAGACCTCTGCATAGAAATCTTCCAGGACCTGTTGAACCAATACAGGGCTAAAGGTGACAGTTTCCTGGATCACATCATTACAGGGGACAAGATGAGGTGTCACCAGTATGACCCAAAGTCAAAATGACAGTCCATGGAGTGACAATACGTGAATTCCTCATCAAAGACAAAGCTCAAGATGCAGCTCTGAGTGGGTAAAGTGATGTGCACTGTTTTTTGATATAGGAAATAGGTTGGTCCTTCTGGATTTCCTGGTAACCAGACAAACCATCAATTTTGATCATGACATTGTGTCACTAAGCTAAAGGCTCAAATTACAAGAGTCAGGTCAGAGAAGAAGACAACCTTTCTTGTGCAACATCATAACTCCAGGCTTTATGACAGTTTGTAAACCTCAGAGTACTTTGCTGATCTTGGCTGTTCCATCTTATTGTACTCACTGTATAGTCTACATTTGGTGCCTTCTGACTTTCATTTGTTTGGGCCAGTGAAAGACAGACTGTGTGGGCATCATTTTCCTCCCAACAATGCCATCAGAGCAGTGTTGACATAGTAGGTCACCTCCATTAGTGCAGATTTTTACATGCATGACACACAAGATCTTGTCTGTCTCTGACAGAAATGCATAGCTAATGGTGATTACTGTGTTAAGAAATAGTTTTTTGTAGCTGAGCATTTGCTCCATCAAATAGTATTGTGCTCTTTGTATCTGTTCAAGTTTCTGTGGATGTAAATTGCAGGCATTACTTTCAGAGCAGTAGGACTGGCTGCTCTTAGTCATCATTGGTTCAAATGAGTTGACAGATCAAGGTTCTCTTTTCACATGTCCTGGAGCTGCATCCTTAAATCAGGAACACAGCGTTACCGAGAGCTGGTCTTCTCCAGAACTTATTGCTTATTACTTCTAGTCAGATAGCTACTTTAACAGTTTCAGATGCAGCTAGACAGTGAGTACTGCCTTTATCTTCTTCCCCTTGGCCTCTATTCCAAAACAGATGAAAACAACATATCATAAATTTTATATATGGCAAATAGATTTTTACTCATTTTCTACTTTTTTTCCAGCCTGTATTGTAGTCATTGTTTTTACTGTTGTCATGGCTGTTACTATGGATATCAGAATATGGTATTCTGCCATCCTTATTCCTTCTTTTGTCACCTTTCAAATAGTATTCAGCAGTTATACCAAAACATAAAACCTAGAGTATGTAGAAGACTTTTAGTTATTGCAGAATAATAAAATATGTCTCTTCAGCTCCACGAGCTATTTGAGTGCATCAGATTTATTTCTCTGCGGTGGCTCTGAAGGGTGGTCTTTGCCCTTATTAGAGCTCTCTAATTCTGGATGTCTGACTAATCACCTCAAGGGTGACATTGAAGGTTGTGAAAATTGAGTTCAGGCTTGAGCTCCCTGCAGCTTTGGTACCCATTCAGTCTTATACCTCTTGGACAGTAAATTGGTTATGAGGCAAACCAGTGCACATGTGGAAATTGACATTAAACCTGATGTTTACAGACACAGCACAAATCACTGAATTACAGTAAAGATTTCTGTTATATAGGGCCTAATCTAGCAGTGGAATGAGCTCCCCTGAATATCCAGGATTTTTGTGAGTTACATTGTGTCCTGCTTTGTGTTCACACTGTTTTGTGTTCATTAGTATAAATACCCAATACCACATACATTTAAAAATAAAAAGCAGAAAAACCCTAACAAAAAAAAAAAAAATCCCACAAAATAAGACATTGTACATTGGACAGACTACTGGAAAACATTATTCAGATTGTTTGATGTACTGTAGAGGGTACTTGCACATCAACAAAAACTTTTGTGTTCATTTAGAGAGATACTGTAAAGTCTTTCTAAACAATAGCAGAAAATCTTTATGAAGTATTAATTTTTATTACTGCAGATTATTTGGAAAACACTGAGAACTAAATTCATGACACATAAGTAAGTACAGTTCACTTCAGTCTTCATCAGGTATAAATCAGCTCAGTTTGATGACACATCAGCTGATGACACTGCATCCTTGCTGTATGCAGTGATGTAAGCTCTTTTATCCTCAAGCAGAGGTACCACATTTCAAGTGGCATGCTTTGTGCTGCTGTTGGAAATTTGAGAGCAAATAATGCATTTTTACTGTGGGTTCCTGCTATTAAACTCTGAGTCACTGTTTCATTTAATGTATTCATTTGGTTTCAATAGGGCATTTGCTTGGACTTTCCCATGATGACTCCAAATTTTGTGAGGAGAACTTTGGCTCCATGGAAGATAAACGTCTCATGTCCTCCATCCTGACTAGCATTGATGCTTCCAAGCCTTGGTCCAAATGCACGTCAGCAACTATAACAGAATTTTTCGATGATGGTCACGGTATGTATTACACCTTGCATCAATTATATGTCATTTTTTTTCTGTGATATGCTTTTAAAATATTTTTACAAGCTTTTACATTCCTTGCTTGTCTTGAGACTATCTTGAAAGTGCTTGCAAAATAAGGTGAAGATCTAATAGTCTGACAGAGACTTATGCCCACATTGTGTGGTTCAAGTGCAAATAAAGAGTTGATGGAGTGCATGTTGGTAGTATGTTGGTTTGAGACAGAGAGTTTGGGGTTTTTTAAAGTACAAAATTAGTCTTGTCTTCCCCAGTGCTACAGAGAATACTTTTAATAGGGTACAAAAGGAGATTTCCTCACAGAAACTAAAATGGTTAATATGGTCTACTTAGCATTGCACTGCAGATATGAGCAGAGGGTATGTGCTCTTACCATTAACAGCATTTCTTCTGTTTATAAAGACATTATATTCATTTTGTTTGTGTAGAGGGGCTGTAAACAAGTATTAAGACCCCTCTGTGTGGTCTATGGCAGAAGAATGCTTCTGCTCCAGGAGCTTACCCTCCAAGCCACATAACTAATATGTATTAAATATGTCGTTTACCCTTTGGAGAATAAGTACAGAATTTTCATTTTTTCCAACAAGTAGTAATATAAATTATAGTCTGAACTCTTAAATGAATTTTAAAGTTTTCGTTGTGCTTCCAAAGCAACTGCAGTTCTTAAGCCTTTCAAATTCCAAAATGCTGAGATAAAAATGACATAATTAAGTGAATGGATCAAGTTGTTATGGTAACTGAAATACTTATGGATAAAAAGTATGATATGCCTGCTGAACGTAAAGTTTTTTGCTTTTAAGTATTTTGTTGGCTAATTTCAGTGCTCTCTTAAATGTTTTCTCCTGTTTTCTCCTATCTGGAAAATGACTTCATTTTTTTTTCTCTCAATTTTATTAGTTTCATTAATCTATACTGTCCTATTTTAATGCCCATAATGCTCTGGAATTGGCTTAATATTACCAAGCGAGTTTCTGCATCTGAAAAGACCTTTCCTTTTTGAGTTCAGTTGTATTAACTCCCTTTTATCTCACCTGGGAGTTTCACAGTATGTGTTTGCTGACCCTCTATAGAGTAGAACCTGTCCTGCAAGTGTAAAAATGTCATTCTATACTTTTTTTTTTTACTTTTTTTTTTTTGGTTTTTTTTTTTTTGGTTTTTTTTTTGGTTTTCAGTAGAATAGTGTAGGAGCTTCAAATCCTTCAGAGCTGTATTGTGGTCTCCTTGTTCAGCCTGTGTTGACACCCTGTACAAGAAGTTTAGCAGTCCTACATTTCTGATGCTTTTCACAAAGTCATGTATTCTTTGCTGCACAAGAGGTGCTTAGGATCTGTCAGCTTACTAACAAATGGGTTAGGGTATATTGCCATTTCTGACACTCATGAGTAGTTACCACTCGAGCATGTAGTCCCAAAGATTTATTAATGGGATGAAATAATTCACAGAAAATGTGAGCCTCTGCTCTTATCTGTTTTATTAGTTATGCTATAGATATGCTTTCACAAATACGGTGTTTAGGAAATGTGTTCTCTTGATAGATTAGGCCCTCGTAGACCTTGTCTAAATCACAGGGTTCCTCTTCTGTTGAAGTTTATCAATATTTGGGTGTTAATTTTAAGTCAAAGATTTGTCCCAACAGAACACAAACACTATCTATGAAATAAGGACTAAGGCCAATGATTTAAACTGCAGTTTGTTTGAATTATTCTGCTGAAACTATGTGTTTTATTTTAGGAATGGAACTCCTTATGGTTTTATTTTCTAGACAGGGAATGAATCCATAGCTGTAATTTCCATTTGTAATGTACACCAAGTGTACCAAAGCCCAAAGAATCCTGGTAAAGCATGACGACACTTTTCAGGCTGCTTTGGACTGATAATAAGACAGTGCAAATGTGCCATATTTCCATGTTTCTTTCAGAATGAGCATGTGTCTGCTTTTTAAGTTGCTCTTTTTTTTTCTTGGCTGTGGACGATGTATTGCCATGTAGTTAAATTGGTCATTTTCATTTTGAAAAGGTGCTCTGTTGCCATCTTCCCATTGAAAGAGGAAAGTCATATATCTTTCAAGTGTTGCTAGCAGAGAAAAATAACTTTAACCATTCAGATGTAATTCTGAGCAGGGCCACAAACAAAATGTATGCAAAGAAGACACAAAATAGCGAATACAACAGAAGAATGAGAGAATACAGACCTTCATATACCAGGCTTTCTTTTAAGATGTTTTGACTGGATTTTGTGTAGTCTCAGAAAGCTGCTTTTTTTATACAAAGTATAAACAGTCTGCACAGTGCCTTTGGTTTGAATGGGCATGAGTTTATGAACTGTGCTTTGTGACAAACCAGGCATGGCAGTATTGGTGTGAAGAAGCAGATGAATGAAGTACTTCATATGCTGCTCCTTATGGCTAAGCATAATGAAATGTGAATGTCCAGAAACCTGGATCTGTGAGTACTATTCTGCTATAAAATAGTCAGTATTTTTTCAAACCTTTCTGTTTCCCACATAGATATAGATATTCACCTGTACTGCTTCAACAGCAAGAATCAAAGGGTTACAGAGTGGCTTAGTTTGGAAGAGACCTTAAAGACCATCTATTTCCACTCCCTTGCTGTGGGCAGGGCTGCCACCAGCTAGATCAAGTTTCTCAGTGCCTAATCCAACATGGCCTTGAAAGCCTCCCTAATCTTAACTCTAATTTTGTAGCAGCCTTTTGTTAGGTGCTGAGGTTCCTATTTAATACATTTGGAAAGTGATGATGGGATGTGGACTCATCACATAAAAAGTGCACTATATGTAGTTTACTATGTAGGTAACAGTACTTAAAGTGGGTGCTTAATTCTCATCATAGCATGGAGAGATCTAATTAACGGCATCAATGATTTGACTGATGCCATCAGTTGCACCAGTGGTTTTGAATTACACCACAAACTCACATATTTGTACTAAGCAGTGAAACATTTGACTGCTGACTGAATTGCAGACATCAGCATTACATCCAGTTATGATCAGCTAGATAAATTTCAGTAGAAATGCCTCATCCAAGGTCAACCAGGAGGTCTGGGAATGATCAAGGTGCTGATTCCCAGTCTCCTGAGACCCACTCTGAGAACTGTAATCATCATTGTCATCATATTACCATTTGTTTTATGCTTATAGGATGACCCCAGACAGCAATTTGACATATAGGAAGAAAATGCTCAATTAGTGTCCAGAAGACAGTGACATTTATTACCATCTGCTTTTAGCCAACCTTTTGTAAGATACTAATTGCCTTTATTGTCATGCCAACCACTAGACCGTGGTATGACTGCCTATAGTTTATTGTGTTTAGTCTGACAATTTGGTGTTCTTTGTAACCTGAAAAAAGGAATATTTCAATTTTAATTAATTTATATCCTGGTTATCTGCTTCCTGAACAGATTTTACTCTGCCTTCCAAGGCTGTATTGCACATATCACCAAGGAGAGAGAATGAGAATGAGTTGTCATCAGTCAAGAATGTTGCATTAGTCCAGGGCACCCAGATGTTCTTTGGTACTCAGGACAAAAAATGGGAGTAGTAGTGCATGTGTGCTCTGTATGCTGTAATGTAGTGAATTGCTGTTCTTTGCTTTTACATAATATATTTTTGACAGCAACTACTGCCGGTGGTTTTGTTTTCAGAAATTCCAGAAAAAGAAAAACCACATCTGTGCATCCTCACTCTTCACCATGTCTTGAATATTTTACATTGTGAAACAACTTGAATGTTAGGATACTGCTAATTTTCTATTTAGTGGTACCCAGATCATCAGTTAGCATTTGCACATCTTGTCTTAATAAAAAAAGTCAGCATAATCCAAATCAGAAGTAAGGCTAAGGTAAATCGTGGTTAGCAAAGGACAAACACAACAAGTTTAACAATGTGATAGTTTTTTGGTAGTAAGTGATGATACAGCTGATTTGAATAATTGGTCTTGGTCTTAAGAGTAAAGAAGGAGAAACTGCAATGCTGGAGAGAAGACACAAGACATAGAGTCATGGGGTATTTGGTGTGACTTTAATCCATTTAGTTTAAATGGTGTAATTCTTAGAGATCATTTTTTCACCCATGATCCATCTGAAGAATACCAGTATAGGTTGCAAAGCATGTAAATTGTGGTAAGTTATTTTGGCCAAAGATAAGTGAAGTTTGACAAGACCACATACCCCTTTCATGGGGTGTAAAATAGGTTATGCTCCATAAATAGTTCTGTATGTCAATAACCAAATTTTTCAGTAGTAAACAAAATCTGTTAGTAGATCCTCTAGAAGCAAAACGGGAATTCTCATTTTTAAAGTGTGCCAGACAAATTCTAACTTCTGCAATATATATTTGCACACATATTCAATTCTGTAATTTATATCTATTCTGTTTTTTGTTTTTTTCTTGTCTTTCTGGGGTGGCTTTCTTGTGCATTTTTATATAAAATTTATAGCCCTCTACAAACTGATTCCAGAAACAGCCAACTATCACTCTTTGCAAGGCAAGCCCAGTCAGGATTTACCACCAACAATAGATTTGATATTCATTTTGTATTTTTCCTTTAATATGTTTGCTTGTGTGTGTGTGTGTGTGTTTATGTGGTTTTGGAGGGGAAGGCATTTATTTATTTATTTCTCTTTAAGTGCCTCACAGTCTGCATTTTGTAATTTGAATATCAGACTTCTCTTTAGAAACATTACCATTTGTGATGTTCTGGCTCAAAATTCAAACAAGCACTTTACTTACTTTACCAGGTCTTCTCTTGATCATTTTGTAAAAGAAAAATAGATTAGAATGTGTTCTGAGTCAAGTCAAATAAAAGAAAGTAGAATGGAAGACCAAAGGGACCTGAATAATACTTATTTACACTTCTTTTCTTGGATTGGAAATAGCTTGACACCTGCTTTGCTTCAGGGAGAGACCACAGTTGCTGTAAGATGAGCTCATACAAAGCCTAATGACACCTCAGAGATCATTTTCAATGACATCAGTGTCCTTCAAATGAGGTCCACTATCACAACTGATCTCCCTAATTTGAATGACAGATTTGCAGCACTGCAGAAAAAAATAGGTAATGAGTAATAATAGGTTGGATTGTTCTTTTAGGTAACTGTTTGCTGGACCAACCAAGAAAGCAAATCCTGGGCCCTGAGGAACTTCCGGGACAAACCTATGATGCCATTCATCAGTGCAAATTGGCATTTGGACCTGAATATACAGTGTGTCCTGGGATGGATGTGTGTTCTCGCTTGTGGTGTGCAGTTGTTCGTCAAGGTCAGATGGTGTGTCTGACTAAGAAGCTGCCTGCTGTGGAAGGAACACCATGTGGAAAAGGGAGGATCTGTCTCCAGGGAAAATGTGTTGACAAAACCAAGAAGAAATACTACTCGGTAAGTTACCAGCTGTGAATCTAGATGAATTTAGAAGGCGTAATCCTAAAAGTAAGAGTGAAAAGCACTTTATTGTGAAAGTCAGATTGAAAGCTGCTGTATTTTTTAGCACGTAATTGGAGTGTTACTGGTGATGGATACAGGAAAAATGCTACTGAGTTTCAGGAAGCATGTTTTCTTCTTGAAGTTTGGAAGCCTACAGTCCTGGAAAACTGAGACCATCACTTCAGATTAGAGGACACCCATTCAATAAGACAGGTCTCAGGATGCATGGAAAGGTTGTCAAGGAATGATTCACAGCTTCCTGACTTCTTGGCAATGGACTCTGAGGCAAATTAGATATGTAAACTTAGTTTACAGCCCTCATGTGAAAGTCTCCAGGGAGCTAACTCTCATGAAGAGAAAAATTGAAGAAGTTCATCCAGGATATAATTTCTAGAGCAACCAAGCTTGTACCTACAGTGAAGGAGTTCCCTCTGTCAGTTTAATACCCCCGAAGAGGCTTGTGGAAGTCCACCAGGTTAGAATTGTCAGCTGCACAGTTCAGATGCTTTGAAATTAACTGAGAAGACAATAGCACTGCTCCATCTGTTGTACCTATAGGAGAGATACAGAAACGTAGAGCTCTGTGAAGATAATTACAAAATACAAGAGCCATTCAAATCAGGCAGTAGCCTTTATAACGCTCTTTTTTTATGGACTGGTATATTCCTTGGTGCAATATCTGTTAATTGTTGGAATATGCTATAGAGTCAAACTGGCGGAGCTGTAATATATATCTGAAAGCTCAATCTTTTGCCAGTACTCTTGAAATGTTAAGCTGCTGGTTCAGAAGGAGCTTCTTCTTTAGTTTCACTGCCCAAATTTTTGATTTATGTGTTCATTTACTGCCTTTAAAACACTCTGAAATACAGTCTGAATTTACAAAGTGAAAAGCAGAAGCAATTGCCTAATCTTAGAATACTGTTAATGTAATTTGGGTGTTTGGTGGAACTATGAATATTTTGTCATATTTGTAGTATATGTGTGAAGTAGGTAACTGGAAACAAAATTCATCAACGTAAAGTCAGCATTCGGGTATTCTTAAGAATGCTTTCTTATGTTAATTAGATCTCATAATACAGAGCAATATCTATTTAAAATAATGATTGCATTTATTATTCATAGATAGTCTTATGAATATGCTCTGGAGCCAGATCCTCTGGAGATATTTTACAGGGCCTCTTGGTGGCAAATTAGTGCCAAACCACATGCCATAGTTCTGCAGATAAAATAAATTAATTTCACCGGTAGAAAGAAGGCTCCTAACACCTTTTTATCCCTGCTAACATGACCAAGGAAGCACCTTCAGCTGGGGAAAACATTAGCAATGTCTTTGAGATTTAGCACCTATTCACATTTGGATGATGTGTTTACCTTCCACTTCTCATATATTTCAGGCATCAAGCCATGGCAACTGGGGGTCATGGGGACCCTGGGGACAGTGCTCCCGTACATGCGGTGGAGGCGTTCAGTTTGCTTATCGCCACTGCAATAACCCAGCTCCTAGAAACAACGGCCGGTACTGCACTGGCAAGAGGGCCATCTATCGATCTTGCAATGTCACACCTTGCCCAGCAAATGGTATGTTAGCTGCTGCAGCATCTGCATTCATAGATAGTAAATGTTGAACTTCTACTGAGAAAGGAAACATCCAAGACCTGTGCTTACCAAGGAAGACTTTCATCACTAATACAATGTGATAATTATTCTCTTATCCCTACTCTGAACTCATAAGTAAAGGACATCAAAAGTAAAGAAATTTCAGTCCTAGAAGATGAATCGTAAAGCTAAATCCAGTCTTTCATAGCTTATTGTATCATTAGAAGGTTTCCGAACTTTAAAAGAATGAATGATTTGAAAGCCTATTCCAAGTAAAGAGGTGAAGTATCATAACTTAAAAAGTTGTGTTAAAAAGAAATTTCTGTAATAGGTGTACATAATGATATCTGCAGCATGGTCTGAAATGGTCACTAATAATGTGAATCATCCTACAGCTAAATCTTTTCGACAAGAGCAGTGTGAAGCAAGGAATGGTTATCAGTCTGATGCAAAGGGTGTCAAAACGTTTGTTGAATGGGTCCCCAAGTATGCTGGAGTGCTTCCTGGAGATGTTTGCAAGCTCACCTGCCGAGCTAAAGGAACAGGCTATTATGTGGTATTTTCCCAAAAGGTAATGGCATCTCCAATTATGATTTCATGTTCCAGCTAAATAGTGTCCTGTATCTTAAAAAATAGTTCCCTACAACAAGGGATAATGCATTAATATATGATTTAAAGATTTAACTGTGTGATTAGATGCAATCACATCCAGTTGTTACACATTAGGACCAGAACTGACCTCTAAACTTAGAAAAGTTTTTCCACACCTCAGTATATGAGCCCATAAAAATGCAGGCCTGCGAGAGCACTCTGCAGTGGTTTCTTTTCAGTTGTGGTTAAAGGACTTTTACCTGGAGACTCATCTATGAGTCTGGGGGCTTCTGGTTGAGAGAGACTACCACAGCTGATGTATAAATTTTCTCCAGAATGATGTTAAGGATGTCTGGATTAACTCATACAAAAACAATTAATAAAAACTAATTTGCCAATTAGTATAGATGTGACTTGTGGTCAGTTTGTCGTATCAGATACAATTTGAACTGAAATATCTCCCACACTTATGCTTGCAGTTTTCTGCCTCTTAACTGTTACATACACATTAATGAAGTGAACTGAAATTAACAAGTGAAAAGCGTACAAGTACTGTTACTATTAACAAAACATTGCTAATGACCGTGTCATAAATGTCTGGGTCACTTTAGTGCTTTACTTCACACTGCTTTCAGCCCTTTGCTAAATTTCCCCTTTGCTATAGCACTGAGAATGTTAGAGAAACTCAGTCTGGGTTGTCAGGGTGGAAACTCTGTTCTGTATGGGTGACATAAATAAGGTTTTTTGCCAGTCAGATTCACAAAAGCAGTTAATTATATATATTATTATTATTATTATTTTCTGTGGTGATTTTAACTAACAGGCATTTGATTACCTAGGTAACTGATGGTACTGAATGTCGGCCATACAGTAATTCAGTCTGTGTCCGGGGAAAATGCATCCGAACTGGTTGTGATGGCATCATTGGTTCAAAGCTCCAGTATGACAAGTGCGGGGTGTGTGGTGGAGATAATTCAAGCTGCACAAAAGTCATGGGAACGTTCACCAAAAAGAGGTATTAATCATGAGTATTAGTAAATGTATGTTGTGCAAATAGTAGCTCTATTTGTGTGCTTCCCTCCTCTAAATGCAATTTACTCTCATATGGAAATTAAGTAAAAGCATACATTGCCAGTGCTTTATTGCACTGTTCAGATGTTTACAGCTGGCCTCTTAACAATACCCTGAAAGTGGCAAATAATCACCTGACAAAACACTGCACCCAGTTCATTTCTGACATAAAGTACCAGGGATACAGGTGAGCACCCAGTCACAGGAAGTCTGCCTACAGTAAAGTACAAAATCTCCTGTTTGCCAGTCTTGCTGTGCCAGGTGGCATGTGGTTTTTAGAGGAGAGAGAGAAGAGAAGACAACAATTAATCAGAAAGCTATTGGTGTCAGTAGTATATCTAGATATATCTGAAACTCAAGGTTTCCCAGGTGATGCTGTGTTGACAAAGCACACATTAGGAGTGTGTTTAATATCATCTAGTAGATATCACCATTTAGTAACAGATTCCTTGCATAGTTAGTAAAGAGAAGCAGGCAGCATTAGAGCACAGCTGTAAAAGTAATCCTTGGTAGCTGAAAGTGATTATATGCTAAAATACCTTTTCACACTGCTGAGTATACAGGGAGCTTAGGTAACTGACTAGGCAAGATGTCAGAAGTACACACAGGCTTATATGTGACATTTTCTATATCCCTTACTGTTCACTGGGATAATATTGGTCTCCAGGTGGACAAATATTTTTTTTTAAGTTAAAACATTTATAGCAGTCATCCATAACCCATTTTTCTGTCAGAGTTCAGCTTTTAAGTATGATACAACTTAATATAAGTAAAACAAAAGCAACTCCCCCATGGTTTTTCCTGACTCTACAAAGCAGAAGCAAGCTTTGTACCAAGATTACCAATGTCGAGTAAGTTTGCCTTCTGTCTGTATTCTTGTTCCAATTAAGGTTTATATAAGAATTAGGACTTCTTAACCACTGTTTGTATAGATTGCAAGTTCTCACTGGACAGCTGTAGTGACCCACTCTTAGAAGCTTACTTTCAGCCAAACATTTATACGCAGCACGCAACATCTTTTAAAATGTTCATTGAATTTATGTCTTCCAAATTCTTGCATACACACAAAACACCACTAGAATTTGAAATCTGACTCCTGAAAGGACCTTTTATTTCTATACGTTTTGACACACTGAGTAATAGTAGTTAAAAACCTTCAAAAGGGAGTTTGTTCTAAAAATAACCATAACCAATCTTCCTGGTAAACCAATGATAAATAATGATAAAAGGATGCTGAAATACCTCTTCCAAAAAGAATGACTTTCCATCCAATTTGGTACTTATATAAACCAAATCTTTTCTAATTCGTAAATATTGGATGAATACTGAACATTAAATATTGAATGAAAATTCTGAAATGCCTGAATAAAGAAGACTGTGTGACATACACTTCATGTGCTTCAATAGTAAACCTTATGTATCAGTCCTGGTTCCAGCAGAAGTGCTAGAGAGACCCTATGAATTTTAGTGAGGCCAGATTTATAGTGTAGATATAATTGGTAATGGTGAGATTCTACTGTAATCATTCCTATGAAGGTGCCATCTTACTCCTCAAATCATGGCTTTAACTGAAATGAGACCAGTTGGAGTTTAAAATACTAATTTGACCTTGCTGCATTCAGGGAGTTGTCAAACTTAGTAATAATCAAGCTGTAAGAAACGTGTGTGTTCTAACTTGATTTCGAGTTTCATTTATTTTTTTATTGGGAAATTGATATAATTCCTTTATGCAAGTAATTGATTTTAAAAAGAAACCCTACATTAAAATAGTAAAATCTTAATTGTCTATAAATAATTTTTGCATATATATATAAAAAAAAAAACAGTGGCTACAGTAAAATTGTCTTTCTCTGCTGAAAAATAGCAGCTCCCACTTTGCTGCCCACTATAAGCCAAACTGTGGTAACCTGAACATTAAGTGTGCAGGGAAACTATTAAATGCACAGGAGCAAAACTAGTGCTTTCTGTTGAAAACCATTGCCATCACAACATTTGCTTGTTCTTTTTTTCTCTCTAAAAAAAAAAAAAAAACACAATCTTCTGGAAAATTCTTTCCTAAGAACTTTTAAAAGGGCCATAAAGTTAAATAGTCAGAAATTGGGAAACAGGGGAACTAAGGCTGCACGTGCTTCTTTTTGCGCATGGAATGTTGCAGAGAATCTTGCATTTTTTTGAACAGATGATTTTGTAACTTTAATAATGTGTTTTAACAGAGTCGTTTTGGCAACTGTTAAGTAGAAGCATTTCTGCAGTGCTGTGGAGCAGAGACACCCAACTTGTTATTTGCACAATATTCATTCCTTCAGGTTTATAGCGGTGATAAATTAAAGGAGTTTTAGTAGTTGTCCTGTAAGTGCTTGAAATAGCATGGGAATGGAACAAGCGTTTAATCTGTAATCTCTGTAGTATCTACTTGTGAAACCACGGTTTGTGAAAGTGGTAGGCCATTCTTTAAACAACTCCAGGGGACTGTCGCTCTCCTGCATTGTATATGTAATTTCTCATTTCCTTTCTTATACCCATCTCAGCACTGGGCACTTAAGATACAAGGTACTTGCAGAACAATTTCATCACAGGTTTAGAAATGAAAATAAGTGTTTCCAAAATGCAGTTGGTGGCCTGAAGCTACGTATACGTTCAGCCTTCTTCTGTGTGTATCGCTATGGTTAAAACAAATTATATACGTGAGACAGTAAAAGCTCTGGTACACTTGCAAGTTTTTAATGCTTGTCACTTTCAGTAGAAAAGTGAAATATCTCTTCCTAGATTTGCATTGAAGCTTTTCATAAGTAATTACTAAGAGAACTTTGTGCTTCAAATTAAGCATTTGAGTGCACCTTCTATTAGACACCAAACAATTCATCTTTAGCTTTATGAATTTCAAAGTAAACATTTTTTTTCTCTGTGATCAAAATCATTTTTAAATGTTCCCAAGGTACCTCCATCCAGCTGTTACTCTGCTCGTGCTTTCCTTAATCATTATGGCAAAGACAGCGAGAAACAGCTGTAACCAATGCATATCTCATTATCTTTCCTTGGCACGGAAAACGTGCATCGTATTTCATATCTCCCACCCTTTGCTGAAGTATATAAACTATCTGTTATTTTTCATTCCTCTTGGATTTGACTCATGTAAAATCATTCCTAAAGCTGAAGATTAAGCATTTTGAATTAAGCATAGTAAATTTCTTCAAGAACATAGCGTTACAAATGACAAATAATTGAGCCTGATTAAATTAATCTCAAATGTGCCTCAAACCAGATGGATTTGGGGTCTGAATGAAAATGAAGCAAGTTGCATCTTACCAGTGACTTCATTAGGCTTTGCACTAAGATTTTAGGTTTATTTCACAGCAGCTACTGAATACTTCTTTTTGTTCCTCTCTGCAGTAAAGGCTACACAGATATAGTGAAAATCCCAGAAGGAGCAACTCACATCAAAGTTCGGCAATTCAAGACTAAGGACCAGAGCAGGTTTACTGCCTACCTGGCACTGAAAAAGAAGAATGGTGAGTACCTTGTCAATGGGAAATATATGATCTCCACTTCAGAAACAATCATCGATATCAATGGGACTGTCATGAACTATAGTGGCTGGAGTCACAAAGATGATTTCTTGCATGCAATGGGACACTCTGCCACGAAGGAGGTTCTTATAGTGCAGATACTTGCAACTGACCCAACTCAACCAGTGGACGTCCGTTACAGTTTCTTTGTGCCAAAGAAGCAAGGGCAAATGACTAACTCTGTCACTGGCAGTGGCAGCAGCAGCAAAGTAACTCCACAGCTTACGCAACCCCGGTGGGTGACGGGGCCATGGCTTTCTTGTTCTCGAACATGTGACACAGGATGGCACACCAGAACTGTCCAGTGCAAAGATGGACATGGAAAACTAGCTAAAGGATGTCTTCTCTCTCAGAGACCGTCAGCATTTAAACAGTGCTTGTTGAAAAAGTGTTAACCTGTGGTTGTGATCTTCTTTAAAAGAGGTTTGATGAAGCCATTGTTGACATACTGGTATTAGGTGTGCCCTGACAGAGAGAAGCAAAGGCTTCGGTGTATTTGCATAAAGTCTCAAATTATGGGCAGAATCTGCCTATTTGGACCAAATGAAGATGTGCACTGCTTTGAAAAATAGTAGGGTGATCTTGATCTGTAAAAAAAAAAAAAAAAAAAAGAAGAAGAAAAAAAAAAAGCATTAAAGTTGTTATAAGCCCTCTATGTCTGCAAAAATATAACATAATGGAAAAGAAGAAAAACTAGGAAATGGAGGATCCTGGGATTTTTGAAGGTTACAGAATCATCTCCCCTTTTTCACCTACCTCTAATACAGTATGTCCTTAGAAAATATCACATGTACCCATGATACCATGGAAGCTTATTTTATACTATTTTGTAAATATATTTGATTTGGTATGTCACTTTATATCACTTGGTTCTACTAAAAAAAATCAAAAGACAAGCTATATAGGCGAAGTGATTGACCAAAGTATATCTACAGTCCTTCTGGACTTAGTCCAGTCTTCAGAAATGGCTGCAGATGTTTTACTGGAAA
Source organism: Excalfactoria chinensis (assembly GCF_039878825.1). Lineage (NCBI taxonomy): Eukaryota > Metazoa > Chordata > Aves > Galliformes > Phasianidae > Excalfactoria > Excalfactoria chinensis. The sequence goes on along the minus strand of NC_092825.1, from coordinate 97,762,875 downwards.
ATGAAGAGCTTGCTGCTGGTTTTAAAAAGTAATTTGATTTTGACAAAGGGAAATTAATGTTTGTTCTGGGGATTTCCTGATAGCAAATCATAATTCTATGACAAATACTGTGTTTCCACCAAGGAATTCTCAAAGGAGCACTGCAAGAGTTTGCAGACCAGGGATCCCCATAGGTACATTGCTTATGTACCAACACCGTCAGCAGCTCCCTACCATGAGTATATCAGACACATATAAGAGAAATATTTGTCTACCAGAAAGAATCTGTGTACCTTTTGCTTGGTAAACCCTCCACTAGTTCCAGCTTTGTCACAGCGTGGGATCCCTGTTGTTGCTGAACAATAGCTGCTAGCTCCTTTTTTCCAAACAAACAAAGGCATACTGTATTTTGTAGAAACTAGTTAGAGAACCAAAAATTACAGGTATGATAAACAAGTGTCTTCTAACTCAGATATTCTGAGGCTATGTTCAACTGCTTTCTCTGTTGTTTTCTCTATGGCTTCCACCTTAAATATAACAATGTGTAATGTACCTTCATCTTTTGAAGAGGCTATAAAGGTCAAAAGACACAGCAAGCAGTAAATATTTTATCACTGTTTTGTCCATCATGTCTAACTCTGGTATTCATCTTACCAGCAAAAGTTTGTAACTGTTTGTCTTTTTTGTTTGATTTTTTTGTTTGTTTGTTTGATTTCCACATTTTGTACATCTACCACATTTGGAAGGAAGAGATGTCAGTAGGAAGTCAAACCACATCAGGATGTGGAGGACTTACCCAACATCAATAAGGCTGTTTCCACAGTACAGGCAGAAGCTAGTAATAATTTCCCTTGTCAGCAGCTTCTGAATCCCATTATTATCTAGTGGAAGTTAGTGACTGAGAAAGGACATTTCACCAAATGCAGGTAACAGGTGGGGAGTCCTGACACCAACACATGTTAGAATTTCTTCCTTTCTTATCAGCAGGCTTTGAATTAAACCCTAGAATGACAGGTACAAGGTGGTAGAACTCCATCCATCTTTTATTTCTCAGTTTGTCCACATAGGAGAGTGTGAGTGCAGGAAGATTTTCAGACACAGCTATGAGTCATTGGTACTTAACACTACACTTCCCCAGGCTCTTCAAAAAATCCCAGTCATGAAATCAGTAAAGAAATCTTGTTTGTGTTGCAAGAAGGGCAGGTCTCACTCCAGGCTGACACAAACATGTTTTTGCAACTCTGGCATGTTTGTTTGAATTCTAGAAAGCATGTGATGATTTTAAAACAGCACAGAGTTGCTACATCAAGGAGTTGAAACCTGGAGAAATATCTGTTTTTGTACTCTATTCTAAGTAAACACTAGTAGGGACAGGGCCTCCTCTTTAAAAAGGAACTACAAAGGAATGTTATTAGTCATCTTCAGCTTTCGAGAATGGTGTGACCTTCCGATAAAAGTGCAAAACATGGATCTTGAGGAAAATTGGCTGCTTAACAACTGATGCCACCCTAAGAACTTAAATCAAGGCTCTGAATATTTGCAGATTTCTGGAAATGCTTATTATCTGGAAATGTCTTCTCTACCTTATGACATAAGATCATGTTTGAAGTGTCTTATTTTCCTTTCAAGTAAACTGATTTTTGTACTTATATATGTATAAACATTTGTTCTAGAGCTCTTAAGGAAAGTCATAACAAGTAGAAAACATCGTGAGTGGAAAGATAAAGAGCATAGATTTAATGTTTGTCTAGGCCTACAGCTGCTGAATTAATTGGCATTTATTTTTCCTGTGTTGTATCAGAATAGAGACAGAATGTGCAAGTATTTGTGTTTGCATTATAGAAATAATTTATTATGTAGTCAACAAAATGAGTAAGGCTTTTGGATGTTATTCAGACTCCAGGAGAGTAATACCATAAACGGGTATAAGTTTAAATCTTCTTTAGATCAAGACTATCTTTTTCATAGAAAGAGTCTATTTATAAAAAGTAAACAAATGTGAGAGCAAACCACTATGCTGATTCTTTTCTATTTTCGCCAGTGTAGTAGTGAAGGAAATGTGCAAGAAGTTGCTTTTATGTAAAGTCATAGAATCAGAATTGTTTGAGTTGGAAGGGACCATTAAGACTTATCTGGTCCAACTCCCCTGCAATGAAAAGGGACATCTCCAGCTAGATCAGGTTTCTCAGAGCCACCTCCAGCCTAATGGAAAGGGAACAGACCAAGGAAGCCATCCTAAAAGTGTAAGGTGAAGTAGAGCAGCCTGCTATACCCAACATTTGCTTTTTAGCTGATCTTTGTAACCAAACTGCAATTCCCAACTTTGCTTTTCTCACTTTTTCATGTAGCCAATGAATGAAAAATTGGTGCAAGGTATGTGAATTTGTCATTACAACTTGTGCTCCAAACTAAATTCCTCGTTGGTCATATGGTTACATCATTGTTTACATTACTACTGAGTCTTGCCAAACAAGATTCATAAAACACTTCCAATGGATAGAGGCACTGTCTCAGAAGCTCAGAATATAGAAATAAACAAGCTTCGGTGTTAAATTCACTGTAGACTTTTTGGGACACATCTCCAGTGCCTTAGATTGGACCCCCTTAGAATCTGTGGGTTTTTATCTGCTTTTCAAATAAGACAGCGTAATTAGGAAAAAGCCTATCATCTGCAGTTTGATTGTATACACGAAGTTCTGCTTATCTGCCTTCCTGTGGAAACAGTTTTATCACAAGGGGAGAGAGAATAATCTTGTGGATTAATTACAATTGTATTTATAAAAAGAAAAAAGAAAAAAAAAAAGAAAAAGAAAAAAAAAAGAACAGCACTGAAAAAAAATAAAATAATTTATTTGTTTTTACAACTAGTATGTGAATGGATGTAATGAATTTATTTATTCTTATTTAACAAAAATATCAATTGTGCAAATTCTATATTTAAAATGTTTGCTATCATCTCTGTCTCTCTTTCTTGCTCTCTTTTAATTTATGCTTCAAATTTGTGTTGAAAGTGAGTTTACATAATGTATGGCACTGGTTTCTTTTTGTTTGTTTTCATTTAGAAAGCTTTCTGCATGGAACAGGAGTATATGTGTGTACATGTGCACGCTGTATAGATGTATATTCCGTTCCTGCTGACATCTTTCTTTGAGAAGTTCATTTCACCCTATGCTCAAAGCTCCTCGTTACACTTCGGCTCTAAAATATCTCAGTCATGGAGGTCTGTGGACAAACAAAAAAAAGCACCCAGGTTCTAAAGATTAGACTTGCTTCATAAAAGCGTGTGCAATTTCTGCTCTGCTCCTTAGTAGTTTACCACTCAGGTTGATTGAGAGTCTTAGCATTTGCACCAATGGGAGCAAGCTCAGGCTTGCAGTAAATAGGAGTCCTCTCCATGTGAATGAAGTTTCTCTAAGTTGTCAGGGTGGCAAGTGAGTATTCTCTTATGCAGCTTCTTATATTTAAGTGGAATCACTACAGAGAAATTGTTTTGTGTGCCTCTCTGCAATTACAGATTAAATGATGTACAATTCGGTTTATGAAAAGTGAACCATTATAAAAGCTACCTTTTCAATCTTTTCATCGTTTATATACTTATATATCTATTTATTATAGCTATAAAATGTCAAAAGCACAATTTGTAAGGCTTTGCAGTGTTTTTCTTTGTTTTACTCTAGCTCTTTGCACCACATCAGACAATGAGATGCAAATAAAAAGCCAGCCAAGCATGCATTCCCAGTATTTCCTTGAAAATAACAGTATCTGATTACTTTCAGTTTTTGTCTAGTCCAAATTCTGCTTAGCTTTAGGAAAACTGCACTGGGCTGCGAGGTAAAAAAAAAAAATAAAATAAAATAAATAAAAATAAAAATAAAAATACAGTATAGATAAACCCATACTATCAATTAACTTAATAATACAAATTATTTTTCTAACCGCTTCACTGTAAGGGGAGCACTACAGACAGCAAAAAGTCTATTTTAAACTATGGAAACGTATCTTCCTCATCAGTGACCATACTCACACAAGGTACATTCCATCTCATCCTCTGTACCCAATGTTTGCCGTGGCCCTATGGAACACCCAGAGCCAACAATGAGGCTTCAGATGAAGTTGTGAAGGCCAGTGGGCAATGCTACCTCCATTAAAGCCCACTCGAAAACACCAGGAAATGACAATAAGCCTTCAATTTTGATGGCCTTTGGGGTGGGCTTTAAAGAAGCTTTGTACAGCTGAAACATTGATAATTGTAGGTTTTCATAATAATGTTTAGGTAGGTGACTGTTTCTCCTTGTGTTCACTAATGCTGCACTGTTCTTTGTCACTGAGGAAGATGGAGCCCATGGCAAGAAGCAAAGTTAGATTCTTCAAGACTGGGCTGCAATTTTCAGGAAAAATAGTAATAATAATAATAATAATAACATTACTGATTTTGAGGCCTTTGTTCCTTTTCTTAATTAAATGATTTGTTTTTATAGAGTTGCACCCATACTTGTCACTGGTAACATTTTCAATAGTTCAATAGTCTTTTTTTTTTTTTTTTTTTCACTGTGGGTACACGGAATGCTCGTTTGTAGAGTAAAGCTAAGTCAACATTCTTGTCTGAAATGGCATTGCCAGTGCAAATATTTCTGGCTTATTGCACATGCTGTTAGTGACTTAAGCTGAGACATATTTTCAGGTCCTCTATTGGCACCTCATGCTGTAGCTCTGGGGTTTATAAGGTTATATTACAGGTGACACTTTTCAGTGATAGCGTGAGACACTTGAAAAGCCCCAAACACATTGTTAAGGTTGGTGAGTGGCTGGAGAACTTCTTTCCAGATACCCTGTAGCAAACATTTGATAGTGTCTAGCTCTTCTGCACACTGCAGAGTTACAGATTGAAACCAAAACTCTCAGCATTGTTTGCCCTGAGATTTGTCTGTAGAGTCTCACAGTAGCTGTAAGGATATTTCAAGTACTTTCAAATGTATCAGCTAGAATCTTACATAGTCTGTGCTGAAACATATAGGTGGACACATAGAACTTAATCGTGCCTACATGGAAATGTGTATTTAGTTTGTGTTTGTGTATACATGTGTATGTATAACAGTATCCACATTTGTATGCACACAAATGAGTATTTGGGTCTCCAGTAATCCCTTTCACGGGGCAGAATAGTTACACTGGTTACAGCTATACCTACGTAAATTCAGAGTAACTTTATTACATCGCTTGCCTTTGCAGGAGCTGCTTCAGAGTCATACCACTTTTAAGTAACAGCATAATTTCTCTTTTTAATGTATAGGAACTGGTTTACACAACTTATTGTATGAACTGTGAAATTTTCAGGTAGTTTTATCATATGAAACGTACTCCTTGACAGTCAAGCATATATGCATTGATAAAATCTCATGAGATAAGGGAGATAATATACTCCAAATAAGTTGGTGACAATGTGTTGCCCTGTGTAGCAATAATTAAATTTCACTTCTATTGTCAGGTCATTGTGTAATATCAGATAAGATAAAACAAGAGATGTGTTCTAGGGAGGATGAACAGGATAGCGCAGCTTTCATTTTTTCTTAATTTATTGCATGTGCCTCTTTGTACACTCCATTGGTGTCACTTTGTGCATTACAGGTAACTTGACTGAAATACCAGTACCCAATGAAAACCAAGATGTGTCACAAAACTTTATTTTTTCTTCATTTTTCCATATGTCTGATAAAAGAGAATTAACAGTTTTAGAGCACTACTATGTCAGCCAGTTTACACCATAAATAATGTTATGCGAAACATTAATTCTTTTGAACTGAATTGTACAAGGTCTACACTGTACTATGACACATTGAAGGCCAATATTTTGTAAACTGTTACATATGTATAATTTACCAGTTGTAATCTTAAAACATTTGATTCTGTGTTTTCAGTTAAAAGAAGTAATAAACTGTATCATAGGTCCAAACACTGGTTTCATATGGTATATCTGTGGGCAGCGGTTTGCCATTTGTCTCCCACTAAAAAGAGAGAAGCTAAAAGAGACTGGGCTGACACCTAAATTAAGGCGTAAATATTATTTCTACATTTAAACATTGCACTTTGTGCAGTATATGGTGGGGTGAAGTTCTGTGGATGTGTTCATATGAGTCATTAAATATTTCAGAAAAGTGCAGAAAATAGCATTCAGTGCCTTTCCAGAGACCTAGAAAAAATTTGCTGCCATCCAACAGAGGTAGCATACACCAATGATCCCCTGAGCCTGTACAAAGCCCCAGTGAAATCCATGTGATTTCATTCATGTCCAAAGGCTTCATTCAGCAAAATTAGACAGTGGATTAAGGTGGCCCAAATTAGATAAATAATTAGCAATACAAACTCATCTAAGAGTAGTAAAAATCTGCCAGGACAGGTGGCAAAAGTGTATGATGCATGCATGTATGGTATAGTAGCACATGTATCCAAGGGTAGATTAAGGCAATAGCTAAGGGGATATGGCTGGTGCCACATAATTGCATACACACTGCTATTGAATTGTGGCTCTTAAGTTGAAGTAGTTGATGGACAAGATGATCTTGGAGGTCTTCTCCAACCTTAATGATTCTATGATTATACCATGACTTTCTAATAGAACCGGATTATTTTGAACTATAATTTTCATGCTGATTTCTTGCATACCCTTTCTAATTCAATAATAAAGAGTTTTTCTTGTTCCCTAAAATGATGTGCTCTTTCCAAAAGAGAATGCAAATTCAACTCAAAAACTAAGTCTTATTACAAGTGTATGCCTGATCTATTGATTGTTGAAATTTTGATGAATTTTGGACTTTTCCCTTTTATTTTTTATTTTGCTTTACAAATACTAAGTGATGTAGATTCATATTTATAGAAACCATTTTATTCATGCCTAGGAATAGCTTTTCTTCTTGGGCTGTTCTTACAATGGCAATGAAGTTTTGCATAGTGGCCAGTACCTGTAGTAATAGGTCCGAGGCCTTTGGAAATATGTGTTTAGTAATCCTTTATAGTACATACCAATCCTTGAACCACTTTACAAGACAGCTGGCCTGCTAGTGCTTGGTTCAAGACACACAGTATATATGTGTACATACATATATGTGTATGTATATACATGCACAAAATATTAGATATTTGTATATATTATGCATTTATATAAAAATGTTTCCAAAAATATCATTTATACATTTACACTACATGTTTATTAGACTGTTCATTGCTCACTGGGAATACAGGAATACAGTATTCAACATCAGTGAAGGATGTAGTGAAAACACTGTACAAGCATGCAGTTCTACCATTTATCCTGCTTAAAGGGCTTCAGGAAATGATTCATCTGCTCCACACTCTTCGCAGCAATAACAGACTAACATGTTTTCTTCCTTCCCTGCATTCCTCCTCAGCCAGGGTCCTGGGGCAAAGCAAAAACTGCACACACTCCTCAACACTCCCTGCTCTTAAGCAGGTAGACATAGCAGTCATACAAACTGCACCACATCTCTTTCCTCTACTTTTATGCATTATTTGTCTATGACAGAACTCCCTATCTCAGAAATACTTCAGTAACTCCTCTGCATTTTTTTATTTTTTTTTTTCTGCAAAGCAAGCTGCAATGTCCCCATGTGATTATGGCAGGTCTTATCTTCCCAAAACCATGGTTTTATTTCTCATTTTAGAGTTTGCAGTAGCTCAGAGAAAGCCATTAATGAGAATGGAAATCCACTCCTACACAAATCAAATGCAGCACAGACAGCAGTATAGACTTACTCAAACATCCAAGGCTGTCATAATTCCATTACTGTGCAGAGACTGTTCAGTATCAGGAAGATAAACTCATTCTCTCTTAATGCATTTTCCATCTCTTCATAATGTGACATTTCACCTCTTCAGAAACTTTACAGAATGACGTACAATGGGAGAGATTTCTATTCCCAAGACTCTGAATTTGTAGACCCAAATCTCATTTTTAGGTTGTAATACAGGATCCATTTGGCCAATTTTAGACTTCCAGCCAAACTGAAACTTTGTTTTAAAAAAATAGTTTTGGATACATCAAAATATGTGGAATAATTAAACAAGAATGAGGCAGTGTTTGAGTTTTTCCACATTGTTTGTACTGTTACCTTGCTCTTCTTATGCTATACTCTGCTAATTTGGAAGTAATACATCAGTCGTACTTACACCACTCAGCATTCTACGCTGACTCAATGAAAGGACTGAAGAGAAAACATGGGAAAATATATTTTAATAAAATCCAAGGAAAATGATTATTTTCCATGCTTCCAGGATCAGGGCAGTAATTGCTTTGCTTTTCCTTGATTATATTGGGAAAATATATATATATATACACTTAAAGGAAAAATCACATACATTTCCTTAAGCAGCTGCTTGACAAAGATCTGTTTTAGCAATGTTACCAAATAATTTGTTCATTATAATGGTCATTGCATCCATTGATGCAACAGCTTCACTACTTCAAGTGTTGTGGTTTGGTTCATTGTTGTTTCTTTATGGTATTTGTCCTTTCTGATCCTCTTTCCCAGTAAGACTTTACCCAGAGGACCTGCACCTACAGAACTAAAAACATAACCTTTGATTGCAGCCCAAGTTCTGCTACCCAGACCCATGTTAGCAGCAACACATTCCAGTAAGCCTTGAATGCAGCAGGTGGGTGCCAGAGGGCCCGTGTCCCAGCAGGTGAAACTGAACTCAAGATCCTGCTTGTGTGCACTGACATGCCTATCTCCAGCATAGCCAAGTGCTTCACGCAGGTGTGCATCATAAATATACTCTTTTTGTAGCTGCAGCTCTGCTAGCCACCTTTTCCCTCCCCCTTGCACACTTCTGTTATTTTCAGAGAGAGCAGTCAAGATGGATTTTACACTTCTTGCTCTGGAAGCACTGAGTTTCTTGCTCCTTTGAAGCTTGCTTGCCCGGAGCTGCTCACTTGCAGAGCTGCGATTGAAATCGCTCAGGCACTCATGCTTGCTTATAGAACACTCAGGGCTGAAACTTCCGTTTTCCACAGAAATGTAGCACAGCATGAAGCGAGTGCCCTGGCAGCAGGTGCTCTGCCCGGGCTCTCTGCTTATGAAGCCAGGTGTACTCACAGTGACTGATAATTCTGCTTATTTAATAATCGAGGGCCATTATGCCCTGATGAGATTTGCAGATGTAAATCTCACTCTAGCTGTGCGGATAACAACTGAAGGGCATGCACATGGGTTAGACCCATGAAAGTTTGTGCAAAGAATGTGAAAATTGCTCTCCTCAGGCAATCCAGCAGAGGCCTGCTGGAAATGTGCCCCACACAGCCACAGAGCAGTGAAGGCACCACAGAGAAGCATCTGCTTATAGACTGGGAAGGCATCCGAGAGGTGAACATCACCCCAGCACCGTCCCCAGCATCATCAGGTAACTCACATCTTGAAACAGTTGAATCCTGGCTACCGGCCACCGCGGCAATTGCTGACATGGCAGCTGCCCAACGGGTTGGCAAACAAGCTGCTCTACCTAGTAAAGGTGGTCTGTAACTACAGGGTAACGAAAATTATACTGGAAACTTTCTGAGCACTTTAAAGTGGTCGATTTAAAACAGGACCCTGCCCAGTGGAAGTGGTCCATTCTGAAGGCTTCACTGTACTTACCAATGGTTTGTCCAGAAAAAACAGTGTTACATGCATTCTGTGTGGGCTGGGAGGAATGTTTTCACACTAATATTTATGTGGCATGCAAAGATCTAACAGCCATCCAGAGGGCTTTCAAGCAATATTTCATTTAAATATATGCTGCAGAGAACTCCCAGCTAAAAGCATGTGAAATGGCAGGCTCTGCGGGGGCAAGCCAAGCCACGGAGAGGATGCCGATAGTGGAGACAACCTCTGTATGGTGAACCACCGGCTGTGAAGAGATAGGCTTTTTTGATAGGAATCTGAGCTATGAAAAGATTTAAGGGGAAATTACCAACTAGTCTGGCATTCAAATGCCAAAATACACAGTCAGAGTCTTGGCCATATTAGCTCTTCAAAGGGAGAAGGGAAATGGCAGGACTTCTCTGTGTAAAGCTCAGCCTCTTAATGTACACAGGAAATCATCAGTGAAACACTAGCCCTTAATCAGGTTAAAAAGAGGCAGTGAACTGAATTATTATACTAAGAACTTCAGCTATGGAGAAGAGGAGAAAGAACCAAAGGATGTTTTACTTCTTTATCCATCAAAATAATTATTATTTTAGGATGAGTCCACTATGTATTTTTTGCTATATTTTCCTCTAAAATGATTTCTTAAGGCAAGGCAGAGACAGCCAGAACCCAAGGCAAACTGTGAGGTTATTATGGAACAACTTTTCCTCCAAAAGGATTCTACCCAGCTTACCCTGCAGAAGGCCTTCCCAGAGGGACTCCAGTCTGAGGCTCCAGAGCCTTCATGTTCTACCACAAGAGCCATTTCCTTTGGCTGTGCTCATAATGTTTATGTAAATCATCACCTGGTTTGTCTTCAGAGCTAGCCAGATTTCTAGAAATATGTAAGAATATGTAAAAGAGACAGTTATTTCTTATTTCCAACTACAAAGCTAAAAAGAATAAAAGAGAGAAAAGAAAAGATCCAAGAAGGGATGGTATCTACAAACAGAATCTCCTCTATCTTGAGCTTACATATAAGAAAATAGTTCAGAATAGGATAATTTCATACAAAATTAAATGTACCAGATAAAGGTAAGGAAAAAAAAAAATTGATTCTATAATACATATAGATTTCAGTTAGAAATAGTAGATGAAGAATTCATAGATCCAATATTTATGAGACTCTAGATATTGTTATTAAAGAAAATGAATATTGCAGCAAGCATGGATTTATAAGTTTAAGCATTTCCTTAAAGATTTTAATAAAATCCTAGTTAACTAATTTAATTAGCTTGTGAGGAAATTCCTACCCTTGGATTGTAGCAATTGTAACTGTAATATGCATTACAATTCACAAATGGCTGAGAGTGAATCACTCATTCTTGAAGCACTTTCTAATATAGCACTTTACTTTAAAGCGAGCTGTTAGTAGACAGGCAAGAAAATTCCTTTGATACACGTGCCAGTAGGATGTAATGTAGGTAACATACCTCACAGACAAGGGTTTTAGACTGAAGCTTAATTAACTAATGCCTCAAGGGTCTTTATTCCTCAAGACTAAGGTGTTGGCTGAACAGAAAGGGCATGTGGGAGCATTCATCCTCTTTGCCAGACCTCAGTAGATACAATACCACCACAGCTAGAAAAGGTTCACTGATGGACAGTCTCATGGGTGCTGATCTCTAACACACAGGAGAATGAAGGATAAATCCTTCCTGGAACCAATGCAGGGGAATGATTCCAGTTCACCTGACTAGTTCAGAAAGGTGCCATGAGTAAATAAGTAGCCTGGTCATCAGGGATACATCACAAAGCACTGCAGGAAAGTAGTTAAGAGGTCCACAAAAACTATGTTGGTACTCATATGGCAACAGACTGAAGTTATTTTAGCAGTGTTAAATATTTTCTGATTCCAAGAGCAAAAAAAAAGAAGTGCCAAAGCAATGTGCCAGTGACAATAATGTGTGGTGTAATGTTGCGGATGAAAAACCTTCCGCTGGGTTTGACCCAGTATAAACCTCCTCTGTAGAAAATCCCTGAGTCTACTGCAGTAATATTCAGCATTAACCGGCTGCGTCTGTGCTTTTTATCTAAGTAGTACCTGCCACATGAATCCCAATAAATATTAAATTATGTCTACGCTTAAGGCAGAGTCCTTAGCCTTGACTTAAAGCATAAGTCACGTCTTTAAATCACTTCAATGAATTTGTAAATCCCATCCTTAACATTTTTTGCAAAACATGTACATATATATATATATATACATTTCAGTATGCTATTTAACACCATACTGTGTTTCTAGCCAGGCCTTGAAATCCCACACAAGGCAGATTATGTTCAGTGCTCTGCCTGTTGACATATTTTTTTCCTCTGTGTACCTTACAAGCCAATGCCTGAATATAGCCCCAAAAGCATATGGTTAGTGTGCACTCAGGAGACCACATTCAATATCCTGTCACCCATAATATTGAACTGATTGATTCTACCAGGTTCATTAATAATAGCATGATTTCAAAGATATTTCTATACCTAAAGGGTTTTTTTTTTTAATGGTATAGTTGTTATGGCAACTGCTTCCTGCCACCTCTGCTGCCAAAAGCCACAATCTGGCCATGAAAAAGAGCTCCTCCATCCAAACACATTTTTCAGTGGACAGCAGCATTCCCTGGCTGAAGCACACTTTTCCTTTCCCTTCTGGCAAACTGAAAGCCAAACAAAATCTGTAACAAATGTGAGCAGAGAGTGAGGAATTAAGTGAACTTCTTACATATGACTTTGTGTTTTTACACGTACATATAAGGAAGAAAAAAATCAGGGAGGGGTAGGAGAAGGCAAAAAAAGCCCGCCACCTCTTAAGGGCTGTACAGTGAAGGGAAATGTTTTCCTTTCCTAGAGTACATGTTTGGGATTCAAACTCTTTCAAAGTCTTGGCACAACAGTAATTAAAAAGTTGGTGAGTTAACTCCCCTTCTCTCTCAGTTTTATTCTACCTTAGAGGTCAGTGGCAACATTTTTTAGGTCTGCTGTACTTTCCTTATGATGATCAAAGTTTACTTTGTGACTTTGAAAATAAAGTATTTCTATTATTTACTACAACTAAATCTCTGCTACTGTGAGCTGTCCTTTCTGGTCTTGACACTGAATAATACCTAATTCTCCCATTTGAGAGCATGGCAAAGACTTTAAAAAAGCTTTGAAATTATCTTTATGGGCTATATTTAAAAATATTATTTTTCCTCCCTCAGCTTAATTCCAGTGAACAGTCATATGTATGCTTGTCTTTTCATTGTCCATTGGCTGTGAGCTTCTGCCCACTCAGAAAATAATTAGTGGACTTTCCAGCTAAGAGGTGGATGATAGCATCATCTCTTGGTAGGAGAAAATCTTGTAACCGACCGAAAGAGAGTCTTTCAAGCCCCTGCACAGCAAATGAATATAAATATGAAGGAATGTCAAAATGTGAAATGAATCAAGAATCATGATAATGGTGAAATCAATAAGCAATTACAAACAAGCAGTTCTCTTATAGACTAAATCTGGAAGTTTTAGGTTGTTATTATTTTTGTTAGTTTAACATAGTGCCATCAGCATGATATAAGCCACTTCAAGATTTTTAACTTGGAGTGAGAAGATAAGGCTTGAGTTTCAGTAATAATTAGACTTTGCACTCGTTGACATTAATAATTTCCACCACAGTAGTTTCAGCTTTCAAGATATTTTGCAGACAAATTGCAGAAGCACAGTGTAGGCAGCATAGTCACTCAAAAGTTCATACAGTACACAAACGTGGAATTACAAAAAAATAGATGGGAAAATAAAGTAACTTCAGAGACAGGGGTCCAACCCAAACTTGTGATGTCAGTATCGCTACAGTTTTCCTTCCAAGATCAACAATAGAACTGTGGGACCTTCTATTCTGTGTCAATGCTCTTTTGACTGATTGGGACACTTTCTCTCCCCATACTTTACTAAGAATTTTGTCTTCAAAAAGATTTTCACTGCCTCCATGAAAGGGAGGCATTAAATAGCTATGTTAGGAATCTTAGCTTCCTTTATACAATAACCGTATTCTGTTGTTGCAGCAGCAGTTCTGGGTATTGAAAAATTTCTTCCTGTTGGTTAGTTTCATAGCAGCGGGCAACAAGAGCCTTCCTTACAGGTTCTTAGCATACACAGGTGTTACAACTCCGAGGAAGATGGATGGCTACAGGTGGAGTTATATGAGTTTGCTGTGCTGAGCAAGTCCACCAAAAGGAAGTCTTTCGTGAACAGTGATGTCTGCTGATTGCTTTTGTCTCCAATCCCCAAATCTGAGCCAGAATGCACGGAAACAATATACAGCAGCAGAAAGAAAACAGAAAAGATAAAACATGTATGTATGATGCTACAGTTTACTTTCTTATATAAATTCTTCATAGTGCAAAACAAAATAACATTCCTATCCCCAAGGTTCTACTGTGAAGTTCATTGCTTGGATTTTCTCCCAAAGAAGTCATGCTGGTTTGATCCAGAACTAAGCTAGCTGAAAGGTCTGCCATTCAAAACTCAACCAAATATTCCCAAGTTTCCCGTAACTGTGAAGTCAAGCTGTGAGATTTCAGAATTCTCCTATGCTTGCACAGGTCAAATGATGAGTGAGAAAGAGGCACAAGAAGATATCATTACCATTGTTTCCCAGAGGAAGCAACTGGAAGACATAAAATTCGTAGCTATCCCATTTTAAGCCATGCAGTGAGCTCTACTTGCACAGCCAGAAATGTACCATGGATTGCTAGACTACCAAACAGCAATACAAAACAACTGTTCTTCCCCTATCAGGATTCTTTTCAGCTGCTTTCAGTGTCGGACTGACCCTCCCAGCTAGTTTATTTTTATTCAAGTCTCCTCTTGCAACTACATCCACAAAAGCAGTTCCCTGTTGCAGATGGGAGCACTAGTTCTGCCTAAAGCAACTCTTAAAGTGTCTTTAAATAGACAACTCTGGCACCTTTACAAGCTAATGGAGAAAAGCAGATGCTTGGAAGGTGCAGAACTTGTTGCTTTTGCCACTGACATAAGGATGAGACTAACTGTGCTCATGTTTCTCTCTGTTGACTATAAAGGGAGTAAAAAGTCGTCTCTGGGTTATTGGATGTGGAGGAGGCCTTCAACTTTGATCAGGTGAATCCATCCCTAGATTCCAACTCCTCCTCAGACTGTTTCACTGTTCAGTGGTTGACTTTTATGTAAGTTGCTCTATGAAGACAAACACTGCTGTCATAAATTATTCCAGTGGCATGTTCTCTGCCAAGGGTGTATCAGACTGTTCCACTTCTTAATTTTTTGAGTCTAAATATACACAACTGTAGCAACTTTTTCAGTCTTTCAAAAATTAAAAGCAAAAATACGTTTGACATTAGAGACAGAGTTCCTCTCACGGACTTTGCAATCTGCGTTTGAAACAGTCTTTATAAGTGCTTTTCAACAGAGAGAAAACGAGCACTTCACAAGTGCTATTCACTTTACCCTACAGTACATGTCCATGATAAATGAGATGATTTGTACATTAAAAATGTGTACTTCTTTCTAGTGACAAAGGCTTGTAGAGTCCATATGCAGACATCTGCAATGCAAATGTAGGCTGGATGTGGCTCTGGGCAGCCTCATCTGGTGGCTGGTGACCCGGCTCATGAAAGGGGGGTTGAAACTAGATGATCATTGTGGTGCTTTTCAAACCAGGCCATTCTATGATACTATGATTCTATGAAATGTCCAAAGTTGACTGAGATGAATCTCATTCCAGGTCTCAAAAGAACTGAAAGAGCTTGGGAGCAGTATCCTGTTTCCAAAGAGTTTTCGAGTAAAATCTCAGTTTCAAATGCGATAATTCTTTCTAAAACTTGACTGGATGAAGGAAGGTTTGTTCTGCAGCACTTTTTTCTGTGAGCTACCATTGTGAGAATTAATACCGTTCCAGTTCAGGCACTCTGCCTCCCTGTCATCCCACCCCCTTACCTCCTCCAGCTCTTACTTCACTGCAAAGTTATCTCTAAGCTTATGCAAGAAACTATACATCCTCTGGTGCACAAAATATCTGCAGTGAGTTCAAAACTCCTCAGAATTTACATGTTATACAAATTGTAATGGCTGTCAGAAAAATGCTTTGCTCCTTGCCTCCTTTAAAATATATTCCTGTGGAGTGATCTCATGTATTTCCTGTTACTTGCAGAATTTTCAGTAATATGACATTGTTGAAAATCAAATTATAAAGGATTTTGAGGCACACAAATGTATCTGTTTCATTTCGTCTAGGTATACTATATTTAAATACTGTTACTACAAACCTTTTAAAGTTAATTACTAATATGCATGCATAGATTTTAGCACTGACTATTGCAGCCCAATGCTATCACAGTACTCCAACTGCACATTTTATACTAGTAAGCCCCTAATGTCAACAAGCTATGGTAAAAAGTAACCACAGACTACCTGAAATCTCCATGGTGGCTTTTAACACTGTATTGTGCAGAATCTCCTTCTTTCAGTGAGTAAACCTCACTTTGCTACAAAAGCAAAGAGAATCCAGCTCCTCACCTATTCATTCTGCATACTTCTTCTATCTCTCCTTTTTTTTTTTCCTATTTTTACATTTTTACCCATGGTGAATAAACACAACCAAGCCAGTTAGTGTTTTCACGTCTGTGCACAGCTTTTCTGCAGGTGCTACTAAGTTCTGTTGAATAAATTCCAGCTCATTTCCTTAAGAAAACCTCAACATCCACACTTGTTTTTTTTATTATAATCAAATGATTATGTGAGTCAAATGCCTTTCTCGAGCTGTCAAAAGAAGAATAAAAATAATATATCCCCAAACATAAAACCTTGACTTCCACTTCTGAGATGATATAGTCAATTTAAATGCCTTTAATTTCATGAGTATATAGAGAACTCAGTGTTTCCGAGGCATCCATTCAGGCTGTGGCAGTAAGAAATGCAGTAGTGAACAAGATCCTAAAGACTCACAGAAGGACAAGCTTTGGAAAATGAGGTGAAAGAAGGTTTTTGTACCCAGACAGACTTCCTTCAATTCCCACATCTGTCCCAGTTCCTGGGATGTTTCTTTTTATCCGTCTTCTTTAGTTGTGGGTTAACAGGCAACCACATTTAAAAGAGAAGCCTCATAACACACAGGAATCAAACATACGTGGAAGGCAACGAGTTTCTCTAATCCTTTCGGTGCCCAAATTATTTCTGCCCTAAGCAAAGGTGGTGTTCTTGAAGTTCTGTTGTTTACTATTAACAATGCGGTATTTGATTACAATCATGAAACTGCAATCATAGAAAAAGCTAACTCCAGGATGTCAGGTTTCCTCCTCCAGCACTTCTTCTGAACACTCTTAGCTTTAGGGCTTATTGTAAATGAGATAACTATAAGAGTTTTCATAGGTTGATAAATATGAAAGGGATTTTTTCCTCCTTCAACTATTCCATCATAAACTACATTACCAGTAGAAACACGTCTTGTTCTTCTCACCACAGCCCTACTACACTGACTTAAAAATCAAAATCATTGGCTTTATATGTTTAGAAAGTTAGTGATAATAGGCCAGAGTTTGCTCTTGCTAACACTTGCTATTCCATGTGGCTCTGTATGCATTGGTGAAATGACTTCACATTGCACTAACATAAATAAGACCACTTCTGTCCCAATAACCACATATTTACCAAAGTCAGTATATAGTGGTGGCATCAGTAGCTCTGAAATAATCAAATATTTTAACTGCAGTGCCTCACTCCTGAGTAAATTTTAGTGCAATTATGCTGTTCACCAAATGTCTCATTGTCATGTTTGCAAAAATATGAATGCTTTCATGTGGGTCTAGAAAAGTAATATTTACAGTGCAAAGTTTATCTGCTTATATAAATGTATCCTCCTCAGTTTACCTGTTGGTCTGACATAGAATTACCTGAGAGGATTTCTACTTTTGCACACAAAATTACAAAATAAAGCTAGCAAACTATTCTTAGTGAGTATTCTTAGCAATCTGTGTTGTGCATGTGCAGATGTATACTCATGTATCAGGTGGAGTGACCAAAGGTTGTTTAGTGCCATCTTTTGGGTGGTCCTAATACTACAGAACAGCTTACTCCAATTAATTACACATTTGCAGTCAGTTCCTAGCCATATATTACAAGCTTCATCAACGTGTTTCTATTCTTGGTTTTTGTTGTTTTTTCCTAATCTAGATTACATATCTCCACAAGATTCTGCTTCCTTATGTGTATGAGTATTTAAAGTATATAAAGAGTATAAAAGTACAAGGAGTAAAGAGTATAAAGAGTACAAAGAACAAATGGATACAGGGCAGAGTACAGGGGAGTTGCACCAGTTTCACACTTTCAGTCTGTGCTGGTTGGGGGTACAAGAGTGGGTTCCTTATTTGTCAACATTGGGCCAACCTACCAGAATCAATGAAATGAATGCGATAGATGTGACCAGTCATTACAGGTGCCACAGAGGTCGACTGATGCCCACTAGCTGGATGAGAAAATAGGCATTTAGACCTGCCTTTCTTGGCATGAGGGTGTTATGGAGCTGCTGAGGATGGGAAGTACCTCTATCAATCTTGTATCAACTTCCAGAATTGAGAGAGAAGTAGGTTAGAGAAGCCACCATCACAGTACCTCTTTGAAACAGGACTTCTATTACAGTTTTTACAAGCTCCCTTAAAGCCACCCCTATGGCGTAGGAGTATTCATTTATCCTTGCAAAATCAATTAAATTTCACCATCTGCTTAGGATGTTTGGTTCATGATAACCACAAATTACCTTGATAGACAGCAGATACCTATGTAACAGTTGAAGACTTCTGCTCTAATTTTTATTTTTTTAATTTTTCAAGTACATGCCTTTAATTATGAGATTTGAGTCTTCTTCCAGCATCATAAGGCTTCTAGCCTTTTCCATAACCACAGTTAAGTGAATAGCATACATGGCTGAATGGCAATAGTCAAATGACAACCTCAATTTAAGGATGAATTAAGGATGGGAGTGTTTGCAAGCTGCATAGAGAAATCCCCTAACCCTTTCTTAGCACACAAATCCCCAGCTGAAAAATATTTTCCAGTTTGGAAACACTGCCTTTTTCCAACTTTGACTGATGTTTGTGCTATTTTACATTACAATTATCTATTTATCCCAGTCACACCCTTTATCATCAACTATCTTCCATCTGACTCATAGCATCAGACTGACTGTAAACTCATTGAATTGTTTATACTCTATCTTTATTATATATTTCTTACTAGTTCTAAAAATAGATGTCAAACATATACAAATGAACACCCCAAAACCCAACTCAACACCTACACTGATGCCATAAAATTAAATACCTGTATGAAATACTGCACTCAGAATCCCTCGTATGTGATAACTAATGACAAACTATAGCCATAAAACTCTGTGGGGTTTTCCACATGGTCTAAAATAGGATTAGATGACAATGTGGTCAACTTATTTCACAGTAAGTAAGCATAAATTCAGAAGGGTGAAGTATGCAATTCTTTCCAAAGGGTTTTCTTTTCCCTTAATGAGAAGAGATATGCCTCTATACTACTTATCCCAGTGTACCCCAGAATAAATGTGCAAGCTGGCTAGTCCCCATAGAAAAGCCCCATTTCATGGACGATAGAGAAAGTACAGGGCCTGGAGATAGCTGGGCTTACGGTATCCCCTTGCCAGCAATGCATGCACACAATAAGCAGGTCAGGGTTCATACCGTGCTCTCTGGTTCACTATCCCAGAGACAGCACAAACTGAGCCAAAGGCATTATTCAAGTGTGTAACATTTATTATAGATATTCACAGCACTTGGCCTTGAAGTACAGAGCACCAGCTGATCCTTTTTTGCTAGCTGTTATGCTTGAGATGACATATGCACACACTGCAAAATTTTGGACAAAGCAGCCTCCAAAACAAAATGCTGATGTCTGCAATTAAACTTATCTCTGTGTGGAAAAGCTCCCTAGGCACCAATTCCAAGTCCAAATGCTTGTTGGAAGCTTCTTGGAGGTGTCAGAAGGTTTGCATTCCCCTACTCTTGAATAATCAAACACTGCTCACAAGCTTTTTTGGATGTTGAAATAAGCCCAAGCAGGGAGTTTATGCACGTATATTTCATAGCATATTAGGGATAAGAGTCTGGAAGAAATTTCCTTCACAGTGTATTCCTTCCTGTGCTGTGATAGGAAGTAGATGCACGTAATTCAGTCCAGAAATTCATCATGCTCACTTTTCAAACATCGTGCTCTTTGCTTCCATCCGTCCTCCTGGAAAACATATCTACTCATATACACCTTTAGAGAATCTTATCATGAAACTGCACCTGTCACAGTCCTCTCAGGCTACAGAAACAGCAGTCTCCAACATCAGTAACCTGATGTCTTTTCACTGACACTAATAATCAAATGCCTGGCTTACGGACAACCATCATTTGTATTAGTCACTGCTATAATGTTTGGTATTTGTCACATCACAATTATACAATCAAACAATCTACATGGGAGCTAAAACATGCATGTGTGTTTTTCTTTGCAGTTCTTTGCAGAGTTCCAGTAGTCAAGAACAACTACAATGTGCTAAGAAAGCAGCATGTATGTACCAGGATGCTGCTGTGGGCTAAAGCTGAGACTTCCTCCTTTCAGCCACACACATCAAAGTCCTTGAATGCAAAAGAGATGCTCAAATGACAAGTCAATGAGCCTCTGTTCAAGTGCAGCTGTCCACTGATATGTAAAAAATACTTTGGGGTTAGAGCCACAGCGATTAACATAAAGCAGTAAATGCTGGCAGTTTTAGTGGCGGGTGTCCTTGCCTTAATTGACCTTTTCTTTTCTGCCCTCCCTGAAATAAACAACGGGAGTTAACACTGCCACTTACAATTTCTCAGCTTTCAGTGACTTACATCATAACTTTAGTGTTTACAGTTTTTCAGCTTGTTTCCCATTTTATGTTTGAGTTTCAGTCCTTTTGAAAAGGTAAAAAGAGACCGGGTTTTTTTTTAAAGCTTTGAAATGCACATTAATAATGCAGGCAGATCCCTCACAGTTAACTTCGGTTTTACTTTTTGTCTCATTATCTATTTATTTAGACAACCAATGTTAGCTCATGTATTTACCATATAAAGCAAAGACAGCTCAGTTGGCATCAAGAAAACTATATAAATATATACATATATAAAGATATGTTTGTATGAAGTGGAATTTTTTCTACTTTTTGCTAAAATACCTGATGATGCTTTGGTTTTAAAAGGTATATCACATGTGACAGCTGTGCATTTTTGTGCAGTAGCTATTATTTTTATATTACTCCTTTTTCATAAATGTTATTGAACAGCAGAATGGAGATTCTGTATGTTTAAGAAAGAAAAGCAACACAGATTTTCTATCTTCTAGATAGTCATGAACTGCTTTGTTCTATTTGTTATATGTAAAGAAGTCCAGGCTCAGATGGGAACCCTCCTGTGGGACTTAGATCTTTGGGAAGGGACTTCCCTAACTGCTTTCACAATGCCTTTGAAGATTGTCATGGTTTTGCAATTTTGTAATTTTGCTATCAGTATTCCACATCATAACATCATGTTAAGCATAGATAATTTTGACGAATCTGCTGCTCATAGAAAGAAGACTACATGTCCCAGGGAGCACCACGGTCAGTCATATGACCAGGACTATATAATCTCACCTGGAGAACGAGTGCTGGACTCGTTCTCTCGGATTCTGCCAGCCATGGGGGAGTGTGTGGAAGCGTTCCAGCCGTTTCGCCTAGAGTTACAGTAGGCCTCTCGGTTTCGGGACTCACTCTCTCTTATTTTACTTGATTCGTTAGCCTTAATTCCAATTATATTGCATTATATTGTGTTATTCTGTATTCCGATATAGTATTTAGTAAATAAGTGTGCCTCCTTAGATCGCTGCCGCTGTATTTATTTCCTTTTCTCTGGTTTTCTTTTCCTTTTGGGATAGCGGCCCTGCAGGCCGTCTATACCCCTGTCATGGGTGCCGGTAGATTTTAGGGTAACCTATGACATCATTGGTGGAGAATGCGGGCAGATTGCCAAGAAATTTGGGCAAAAAGGGGCAAAAGTGGGCAAAAACTGCAAAAGCTGCTGTTTTTCCTGCTGTTCTTTTAGCTTTTACAGAGCTACGAGTTTTTTTTTCGTTAAGGAGCTATCTAAAGTTTACATTTCTGCACCTGGGAGCTTGACCTTGAAAGTCCAGGCGGACTGCCAATACCCCGGAATATTTTGTAAACTTTTAGCTCTGTTATCTCATTATTGAAGAGAGGAAAAAAAAAATGTGTGCTCTGTTAAAACTGCTTGTAAAACTGCTTTTCAGGGGACTGCATGCTCCTTGTCCCTTCCCTGAATCCATTATGCAGTTTTTGAATGCCCATTTGACCACACTGTTAATTTCCCTGAACATACTGTTGGTTATTTTATTAATCTCACTCAGTATCTGGATTTATAACATTCTGAGGAAGTCTTCTCCAGAACCAGAGAATACTGAGTGGCAGGGAGTGTGGAGAGGCTTTGAGGAGACTTTAAAAAGGCAGACATCTTCAGCGTCATGGAGCTTTACTCCTGAACACTTGAAGAATCCTGAGAGCTTGATCGCATATTTGAGGCAGGAATGTTGCGGCACAGGCAGATCTCAGGAGGCACAAATGATTTGGGGCCTGGCTAATGCCTATTGGGCCTTATTCAATTTTGAAGCTGAGAGAGAGAGTCTCAGAGCTGAAAAGGCAGAGAGGGAAAAAGTTTCTGAAGCTGAGATAGAGAGTCTCAGAACTGAGATGGAGAGTCTCAGAGCTGAGAGAAATGACCTCCTATATCAGCGTGACACCCTCCGGTCCGAACTTGATGCCCTCTGGTCCAGGCAAGACACACCCCAGTCTGAACGAGACGCCCTTCGGTCTGAGCGAGATGCCCTTCGGTCCGAGTGTGACACCCTCCAGTCCGAGTGTGACACCCTCCAGTCTGGACACGACACTCTCCAGTCCAAGTGCAACACTCTCCAGTCTGAGCACGACGCCCTCCAGTCCGAGTGTAACAACCTCCGGTCAGAGCAAGGCTCCTTCCCGAGCCCAGACGAGGCAGCCTGTAGCGGAGCAGCGCAACCCCAAGTGGACAACACCGGTCTCGGCTCTCCCGGTGGGTCTGTTCCATATCTGGAAGGGGTTGGTGCGCTTCCAGGCTGAGCAGGCGCCCACCGCTATGGCCATGGGGCAGGAGAACTGCACTGCCCCCATCCAGCCCGCTGGAGGCCCAGCCGTCCGGCATGAGGGGTGGCCTTAGATGTGGCTGAACGGGAGAGGTGGCCAATGCTTCATCTTTATACTGACTCATGGATGGTGGAAAATGCCTTATGGGGGTGGTTGCAGCAGTGGGAACAAAACAACTGGCAACGACGAAGAGGTAAACCTATTTGGGCTGCTGAACTGTGGAAAAACATTGCTGCCCAAATAAGAAACATTGTTGTAAAGGTGCGCCATGTAGATGCTCATGTGCCTAAGAGTAAGGCTACTGAAGAACATTAAAATAACCATCAGGTTGATCGAGCTGCCAAAACTGAGGTGGCTCAAATAGACTTAGACTGGCAGAACAAGATTGAATTATTCCTAGCTCGATGGGCCCATGAGACCTCAGGCCATCAAGCAACAGATGCAACATACAAGTGGTCCAGAGACCGAGGGGTGGACTTAATTATGCATGCTATTGCTCAGGTCATTCATGACTGTGAAATATGCGCCATAATTAAACAAGCCAAGAGGAGGAAACCTTTTTGGGGGGAAGGGCGATGGCAAAATATAAATATGGCGAGGCATGGTAGGTTGATTATATCACCTTGCCATGATCTCGCAATGGTAAGCGTTATGTGCTCACCATGGTGGAGGCAACCACTGGGTGGCTTGAAACATACGCAGTACCCCATGCTATCACCCGAAATACCATATTAGGGCTGGAGAAGCAAGTTCTATGGAGGCATGGTACTCCAGACACTGCCCCAGCAGTTCCACTCCTATCCCTGTCACCTGGGCATGAAGCAGAAGCCCATGGTGAGGATGGTGTGGATGTGCCAAGTGAGCCACCCCGCAGTGAGGGGGGTCATCCTGCAGCCACGAGGCCTGAGTTCACTGTTCCCTTACGAGGGTTTGGAGCTGAACTCTCCAGGCCAGGATGTGAAGCTGCTGGTACAATCGTGTGCCCCGGGGGTGCGGTGGTAGAAGTGCTACTTGCAACGCCGGAGGTCCGGGTTCAAATTCCCTGTGGCGCAAGTGGTAGAAGTGCCGCTCTGCTACACAGAAGTCTTGAATCCCGGGAGTTGGACTCAATGATCTCTAAGGTCCCTTCCAACTCGCACAATACTGTGATACTATGATCACTTGCTGGGGAGTTTCTTGATGAGCCTCTCCTTGATGTTTTCTGTTCCACCGGAGGGAACAGATACTTGGAGAATGGCCATACCACCAGTTGTGATGCTGGTCTACTTCTCCCCTCTGCTTATGCTCTGGGCTCCTGACCTGATATCCAGATTGATGGAGACAGAGGAGGACAGTCCCAAGAAGTCCTCCGTGCAGCGGCCCTGTAGCTTAGGGAAAGGATGAGTGCACTTTGATGTGAGGGAGGCCCCACTAGTGCTGCCTTTCCCCTTTTTCCCTCCACCGTTATCATGTTCCTCTTTCCGGCAGTTTTGCCATTTTCTCGAGTTAGTAAATAATAGTGTGTTAAGTTATTGAGTTTTATTTTCAGCTTATGGATTTGCATGAAATAGATATAAGTTGTTAAGAACAATAAGTTTGCTGATTGCTCACAACTATATATGTGTGTGTGTGCGTATAATAAGCATAATGTAATGATGTAGAATACAGGGTGGAATGTCATGGTTTTGCAATTTTGTAATTTTGCTATCAGTATTCCACATCATAACATCATGTTAAGCATAGATAATTTTGACGAATCTGCTGCTCATAGAAAGAAGACTACATGTCCCAGGGAGCACCACGGTCAGTCATATGACCAGGACTATATAATCTCACCTCAGTGCTGGACTCGTTCTCTCGGATTCTGCCAGCCATGGGGGAGTGTGTGGAAGCGTTCCAGCCGTTTCGCCTAGAGTTACAGTAGGCCTCTCGGTTTCGGGACTCACTCTCTCTTATTTTACTTGATTCGTTAGCCTTAATTCCAATTATATTGCATTATATTGTGTTATTCTGTATTCCGATATAGTATTTAGTAAATAAGTGTGCCTCCTTAGATCGCTGCCGCTGTATTTATTTCCTTTTCTCTGGTTTTCTTTTCCTTTTGGGATAGCGGCCCTGCAGGCCGTCTATACCCCTGTCATGGGTGCCGGTAGATTTTAGGGTAACCTATGACAAAGATACATGACATATAACCAGCTCTCAGGCCATGGGATGTCAGCCTCAGAAGCTCAGAAAGTCTTCCCAGCCAGTGTCCCTCATTAATTCCTATGGGACTTCCCCAGACTGCTCTTGGACTTGGGCCAGCAGCTCTTCCAAGGCTGAAACAGTCTGGAGTAAGCAAAAACAGCTGGAGGTCACCCTCTTGCCTCTTCACCCACTAGCATTTTGTAAGGGGCATGCAAATGTTCCTCAGCACACAGCTGACCCATGAAGAGGAAGCTGTAATCCAAGGTTTCTTTCACATCTTGGCAGCGTGGCTGATCCAAAGAATGCAGGGTTACCTCAGCTGTACTCCCTCCATATCCTAGGGAGCCAGACGAGAAACCAGACAAGAGACCCAGCCCTCTTTCACAACAGAATAGAGGATTGACAGCATGTGAGGGTATGTGATGCTTGTCTTCCAGCTAGGACCAACTTATGATTAGAAATGATGGCTGAATTTATGAAGGCATAAAATTAATAATTACAATAAAAATACATATCCCATGTGAAACTATAATGTGTTTTTATGACCATGATATTTTAATCATGCACAAAACTCATAATCCCCTAAATAAACAGAAAGTGAAACTCAACAGAATGAGTCAAAACACTGAGACCGATGGGTAGATACAGGCCCATGTATTTCTAGAAGACCTGAAACATTTGAAACTTGTGAATTTTTTCTCTATGAATTTAAGTCGTATATCCAAACCTTTATTTTTTGCCTAAAGCATAGATTTTAACTTTAAAGCACATATCTGGCAATCTAAACCATTCATTCAGAGAAGCTGTGACTTCACCATGTCACTCATGGAAATAGAATGAATGGGAAGGTAACATGAATATATGCCCTGTGCTCCCTGATTTCAGTTCTTTATCACCCAAAACTATAAAATATCCTGTGACAAACTGTGAAAAAAGGAGTTGGCAAAGCAAAGACAGAGGTCCCAATAATCTCTTGCTAACATTTGCTCACATGCCTGTATTTATGCCCATGGGAAATCAAATGGCCTGTTTATAAGGGTACAGTGAAGGCTTGCAAAAGTGCATATTAAAACCAAGATGAGATGTTAATAATACTAAGAGGAAGCTAAAAAGCGATGATGTTTTTCCAGAAGACCTACTGGTAACACGAGTGAAAACCCAAATCCGGGTATTGGTCTACTAGGATTTGTTTATTTCTGGCTGTGCTCTTATAATCTCTATGGTATAAACTGACATACACAAAGCAGGGATGGAAGGATACTTTGTTTTAAAAACTTTGCTTCTCGTCTAAGCCATTGCACATGCTTCCTCTTGATATCATTTGTAAACAGAATACTCTGGTGAATGTTTTATTAAGTTTTCAATCCTCCAAATACTCAAGGGGTTAATAAGATGCCAGAACTCAAGCCTAACTATAAATATTTCCAGGATTGGGGTCTACGTGTCTGCTCAAGTTCTCTTTGTTAACATTATACGATTGAGCTGCGTGTTGCATCACTGCAACAAGGGTTCCTCATGTGGGCAAAGAGTACTAATAGTCTTAATATGGAGTTGTGCAGTGTTATGTGCCAGAGGAGAGGCACACATGGGCTGCTCCAGATTGGCTGGGGAGATAG
This sequence comes from Excalfactoria chinensis, assembly GCF_039878825.1. NCBI lineage: Eukaryota > Metazoa > Chordata > Aves > Galliformes > Phasianidae > Excalfactoria > Excalfactoria chinensis. The sequence goes on along the minus strand of NC_092825.1, from coordinate 97,736,230 downwards.
CAAGTGTGACTGCACAGTGAACTATGAGAGTAATTTTAAATCTTCCAAAAACTGAAGGGAGTAGCTCACACTGTCCCAGAGCTCAAATTCTTTCTGCTAATGACTACTTGTCTGCTCCAGCCTGATCTTCTGGGGGTCACTCTGCTCATTATTTTACTGGTTTAACCATTTCTATAGTCTTACAATTTATTGTTATGATGGCTGTTTCCAAAAATTCTTTGGAAGTTCTTAAGACAAATGTATCCCCTCTTTCTTTGGCTGTTCTTTCTTTTATTGGGAGGTTGGTTTCTCACTTGCTTGTTTTCTTGGTTTTGGGGGGATCTTTGCAATATTTACTCCTCCAAGTGCTGGTGTAGGTAGGCGTTTACTTTTTCACAAGTGAAAATACCAATTGTAGTACTTGTTAGATGGAAGAGAAAGCAGAAAGTGCATATACACAGAGGAAAGCAGAGGGCAATCAGAAGCCTCTTTATGAGGGAGCAGAGAAAGTGTCAGGTATTACATTTTTGCAAGACTTGACTTTTTGCAAGAAATTTTACACTATAAAGAGGCAAGTGAGAAAAGCTGTATAGGATATCTTTATGCGTTGCCTTTCTGCACCATTTTTAATGTGTACATGCATTGGCAGTGGTGGGCCACAAGGCTGCAGCATGAGTGTCATGGTTTTGCCTTGTCATAGGTTAACCTAAAATCTACCGGCACCTATGACAATGAGGCAAGGCCAGGACTGCCCTATGAGGTAAGACACAGATAGTTCCAGTCAGGTGGGCTGGGCCCAGCAGCCACCCTGGGGTGCCTGGGGACAACCTGGGGAGGGGAGATGCTGCGGAGATAATTCTTAAGGACTGCAAGTTGCCCATTCTGAAGCCCATGCACAATGATCAAGTCAAAAATACAGTGTTAGAAGGAGGCAATTACTGATGGCTTCTGAAAGCCATCAAACTTCTAAAAAACAGATTCATCTACCGGATTTAATAACTGATTTTTACATATTTATGGTTTTTGCTGGACTTAAGTTTAGGTGATTTGCTTCTCATCATAAAAGGAGTCTGTAGCAGAGGTAGGCCTCCCAGAAGTTACTAAGGTACCCTATTTTGGTATATGATGAATGTTAAAGAAAAGGCATGCTATTTTTGTATACAATGAATATTAAAGAAAGACACATAAAATTGTACTTAAAACCATGACTTTGCATTATAATCTCTTGCAGTATTTCTGAAATATTTGCTTAGGTCATGGTATAAATTGATAAATGACTGAAATAAAGTATCTAAAGATGCTGATGCAAATCCCTAAATTTGCCATTATGTAAATCTGCCTTTTAAAGTTGTCTCTCTTGAGGTGTGTATCACTGAGATTTTTTACTTGCTTACATGTTATTTCCATCAGGTCTGAATAAAAGAGATGCAGGCAAGAGAATTTCACACTTGACTGTCTAGCACCTCTCCACTTGTGATACAAGCCTGGTTTGGCAGCAAGATGGAAGCTAACAGCTGATCTCCATTACAATTGCTTGCATTTAGTGCTGAGATTAAAAACACTGGAGAACCTAGGGACTAACAACTCTTTGGCATTATAAAAGTAGCACTGACACATATGTCAAAATCCCTCACTTCAGAAGAGAAAAGCTCAGAATTACGAACTCTTACTCAACTACTGCAAGCAGAAATGCACTGCTGCTTTTTGACCAAAGTTTCACTCTGGACTTTGAGTAATGAAGTCACTCCTCCATTTATTTCTCAAATAGCTACAGCGACAGGTTCATTTGAAGCCTTACATTTCACAAAATCACAGAATGGTTGAGGTTGGAAGGGTCCTCTGGAGGTCAATGGTTCAACCCTCTGCTCAATCAGGGATACAGACCACAGGTTGCACCCAAAGCGCATTTGAATGTCTCCAAAGAAGGAAATTTCGCAAGTGCCACAACAAAATCTATTTATTGAGCATCAGTCCTCAGACATGCTCAGAAAAGATAAGGCTCTTTCTTTGGAAAGGGAGAGGAAGGAAGAGAGGGACCCTTTGAGAGCAACCAATACCAAGGGGAGCACCGAGAACTGCAGTTCAGGGGGGCCAGACTTACCCCTGCAAACCAAAAGGAGAGCCCATCTAATCCAGCTTTTAGCAAGACATGGATCAAATAGGCCTAAATATGTATATAAATTATTTGGGGAGCAGAGAGTAGAAAAGCATTTTCCTTAATATTTTTTTGCCCTTTGTTAAATACCCTTACTTCCAGCTCTTGATTATCCAGCATAACAGGGAGGAAAGGTGTGATAAGAAGGGTTGAAAAAAGTATGGGTAAAATAAAGTATGCAAATGAAGCTACTAAAATCATAAAGGGAGAATGTGAGGAAGGAAAGTTAGTAAAATGAACCCTCATATTAATAAGTCCTCATGTAAGTCAAGCTACGTACAATATTATTATGTGTTTGACAGTTTAGCTCTTGTCTTCCTGCCAGGCAGGCTGAGCTGCCCTTTCCTACCACTTTCTGCAATGCATTATCACACCCTCTACTAAGCCGATACAACTGTTTTTGTGGCTGTGTGAGCATTAGGGTGAGGAAACTGCCCAGCTTGAAATCTGACTCCAAAGAAAATGTTTCTTGAATGGGTCCAAATTTCCTGATACTTTTTATAAGGATTATCAACATTATATAGGCTTCTTTGGTCACAAAGAAAGACCAGCACATGTCTAGGACAGCGATAAGGAGGGCACTGTTTAGCAAGATAGAAAGTCCCTGGAATTACTGTCACATGTCCCCATCTGCTAAGTGACAACAACTGATTCCTATACTACACAAATGTCTGGAAGAAAAAAAATATATTAATGGGCACAGTAATGACTTTTCGTTATGAGAATGTTCATGGAAACTGTAACACTTCTTGCAGCACTTGTGAAACCCTCTGTCCAAAGTACACTGAGAAAGCATGGTATCTGTTGAAATAGCAGTGTGATAAAAATATCAAAATGTCAGTGGAACTCAGGGTATGCACGAATGTGCTCCATTCTCTTTGCCAGTTGCTGAGGGACTTAGCAGCTAACATTATGGTTATATTTAACTTCTGAAACACTTTTGCAGACATAGTATAATTCAATGTTTTGTTTCACCTAAATCCTTTTTATTTGATCCCTTCTTTTCAGAGAGATTTTTGCATACTTGACACTGACAGTTGTTTTGACCATGAAAATTTGGATTTAGGTCAGCTGTTCATAAGCCATTTAGATGGTGACATAAATTCCTCCGTAGGAATACTTCTACCATCAGAAACTGAGATACAGTGTCAGACCTCAACAGTCCTTAGAACAAATTTTCTGTGATATGGTCACATCTGAATTCACATTCTTATACAAACCCTCCTCTTCAGACTTACAGTCTTTCAGACTTGTACTTTGGTAAGAGATTTTTGCTCACATTTGTGGCTGATAACAGCTGGGCCAGGAGGGTAATATGAAAGTAGATGCTGGGCCATCCCCTAGGTGTTGATCTAGCCAGAAAACTGGTGTTAAACGTATGCACAGCTTTGCCTCCACTAGCCTTAGAATGTATTTCTTTAAGTGCGCTAACTCACAGGTCCAAACAAGCACATCAATCAACAAACAGCCAGGAGCTGCTAACAGTCTTTGATGTCTTGGATCAGATAGGGATTCAACAATAGACAGCTTTACACGTAGTTATGGCAGCTGCTGGTCAAGACACAGGCTCACTTTTCCCTACCAAGACAATTCAGCTCAAGCGTGTCAACCAGCATACACCGCTGGTGATGCACTGCTATCCTCCATTGGTCACATTCAGCTACAGAAGGAATGATGCTCTGTGTCAGACCCAGCATGACTCACATTATAGAATCACAGAATCATTTAAATTTGAAAAGACCTTTATAGATAATCTGATCTAATCCCCATGCAGCAAATAGTGACACCTACAGCTAAACCAGGTTGCTCAAAGCCCTATCCAGCCTCACCATGAAAGTCTACAGGGATAGAGCATCCACCACCACTCTGGGCAACCTGTTCCAGTTCTTCACTACCACTATAGTAAAAGCTTCTTCCTTATATCCAACCTAAGTCTCCCCTGTTTTAGTTAGAAAGCACTTCCCCCTGTCCTGCCACAACAGACACTTCTAAAGTGTCCCCTTCTTTCTTACAGGCCCCCTTTAGATCCTGAAAGGCCACTCTCAGATCTTCCCGGAAACCTCCCTTCTCCTGGCTGAACAGCTCCAACTCTCTCAGACTGTCCTCATAGCAGAGGTGTTCCATCCCTCAGTTATTTCCCTCACCCTTTTGGCCAACTCTCTTCTGATGCAGCCCAGGATACAGCTAGCTTTCCTGTTGTCTCATATTCAGCTTATAATACACCAGGACCCCCTAGTCCTTCTCCTCATGGCCACTCCCAATGAGTTCTTCTCCAAGTCTGTACACAGGCAAGATTGCCCAGACCCAAGTCCAGCACCTTTCACTTGGCCCTGTTGAATATCAAGCTCATGTGGGCCCACTTTTTAAGTTCAGGTCTCAACAGCTCCATGTCTTTCAACACCTTCATCAGACCTGACCTACTAATAGTGTCAGAAGAAAGCTATGATTCACAGCTATAACACAAGGAGGACACTGAGGGCTCATCATTAAGGAAACATTACTACCCACGACTGCAGTCTTTGTACGCTGTAGCTGACATCAGCCTTCCTCGATTTTAATTTCCCTCCACACTTGCCCTACGACAAAATGGCTACAAATTTTTGGACAAAACAAAATGTATTTTTCATCATGATTTTTTCAGGAACAGTTAAACAAGTAAACCAGTTGTAGAATCTCATATAAAGAAGCCACAAAAAAAAAAACCCCATCAACTGAAAGCTTTGGCAACTGATAACATGGTCTTTAGGAGAGTTCTAACAGGATCAGGATTACATATGCTTGTATCTGTGCCTAGTAAAAAATGTATATATTAAAAGAGAAAATATGCCATCATTTATAATGCCTGTAACTGTATTAAAATCACTGGACTGTGTTATGTAAAGTCAAAGCCAAATGAGAAAAGAAATTATCTCTGGATTACTATCCTTTTTGCATAAGTGGATTCTTATTTCTACAAGTGTTGTTGGGCTGAAATTAAATCAATCTTCTTGGTTGCCCATACCTTTATAAATCCTGAACACAAATGCCTGGTGCATTACATCTACTGAATAACAAAATGTTTACTCGTGAAGCCAGAGGTACAATGATCCTATTGATGAAAGTTTACCAATGGAAAGCAGAAAGAATTGGTAGTGCTTCATTTTGACTGTACACAGGTCTATATAAGCTATTTAGTAATAAAATTTGGCTGGGCCCAAAGTTTCTGCATGGTTTTGTTGTTGTTGTTGTTGTTTGGGGGGGTTGGGGGCTTGTTGGGTTTTTTTTTTCAGCAACTTTGATTATTAGCTTATGAGAAGCTATGGAGAAACTGTTAACCACACTGAATCACAATTCCTTCTCCTCCCAAAAGAAAAAGAGTTCCAGATAATTGTCAAAGTGATGCTGGATGTGTTTTTGTTTTATATTACTGCTAGTTATCAAAACGCAAAAGTAAAGCCAGAGTTTTACTCTCGTATCCTAGTTTAACATCCTGTTATCCTCAAGTGCTAATGACATCAAAACCAATAATAAATGGAAAAGAGCAATCATAGAATCATAGAATCACCAAGGTCGGAAAAGACCTAAAAGATCATCCAGTCCAACCATTCACCTATTACCAATAACTCCCACTAAACCATGTCCCTCAACACAACATCCAGTCTTTCCTTGAACACCCCCATGGTCGGTGACTCCACCACCTCCCTGAGCAGTACATTCCAATGCCTGACCACCTTTCTGAGAAGTAATACTTCCTAATGTCCAGCCTGAATTAGCTACACAATCATGTATATCACAAAAGATATCACAGTGGACCAGGATCCATAAGTAACCTTGTTCAGTACCATCAGTCATCCTGAATGACAATGGATTCCCTTCTTCCGCATGAAGTCAAACCTCTCAGACTGTTCAAATACTAGTAAGCAAATAGAATCATTGATTATGGGTGAACCTTTCGGTAGGGAGAAAAGTTCTGCAAAACTAGATAAATTAGGGGGGAGGGAAATGGCTTTAAAGTTGTTGGAAGTGTTCTTTTGAGTATTTTTTTAACAGCACCATCCTGTCAGTGGGCCTAATGCGCCATCTGCTGTTTTAATAGCCCTTGAAAGATGTTCTCCTGCAGCATTTAAACAAATGGGCTGAGATCTTGTTGCGTTTGCTGTTGTTGTGCCTTAATTCTGGAAGCCTCTGCTCACACAAAGACTGGAAAAGCAACTAAGACTTTGCCATTGTTAACACTGCTCAGATACTGAAAATTACTGGGGCTAATCCATAAATAAAAACTCCGCTCTTCCACTACCAACTACAATACAGTGATCAATGAGCTCCATCTGGCGGCTCCCTTTGCAGTGATTCCCTTTTTCCCAAGAAACACTAGAAATGAACTAAAAGACAACTTTACATCCCACTGAGTGAAATTAAGCAAGAGTTCAGTACGTTTAGCTTTCTAAAACACTCATATATGCATGACATGGATTTTCATTTATACAGAATGTGCAGTAGATATGCATGTGATTGGATATGGATTGCAAATAGACACACACACGCTCTCCAGCTTTGAATATACAGCGAGGCATTAGAATCATTTGCAGAAATAAACCCTCACAAGACTAGAAGCATAGCACGCAACATTACACGCTCATCAAGAGCCAAACCTTTTGCTTCTAATTGCAATTATTCCTTCGATTCGTGCTCAGTGCACATATATCACTGACGTTCCTGTCTGTGCATTCTCAGCAGCAATAACTGGAATAAGGGAAATTGCAGAGCAGGTGCCCCTGAACTAAGCTATGCTGTTGGACACTACGTAAAGAAAAATCTCTTAACCAACCCTCATAGTTATCAAAGCATTAAGAACAGCACTAAAATGGAAAGGCAATCCCATCAGAGCAGAGCTGGAAACAAACGAATCACGAAACACTGTCCGTGATGGGCGACTGCCACCTGGTGGAACACACGGAAGACCTCAATCATGCAAAAAGCGTTTTTAAGGTGGTCAGGAGAATTTCAATCTCCGATTTAAAATCAAAAAGGAATTGCCAAACGTCGTGACAAAGCTGCTGCTCGTGGCTTCAAGGACATCCTTAGTAGTCACTGAGGCTCCATCCCTCCTGAACAATACATTCTGTCAGCAATGGCCAGGATATTTCTATATTTTTAATTAATATTTTCTGCAAGCTTAACTATTTTGAACATTCAAGTTCCAAAATGAATTACAAACACTGCTAGGTATGTATCAGATGCAAAAGAAAACTAACAGCATAAATGGAGCGTGCCTTTGTTGTTGTTCCTATCCTAGAAAAGCAGACCTGGGTACACATCGCCATGTCTCAAAAATAAGGGCAGAGATGGGCACACAGCTCCAACTGCTGAGCTGCAAGGCTCTCTTAAAGAAGGACTTGGGCTGCTTCATACTAAGTGAAGTTCCCTCTTCGATTTTGCTCATCAGTGCGGGATAACAGCACTTTTTGTGGAATAAGAAACTGGAAACTCCAGTTCGTCTGTTCACAGTACTGTAGGAGACAAACGTATTGTTAGGTAATCAGCTTGTTCCACTGTCATTGGATCATGCCTCAAAGTTGTCTAAATGAGGATGAAAATCCTCCGGTTTAGGTTCAGAAACACTTAACGTGCCACAAAGACGTTACCCTCAGGACGATGCATGCTGCTCTGCCTCCAGCCTGTGAGTTTTGACTTGGCATAATGCACAGCATTGCTTGGCAGTGAAGCATCTGTCACAGATAGGTACAGCACTTAGCTTTCTGTTACCACAGCTTCTTTGCCCTGATCCTCAATAAGGCCTCAGCGAGGACAAAGTCACATTGCCGATGGGGCTGCACACTACTATGTGGATTAGCTGTACCGCTGGGCTGCCTCGGGGAAAAACGTTGCCTGCACTTACGTAGATGCTTCTATTTAAGTGATTTATAAGGAACCACTTCCCAGAACTACAGGTGCACGGCTGACTGTAGCCATTAACGCTGCGCACGGACAAGGACTCCTTCAAGAGGAAAAAGAAATAAAAACGGAGCGGGAAGGGGGTTGAAACGAAAAGGAAAAACACAACCAAGAGGCAACGGAACCCCGAGCCCAGCCCCAGGGGTGAAGATCGGAGGGCGGGGGCCGGCTGCATCCCCCTGCCCGGCAGCGCGGTTTGGGCTCGGACCCCTGCCCTTCCCGCAGCACCGCTCTGCGCTCCGTCCCGCCCCGTCGAGGGCGGTGGGGGAGCCGGAGGCGGGGGCCGCCCGCCGCCGCCTTACGCACGCAGTGAGCTCACAGCCCGGGCCGAGGGGCGGCGCGGTGGGGGGCGGCGGGGCCGCGCCAGGGATGGGGGCGGCCCGGACAAACCCCATAAAGGGCGGCGGCGGCGGTCGGGCTGCCGCAGTCACCCCGCTCGGCGGAGGCGTCCGGATCGCGGCGGAGGGTCGGAGGCTCGCGGGCCGCCTTCGTTCCGTTTCCCCGCCGCCGCTCGCGGGAGGGGAGGCTGCTCGGCCCCGCTCCGTGGAAGTGCACGCGAGACCGTTCCGGAGCTTTCGCAGGAGCGAACGACCGGAGCTCGGAGAGCCGAAAGGAAAGGAACGGCAGCGAGCGGAGAGCCGCAGAGAGGGACCCCTCCAGAAAAGCCTGCCATGGGAAAGTCTCCGCCGTCCCCGCAGTGATCGCGGACCTGCGGCCACCCTTCCGCCGGGAGAAAGCCCCACGCCGCGAGCGAACCGCCGCGCACCGCTCGCTCAGCTTCAGCGACCGCCCGCAGCCGCCGCGCCGCCGCGCCGCGATGAGGACCGGCGCCCGCCCGCCGCCGCCCGTGCTGGCCGCGCTGCTGGGGCTGCTGGGGCTGTGCAGCGCCCAGCGCCCCTTCGCCCGCCAGGCCCTGGTGCTGCCGCGCCGCCTGGGCGCTGCCGGCGGCCGGGAGCGCTTCCGCCTGGAGGCCTTCGGGGAACGCCTGACTCTGGAGCTGGAGCCCGACAGCAGCTTCCTGGCCCCGAACTTCACCCTGCAGTACCTGGGCGGGCCGCCGCCGCCCTCCTCCTCTTCTCCGCCGCCGGGAGACGACCTCGCCCGTTGCTTCTACTCCGGCACCGTCAACCGGGACCCCGGTTCGGCCGCCGCCCTCAGCCTGTGCGCGGGGATGCGCGGTGCATTCTCGTTGCGGGGCCGCGAGTACCTCATTCAACCCGCGCCCGGAGCCGCGGGGAACCGCCTCGGCCCCCACCTCCTCCGCCTCCGCGGGCCCCGCGCTCCCGCCGCATCCCGCTGCGCCGTGACCGAGCCGGGGGCGGGGGCCGAGGCGGCGGGCCCGGAGCCGGAGCCGGATCCCTCGGGACACGCAGGTACCCAGCGAGGGTGGGAGCGAGGGGCTGTGCTTGTCGCCCTCGGGCGCGGAGTTCTAGTGCGTTGCTCACGTGCGCGCGGTCTCCCTCTTTTCTTTTTCAATGCAGAAACGAGAAGCAAAAGGAAAAAAAGATTCGTCTCCAGCCCCCGCTACGTGGAGACCATGCTGGTGGCGGACCAGTCGATGGCCGAGTTCCACGGCAGCGGACTGAAGCACTACCTCCTGACGCTGCTCTCGGTGGCGGCCAAGCTCTACAAGCACCCCAGCATCCGCAACTCCATCAGCCTGGTGGTGGTGAAGATCATGGTCATTTATGAGGAGCGCAAAGGACCCGACATCTCCTCCAACGCCGCCCTGACTCTACGCAACTTCTGCAGCTGGCAGAAGCAGCACAACCCGCCCAGTGACCGGCATGCTGAACACTACGACACTGCCATCCTCTTCACCAGGCAGGTGAGGGACGAGGAGGCTGAGTTTACTCCACTGCCCGTAGCTCCCCACCCCCCAAAGAACCCCTCAAAAGCATTTGGGGTCACTGTGGGCTTCAGTAAGCGGTCTGCAATTGAAATGTATTTCTGTTGTTCAGGGTTCAGTATCTTTTGTGCTGTCTCAGGTGAAGCTTACAGTGTAGGAATTGGACGCAGTGATTCTTATGGTTCCCTTCCAACTTGGGATATTGTGTGATATGCAGCGTGTTTCTGCTGTATATTTTTAGCAGAGTCAGTATGGAAATTATGCATCCTGCTTCTACGTGTAAGCCCTGTGTATGTTCCAAAGACAGATTTTTGCCATCGTACCCATTGAAGTGCTGAATATTTATGCACTTTCCATAAGTGAAGGCAAACTGCCAGGGTGGGATGGCTCTTGCCAAGGTGAAGGCTCTGATCTGATTAATAATGAACTGCCTTTTTTTTTTGCAGGACCTCTGTGGTGCCAAGACATGTGATACTCTTGGGATGGCCGATGTGGGAACCGTTTGTGATCTAAACCGCAGTTGCTCTATCATAGAGGACGACGGCTTGCAGGCTGCCTTCACAACAGCCCACGAGCTAGGTACTTGAAGCTCTAAAATGCAATTTCAGCTGAATAATTGCAGGCAGCTCAATGCAGTGAGGCTAGAAGCTCTCAGCAGGCGCTGGGCACCCTGTGCTGCCTTGGCAAGGCTGGAAGCAGCACAGCCTGGCAGTACAGCAGGGTTCCACTGCTGAAAATGGTTCCAGGCCGCTCTGCATTGTCTATGAGAGCTGTGCTGGACTGAGATGGCAGAAAAATAGCCAGTGAGGAAAGAGAAGATGCTCTGTAATCTGCTTAAAAGTTGGCGCTGTTCAGATCCCACTATTTTTTCAGTATTTAAAGACCTGACTATGAGTAGCTCTAGAGTTACAATTGCATTGGTAATGCAAAGGATAGACTTGCTGAAATCACGAACTTTTTTTATTGTTGTGTTGTTTTTTTTTTCTCCTAAGGCCACGTGTTTAACATGCCTCATGACGATGCAAAGCAGTGTGCTGGCATTAATGGAATAAGCCGGGATTTCCACATGATGGCATCCATGCTTTCCAACCTGGATCGCAGCCAGCCCTGGTCTCCATGTAGTGCCTACATGATTACAACATTTTTGGATAACGGTCATGGTAAGATGATTAAACTTTCCATTCATGTGGCATTCATGCTCTTGTGTTTTTCTGCTTTGATTCTATTCCTTTTAGTTCTGCTAAAGACAGCATTAACCTTTTGCATGCTGCCAATGGCATTAATAGGCCCTTAGTTGTACAAAAATGGTGGCACAGATTGGCTGGAAAACTCATGCTGCAATGGCAAATGCAGCTTCAGAGAAGCAAATACATTTTTCCCTTCTAAAACTGAACCCACTGACAGCACCATCTGCTCTATTTTCCTTTTCTATTCCTTTTCAGGTGAGTGTTTGTTGGACAAGCCCCACAGACCGATCCAGCTTCCTTCTGACCTTCCCGGCACGCTGTATGATGCCAACAGACAGTGCCAGTTCACTTTTGGAGATGAATCCAAGCACTGCCCTGATGCAGCCAGTACGTGCACAACTCTGTGGTGTACCGGCACTTCGGGAGGACTGCTCGTCTGCCAAACCAAACACTTCCCTTGGGCGGATGGTACCAGTTGTGGGGAAGGGAAATGGTGCATGAATGGCAAGTGTGTGAATAAAACTGAGAAGAAGCATTATGATGTAAGTATTCTACAGGCTTAGAAGTTTTTTTGGTTTCTTTTCTTTTTTTTTTTTTCTTTTACAAGCAGCTGGTTTTAAAGTTCTTGTGGTTTTATCTAACTGTTTTGGTCTTCATTTGCTTGTTCTTTCAGACCCCAGTGCATGGCAGCTGGGGGTCCTGGGGAGCATGGGGAGAGTGCTCCCGGAGCTGTGGCGGTGGCGTGCAATACTCTTTCAGGGAGTGTGACAACCCTGTTCCAAGGAATGGGGGGAAGTACTGTGAGGGGAAGCGGGTGCAGTACAGGTCGTGTAACATCGAGGACTGTCCAGATAACAATGGTAATCTTTTCCCCATTTTTGCGGTGAAGGAAGGGGATCTTCTGGAGGAAGACAATGGACAGAAGTTGATCTAATGTCCACCTGTCTTTCCTCTGCCTGCAGGCAAAACCTTTAGAGAGGAACAATGTGAGAAGCACAACGAGTTTTCCAAGTCCGCCTTTGGAAGCGGACCTGCAGTGGAGTGGACACCCAAGTATGCTGGTGTCTCTCCAAAGGACAGATGCAAACTGGTCTGCAGAGCAAAAGGAACAGGATACTTCTTCGTTTTACAGCCAAAGGTATTTGAAAGTTCTCTCTCATTCTCTTAAAGTAGCACATTTCTATTTTCTCCTACTCTTGGTGAAGTTAAGAGTCAAGAACTGTAGAAACCTGAGAGTATTTCTTGTATTTAAGCAGTATTCTTCCTCTTCTGCTCCATACATGTACAGCCTGATTGGTGCCAGCATGCTTTAAATACTCTGGCACAGTGCTTGCAGTTACTTCACAAGAACCACCTCTTCTACCCACTCCACCCTAGTTTCCTTCCCTCTCCTTCCACCAATTTGATTACACTGAGATATGTTTGGAGAATTCTGATGGTTCCTTGCCAAAATATCAGTGCTTTGTCATAGCAGTTACTAATATGCTGACAGCTTAAAATAAACAAAAGGGAAAATAACTTATCTTGCGTAGCTACTTGAACTCACTGTCATTAGATGCTGAGAGCCAGTAACTGCCAGGGTGATGACACAGATATTTATACAGATATTTATTGTAGAGGAGTACTCCTAGAAGGAAAGGATTGATTGGACACCATTAAAAGCGATTTTAGTTCTGTACTTTCTTTTACGCTCACTTCTAGGGGCATGAGAAGAAAAATGTCCTTTATACAAAATTACTAACAGTTCTGTGGACTTCTTTTGGAGTGAGGTGGGTATTAATAAAAGCTGGAACTGGTTGTTTTCTTTTGTCACCATGGCATTATTTTTATTATTCAAGTGAGCTGAAGAATCATTATGTAGCTCCAACTACCTACAGACTGCTTTGGTTTCCAATTTGAAAAGCCTTAAAAATCAGGGTGCTGCAGGCCTTCCCTCTGTTCATATTCTCCATTCTGTTTCCAAGAAATGTGCATTTTCTAATGGAACTGCTCTCCCACTGGTTTCCTTTGAAGGTTGTGGATGGCACCCCGTGTAGCCCCGACTCCACCTCTGTGTGCGTCCAGGGACAGTGTGTGAAGGCTGGCTGCGACCGGATGATAGGCTCCAATAAGAAGTTTGACAAATGCGGGATCTGCGGTGGCAATGGATCCACTTGCAAAAAAGTGTCGGGCACACTTGTTAGAGCAAAGTGAGTGCATGGACCGCAGCTGCTGTTTTCTTCTGGGGAATGTTTTGTGGGTGTAGGCTTTTGGTTTCCAAGTCAGTGAGATACTGTCTCAGTTTATCCTTGGAACTGAGATTTGTTCCATCAAAGACAGTTGATTGATGGTGACTCACAGTCAGATCTTAGTGTTAAAGGAAACCCATTACATGGGACATGCTTTTGTCATAGCGATAATGTGGGATGTGACTGTGCAAATCTCTTAATACATTAGTTCTATTAGATAAGCAACTTATGAGCTTCATGCCTTGGCTCCAAATGAAATTCAGCCTTGTGTGAGGCAGTTCCTCCCCTGCCCCAGGGATGAGTGGAGAACTCAGCCTTTCTTTTTTTTCTTGGGCAGACCGGGCTACCATGATGTGGTCACCATTCCAGCTGGGGCGACCAATATCGAGGTGAAGCAGAGGAACCACAGAGGTGCCAGGCATGACGGCAGCTTCCTGGCCATCAAAGCTGCAGATGGCACCTATGTCCTCAATGGCGATTACACCCTGTCGACCCTGGAGCAGGACATCACCTACAAGGGCAGCGTGCTGAGATATAGCGGCTCCTCTGCCGCTCTGGAGAGGATCCGCAGTTTCAGCCCTCTAAAAGAGCCTCTGACCATCCAAGTCCTCACAGTGGGGGACCTGCCACAGCCCAAGATCAAGTTCACCTATTTTGTGAAGAAGCCTGCTCAGCCTGCGTCAGAGAAGGTGCCCAGTAAAAAGAAAGAGTCCTTCAATGCCATCAAGGAGATCATCTCCTCTGAGTGGGTCATTGAGGAGTGGGGCGAGTGCTCCAAGTCGTGTGGCTCGGGTTGGCAGCGGCGGGCAGTGGAGTGTCGGGACCCCCGGGGGTGGCCAGCCACTGACTGTGCCCGGGAGCTGAAGCCCAGTGATATCCGTCCCTGTGCTGATATTCCCTGCCCACAGTGGCAACTGGGGGACTGGTCAGCTTGTTCTAAGACATGCGGGAAAGGTTTCAAAAAGAGGTTGTTGAAATGTATTTCTTATGACGGCGGCGTGCTGCCACTAGAAAGCTGTGAGCCTTCCAAGAAACCGAAGCACCTGATAGACTTCTGCAATGTTACGGACTGCAGTTAAATAGTATAAGTTGGGAAAGCTAATTTTTTATTGTTTTTTTTTTTTTTTTTTTTTTTTCCTTCAGAAAAATGCACTGAAAATAAGAGGGTTAGAGGTAGTGCGTACTTCTTGCGTACAGAATTTATGGTGAGGATCCATTGAGGTGGGACAGTGCAAATAACCTTAGTTGGCATTGCATCCTAAAACTACCCTGCCAACTGCAGATTTGATAGGATAGCAGACCAGTGCCATACACTCATCTTCAGCAGAGAAGGCCCTAGGGTAATATAACTTCCTTTTCTTAAGTCTGTTACGAATTAAAACACGAGCAGTGGCCAAAGCATGTTTAAGCAAACATTTTGGGGTTGGTTAATTCTCCCTTCTTCTGGATTTATATTGTGGTACTGATCAAGTCCCCACGTGTAAGAAGAGAAGACAAAGGGGAGTGGAAAAGATAGCTTAAAATAATTGGTCAGGGCTTACCTACCTCATGAAGGGCAAAACACAGGATTAGAAAAGGAGCTTTAACTAAGTCATTCATGGCTGCTATTGTTTCAGAGAACAGTTTTATATAAAAACGAAGCCATATTCTCTACCTGTAAAGAGTAAGAAATAGCAAAAACTCTATTCCACTGATAACTAGACTGTCATTCTTTCATTATTTCCTTTAAAGCATCTTTATGTCATTCCAATGTTCCTGTCTATTTCTCTTACCCACTCTCATGCCTCTGTAGTGACATCTAATGCAGAGGCTAGAAAAAGTGGAAATCTTCATGGAGCAGGTAGCTTCTATGAGTAGTTGCTCTTTGTGCCTTTTGCATACCTTCCACTGGCTTTTTTTGATTTGAGCCTGGTTCTACCATCCTGTCAACCAGACTAGTGGCAGTGGGTGTTTCAGTTGTTGCTCTCATGTTATTTTTTCCCTTACCCCAGCTGATAGCAATTATTTGCATTTGGATATAAAGAAATCCAAGAAATCCCGCTATGAATGGGAACCTCTCCTAAATGGCCTCTGGTGGGTTTGTAGTGCTCAAATCACTGATAAGGCGGGAAGACAAAGCTGAAGGATAGCAGGTCCATCCGCAGCAGTACGCCAGCATTTGCATAATTAAAAGTTTGTGCCAGTCCATAGACAATGAGAGAATATGGCTTTCCATATGTATATAGTAAAATATATTACTATAGATGTTATATACTTTATAAGTATTTTATATTTCTTTCCCTTCTGGGAAGGGTTATAATTTGTAATAAATGCATATAATGAGCGTATTTATTTTTATACTTCTTGTCTAATGTGATCTTCTAAGTTATCGCTTTTTTAAAAGGACATATAACAAGGATAGAGTATTTATACAGTATAATATGTTATTAGAAGTAATAAATGAACCCTATAAATTTTGAAAGTGGAGCGTCTTTATTTCACTGGAGTAAAACGAGTCTGCCTTAGAATCCAAGCTTATTTTGCTCGGCAATGTTACGAAGCAAGCTAAACCACATCAGTAGCTTAGGCTACTAATCAGCTGTGTTAGTTAAGGGGTTTGGAAAACTCTACCCGTACACTGAAAGGGGTAATTATCTATTTTATTGCTTAACCACTATCTGGGTGCTCAGTACTGTTGTTCCATCTTCAAAAATATGGACTGCTGCTAGCCTGACACTGCTGATTTTAATAAGGGCTTACAGAGGGAATATTGCCGTCAGTGGTGTATATAGCCAAAAGAAAAGATGTACAAAAAGTAGCAGTTTTACCTGCTCCACTTAACCTTACCCTACTGGGAAAGATGCTTTTGGAATTTAAAACCATTAACTAGCAGTCAGAGGTTTCCCTCACAAAATTCTGGAGGGCCTCATGATCACGCTCTTCTAATTACTTGTAAAAGTACTGTATGAATGAACTGTTCTAACTGTTGGTAACACGTTTCATTATGTTGAAATACATACTAAGTGTTAAGAAACTGATTTTTCGCTCCCTCATTTCTGATCTCATGACTACTCCAGTTGAGGGAAAATCGTCTGTTGAGCTCAGTGGGACTCTTGCCATGGAATTTGAGACATCAGTCATCTATGAATACTTTTGGCTTTGTGTCATGTAAAAATCTATTAAAACTTCCTTTGCCAATGTTTGGACTCTGTCTTGCAGAAATTGTTCCCACTTTATTCCACGGATAAAATCCTGGCCCTTCTAAAGCACATAGAAAAATTTTCATCATGTCACACTTAATCATTGACTATTACTTTGTCTTTGACATGCAAAAATACTAGGGAACATTTTACTTGTAGTGTTATTTAGGATGCAGCCGCTTTCTTTATTCATGAATGCTTAATACTATTTTTATGTGCATATATTTGCATACAGAAAGGATGGTTGGGCATTGGAAGTGGTAGAATCATCATCCCTGGAGGTATTTAAGGGATATGTGGATGTAATGCTTGGGGACATGGTTTAGTGGTGGACTTTTGAGATCTTAAGAGTCTTTTCCAACCTAAATGATTCTTTGATTCTGTATATATGCATGCATATACTTCAGTACGTTTAAGTTAGGAATATATAGATATAAACATTTGCAAGAGAAATAACTAATTTTCAGCTGTTGTTCTTAATCCTTCTAGACTCTGTGCCCTAGCACAAAGCTGTCTGTTGGCATTGCCTGAAACACTCTTCATTTAAGAGCCTAAGGAGCTAGTGTCCCATAACTACAAAATATTCCATATCTACCAAACTGGCAAGGTCCCTCGACTTCTGGCTGAGGGTCATTGCCCGATTTTGCTCTCATCAACCTAGACTCAAGGCAGGGCTAAGAAAGCCCTGCAGACAAAACAGCTTCCCCTTGACCTGCCCATATCAATTAAAGCAAGCCCGGGGTGCTGACATACTCTTCTCTTGCAGTAGCACTTGGGGCTGTCTGGGAGGAAACAATGGTATTTCACAGGCAACGCCTTTCACACAGAAGGGAATTTGGATTCAATTAACTGCAGCAATTTACCTTTTTTTTTTTTTTTTTTTTTTTTTTTTTTAAACAAAAAATGCTGAAGTGTTCAGCCTTTCTGAAGTGCCCATATTACCTGGGTTAGCTCTAGTTAATCACAGGGCTGAGTGATCTAAGTGAGGAGCTGGAAGTTGGGGGGGAAATTAAACACACTTGATGTTTTACAGTAAGAAATGGCAACAGCAGCACCTTTTATGCTCTTGCAAAAGATTACATAATAATATCAGCGATGAACTAATAAAAGGCTATGATATAATGAAAGCCTAATTTCTATGGTAGCACTCATTTCTTGAGAGCATGAACACAGCAGCAGCTGGCTGGCTCATAATCCATAGCTGTAGCACAGGAAACCAAGACTGCATTTCCAACTCAGTTTACTGACTACATATTTTTCTTTGATCACTCCATGAATCCTTAGCAGTTGCATCTGTTGGACAGTAATATGGTTCTTAAAATTATATCCTGTTTTTAACAGAGGTGAGTTACAGAAGCTGGGAGGTTCAGGTTGGATATTAGGAACAATTTCTTTTCAGCAAGAGCGGTGCTGCAGTGGCACAGGCTGCCCAGGGAGGTGGTGCAGTCACTGTCCCTGGAGGTGTTCAAGAGCTGTGTGGATGTGGCACTGAGGGACATGGGCAGTGGGCATGGCGGGGTGAGCTAACAGTTAGACTGCATGATCTTAGAGGTCTTTTCCAACCTTAATGACTGTGACATGCTCCAAATTATGTTCTCACACAGTACAATCACAGCCCCTTCGCTCCCAAAGTGCCTTCTTGTTATGAGACAGTCTGCTTGTGGTCACCCAGCAAGGGAAATCCAGCTAAAGCAGTACAAGTTGGTGCTGCTGTGTGGCATTCAAGACTTCAGGTGAACTAAGCATGTTCCTTGCTCCAAGCATCTGGATGCCCATAGCTCGTATTACAAAGGGCTGGAGAGTTAAGTGTTTTTTGTGCACAGGCTTGTCAGCAGGAATTGCAACACACTTCTGCTGTTTCATCAGGAATGCTCTTGGGATCACAAGTGGTAAACAGTTGTAGCTGAGTAATGTGGGCTTGGTAGATAAAATCACTGTTTTCAGATATTTTCAGAGATATGGGGAGAGGCAGGTGTACAAATAAATGAAATGTGTCTTCTTTAATAGCCCTTGGTTCTATTGCTTTCAAGGCTGAGATACCTTTCAGTTCTTGGTGGGGCCACAAGACATTCTGTTGGCAGAGAGAGGCAAATGAAGCAACATCACTACTGGTAGCTCTTTGCCTGTTCAAGCATTATGATCATCAGGAAAACTCTTCACTCCCCCCCAGCAATGGCCTTAAAGAGCTTGGAACTTGAAGTAAAGTCCAGCTGAGTGCTAGATCTCCAGGATGCAATTTTCAGACTTTGGCATCTAAATTAAAAAATAATTGGGAGTTCAAGCAGAAATACATTTTTGCTTCAAAACTACTTTTTAGGCTTATTTGTGTGTTAAATTTTGGCGTCCATGCTGAATAAGTGTTTTAAGAGTAGGTTCCATAAAATTTGGAGTAGCTGCTTTAATATTGAGAAATTATTCAATTTACTGCTAAAAACAGAATTAGCATTAAATAGGAAAAAAAACACCCAAATCAGTATGTGATAGGATTCTTAAGCTTCTCTGTCCCCTTCTTTTCAGTCTGTTGTAAATATGTTAGATGTTGGTGTTGCTCAAGTAATTATTTTGCCACTGATGGTAATACATGTGGCTCCAGAGCAGAGAACGTTATTATATGTCATGGTTTTGTGCTGTCAATATTCTACATCATGACATCATGTGCGGTATGAACTGTTTTGGTGGTATAAGAAAGTGTAACAGAGGGTATGTGGAAGTGTAACAGAGGGTATGTGGAAGTGTAACAGAGGGTATGTGGAAGTGTAATAGAGGGTATGTGGAAGTGTAACAGAGGGTATGCGGAAGTGTAATAGAGGGTATGTGGAAGTGTAACAGAGGGTATGTGGAAGTGTAACAGAGGGTATGCAGAAGTGTGGAAGGTTCATGCTCCAGATCTGTGGAATGGCAGCATCCCGAGTACTCAGCCCTTGGAGGAAACTACATATCCCAGGGGACAACGCGGCCAGAGATGAATCACCAGAGGAGGAGGACACACATATAATCTCGCTCCCAGGCTGGAACGTCCCTCTTTTCACCCTGTCTATCGCTTTGGAGCGCTCCATCCCTGCCGTCTCGCTCTATCAGCAATGTTCCAGCCTGTCGCCTAGAGATTGCAGTAGGCCCCCGGTTCTCCGGGACTCTTTTTCTCTCTTTCTTTTTCTCTGCCTTGTTTGATATAGTAGTTGTAGTTATATTGTATCATATTGTGTCTCGTATTTAGTAAAATAAGTTCTTTCCTTAGATTGCTGCCGTTGTTTTTGTTCATTTCTCCCCTTCTAGGGGCAGCAGCCTCTATCACGGATAAATCTAGATAACCCGATTACATTATAGAAGATGGTTCCATGTGAGTTCTCATAGTAAAGAAATAACTGCATGTGTCTAGTATGGAAAAATCTTGAAATTGTTTGGATCTGCTATATACTTTAGCAGCTGATATCTCCATTTTAGAGCTGCCTGTTGCCTGTGTATATCTGGAGCTATGCTTTTAGCAATAGGACATTGGCTCACAGAGTAAATGTCCAAATTGGTGATTTGGTAATGCCCTAACCCACTGGTTAGGGTAAGGAATGGAGATGAAAAAGCCCATAAAGAAATTCAGAATGGCAGCCTCAGAAGAACAGCCCAGACTCCTTAGCTTTCTACTACTACTTACTGCTACCACTTCATGTCTGTTTTCTGTTCATCAGCTGGCTACAAAATTGCTTGCACAGCTTTGCTGATGTTGCTATGGGCCTCACACACACCTGGGAAAGCTTTTCATCCTGTGCAACTGCAAACATGCCTACAAACCACCACTGGAGCAAAGATCCTATGTGATATGGTCAGGGCTGCTCAGTCCTCAAGGCAAAGTGGGCATAACTAGGTGAAGAGTTTTCACTTGTCAAGACCACACAACAACAGTGAATTAATTGCCCTTCCCCAATCCCCCAGAACAGAGGTGAATCCCTCGGACATGCCTGGGCTACTACAAGAGTTCAGCAATGCCTATCCAGTATTTTGCCTCATTTTGCATAAGCCGCGTGCATTGTTATAACATGTGGGGCCAGGGAAAGGACAGAGCTGAGTATTGTCACCCCTCCTAGCAGTGCCCTTTCTCATATCTGTTCCATAGCAGTTCCAAACCCTTTTATTTTCCAAGTTAAACAACAGTTATAAATATACATTCAATCTTGGTACTCACCCTCAAATCACAAAACAACTTACGCCCACAGAAGGAAAGTCAAAACATAGCTATCAGGTTCACAACAAACAGTGATATCAACATTATATTCCAATAAACATTTGCGAGCTGAAAGCCTGGGGCAGACTGATTATTGCGAGAGATGAAAATAACACTGTTGTGTCTCTCAGGTCTATTTTACGGCACCAGACAGCGCAGGAAGGTCTTGTGCAAGAGGTTTGGTCATGGGCAGCAGAAGCACTATTTCACACAGAGCCTTTGCCCATAAGCTTGGTACGTCTGCTTGATAGCTTCAATGTGTTAAAGGATAGTCCTTTGTCTTATTTCAGCCCAGGACCATAAGTTAATGAGATCCCAGATGTCTGGACAATACTTTAAATTACGCATCCCAGATCTGAGTTGAACCGGTACAAAACCCGTCATCCTTTATATCCTGGCTTTTGCGTAAGAAAGCTACAAAACTAATTTGACTTTCTATCAGCTCTTGATTCTTCCCAGATATTCCATTTGAAAATGAATATTTTATCCAATATTAGTTGCACTCAAATGTAACATATTTTCCTATAAGCACAAAAAGGAGCTAGCTGTTCCAATGTAGGGGGGAGAGGGAAGCCATATGGTAGAGATTATAATCAGGCAAGCTGAAAGCAGTGGCCATTTTAATTGTGCACCAATATATTTTTCAGTATAACTAGGACAATATGCCTGTCTTCTTGCAAACAAATTAAATATATTCTGCCACCTTACAAGGTTTTCACATACAAAAATGCAAATGGAATTAGGGATAAGAACTGATCTGCACCTCTTTTGCTTGGATAAAAAATTTCTTTGTTGAGCAAAATATGACAAGGGAGAAACCGTTCAGGTTTTCTGCTGTAATTCTTAGCAAATGCTATCAGCAGTTATGAACTTTTAGTACAATCCACATCTACTTTTCTCATTCTCTCTTCTGAAATTTTCTGACAGTCATGGTCTGGCAGAAAAATCTGGTTGCTTCAATTGCTCAAAGACACACTGAAGGCACAGATAGCAAGAAATAAAAGTGGGTCATTCTGTAGTTCCTGTCAGAGGGGGGTGGCTAAACCTGACATCACCAGGACATCATTTATTTATATTAAAAATGGCTTCAAAGTTGCATTGATCCCTACCACAGCCTACTAAAAACCATACTTGTTATGCGTCTCACACATATGGTCCACTTTTGCAGAGTTAGAGGTTTGAATAATTCACTTAAGCAGCAAAAACATGAAGTACTCTTTAGATCCAGACGCAAAACTGCTGGGCCTTGTCTGTAGCTGCTTTAATAAAAGAAAAATGGCCTTGGGGGTGCAGCTGTCATTCAGCAGGATGTTTAAGCACATGCTTACACCTATTGTGATTTAAGATGGCACTGAGTAAACTTCAGAGACACAAAATAAAAGCTAACCTTTTGTTGAATGTGGATCTTAATTGCATGTTGGATTAACAGCATTCATGTTTGGGATTTCTCAGGGGCTCCTGTTTAGGCCTGCTTGGTACCTAGATAGTTTGGGATGACAAATAATGCTTCATGTAATTAGTTGGCAATAGCTTAAATATTTGATTTCTTGATTGTACTGTTAAGCATGTTCTAAGCAAATATGTTCTTTATTTAAAGGGAAAAAAGAAGGAATAATAATAATAATAATAATAATAATAATAATAATAATAATAATAATAATTTAAAAAAAAAGCATTTCCAGCAACCACATTTGGTATTCTTGAATTCTTTATTTGTTTGCAGAACACTGAATTTAAGTGCTACCCTAAAAGGATATAAGGATATTTGAATGTTGGAACTGGGACACAAAGACGAGGTTGACCTTCCCAAATTCCTGAGAGCAAACTGTGATTAGAAGATTTTCATACAGCTAGAACTGTTAGTAGCAGATGAAGTCCACAAGTGAAGGACTTGCTAATTGCATAGAGTTGTCAATCGTGAAAACTATTGGAACATATCTCCAAAATTCGATCTCACAGCCAGACCCGGGGACAGATTTAGAAGTGAATTAAATACAAAGCAGTGACCATCTTCTCTTCCAGCAAACCAAAAGTCACATTTGGAGATATGCTAAGATAATTAAGATGGATATTGCCCATTCCTCATTACTTTCCTGCTGGAACAAGTGCAGAGCACAACATGGAAGCACTAGAGGGACTCATCTGCCTTTGATGAATTAAATATATATATATATATATATATATATATATATATATATATATATATATAAAACTCTGCACATGTTTCCTCTTGATCCTTTTAATTTATAGTTTTATTTATTTGCACTTTTGAAGGAATAATAGTTGATGTCAGAGAGGAAAACCCCCAGAGTGATATCTGAATTCAGTTCCAGCTGGAGCAGTCCCCAGGAGACACTAACAGCTGCCCAGCAGACAAGCAGGTTGGAGGCATTACGTATTAAAAATCAGCATGAAATAATTTTGGATCTGCTGTAAGCTTGCAAAATCCAGGCGATTCAGAGTTAATGCTTCCATTCACATAGGGCTGAAAACTTGTATAAGCTGGTTTCCTAAACTCAGTCTGAAGAAATAGGCATTATACACAAAAAGACGCTGGCTTGGGTGAGTGTAAGTAGCACCCTTACATATTTATTCCAGGTTTAAAAATAGATTCCTGTTGGTCTAGCTTCAAAAATCACTAGATTGCTAGGATTTAGGTCTGTGCTGCAGATGCGTTTTGCACCACACGATAGCCTTAACTGCAAGCAGTGAATGAGAGCGCACAGAGAGGCAGCAGCTGGCACTCCTGCCAGAAACCTTCTGCATACTCACTGGTCTGTGAGAGCCTGAAACTGTCCACACATTGCTCACAGAAGCTTGGAAGTTTCACTTCCTCAAACTGAAAGAGCTCTGTAAAGACCTGAAGGAGAAGATTGAAAATACTAGCAACAGCATCTAATTTGAAGTAAGCTGGTAACGTCACCTCATGCCAGTGGTGCCTCTGGGATTTCACAAAGTAACGTCTCTACCCAGATGCCCCTTGCCCCAGCTGCAGACACTGGCTTTTTCTTCAGGTTCTGGAACTGCTGGTGAGCCACAAGCCCGCTGAAGCATACTCAGAGGGCAACCAAGCAGAATCATATGCATCCCACAGCCAGGGTAAGCTGCTGTTCTGAGCTCAGAGCTACCCAAATAAGTTGCACGCTTGGAGACATCGATTCTGCACTTCTCTGGTTTCTCTCAGGACACATTCACCTTGGTAGCATGCAAATTCTTTGTTCAAAGAATGAAAAATAATGCCTAGGCATGCAGACTACATTCCCTGGATATGCCAGGAGAGGGCATCCCATTGGAAATGGCTGACTACCTAAAGTGCAGCAACAAAGCTACCTGTAAGGATGAATAGGGCATAATTTTCAAGAGCAGCGATAACAGGTCCCAGTTGTTCAGCTCAAACAACTTTGCTGTGGGGACTACAGTGGACTTCATTAAGTCAGAAGGGGACAAAACCTTGTTTATTTCTCCTGCAGAGACTCGGTTTAGTGACTTGGCTAGGAGAGGAACAATTTGTCAGAGAACAGAAAGTACAATTACATCAAGTTGCTGTACTTGCTACCCAGGTGTTTCCAGCTGTTTATTCTAGAGGAGGAACACTTTACTTTTTAATGTCAGTGACAGCTGAGGGCCCTCTGAGAGAACTGATTTGAAGAGTGAGGTTTGACCTGGTGCTATTCAGACATCCCCAGCTCTGCAGCCCATGATCTCACCTGTTGTGGAGCAGTTCTGGGAAATATGTAGTGGAGAACAAAAAGACTGTGGATATTTTCAGTGCCAGGAAAATGCATTCTGCCATTTGCAATCAGTTTCAGTTCAGTGCCAAGAAAGTGCCTCAAAGAATGGAAAAAATTTTCTATTCAGGACTTCAACTACAAAAAGATAAGTGTTTGGCACATATGTTTGTAAGACTCTGGAGAAGAATTTTCAGTGTACAGACAGACCATTCAGTTGCTTTATACACAATTCACATGGTCATCAGTTGTTGGTTTTTTTAATCTTCTGACATCCAGAATATCAAGTGACCTAAATCTATGTCATTTTATCTTCCAATGGAGCATGATGAATATTGTAGCCAGCCAGCTCTCCTCTTGCTTTGGGTCTGCCTACACATCTGACTAGTGGAAGCTTGTTTGCTTTTGCTAGGAGGTGTTTGACAGACTCCCACAAGACCTGCCTAAGTAAAGATTGCTCTTAAAAGCATTGCTGGCATAGTCATGTCACTGATGAACACAGAAAAGAAAAGCACAACCCAATTTGTTTTAGCTGTAACGGCAAAAATCCTAATGAAGAAGCATTTAAACTGGCCTAAGTCCTTTATTCTATTCTGAGAACTGACCTAAGCTGTACCAACAAGGAAATTTCATTCGCCCCTCTAAATTAGGTTTGCACTTTCACATGTACATAAATAACTTCACTGGCTAAAGATGTGTTGGCAAACCCGGTTACATACAGATGAGCATTAAATGCTTTCTCTTTCTTTGGTGCATGAGGAACTCAGTCTGGCCCTTCCCCTTGGAAGGGTAGAAAGAAAAAGGAGGTAACAACCTCTATACTCTCCAATAGCCCTCCTTGCTGGCCAAAAGTTCAGGAGATCACATGGCCAGAGTTCTTGTTTTTCTCCTGTGTTTCAAACTACAGTGTGGTAGGTCTGCAAATGAGGTTGGGTGTTACGTGTCTTCACTTACATATCTCCATGTCTCTGCTGGTTACCCACTACTTTTAAAAAACCTGGAGGAGATTTCAAAATACCTCATGAACTTGGTAGCGTATGAAGTTCGCTGATGCCTCTACTAAAACCACTGTAATTGGCATAACTTTACACAAACAGGCATACAATCCCCAGAAGAGTTGAAATTTCACCATGTCTGCCACTTCAGCTGTTTCTAGACAGTAACTACCACTGATAAACCCTCAGAAAATAAAGCACAGCAAGCAGCACTTTAAAATCTGAGGATGGCAGCGTTATTTCTGCAGACAGAAAATGTTATTTTTAAACAATTTGATATTACAAGCCTTTGAAATCCAAATGTGAAGACATAGTTGCGCAGAAGCAGGAATTGCAACAGTCTTGTTTAAGCTTAGATTTAACATCATGCCGTCATTGCATGCAAGCTTTGTTTCCTAGCAATAAGATGTCTACATATTATGGATGCACGACTCCTTCAAAGAACTGCCAGATTATGGGATTACTCTAAGGAAAATTTCGCAACGTTTGATTCCTTCCTGATGAAGTGATTTTCCACAACACTTTGCTATAGCGTATTGGCAGATGAAGAGAGTATGGGGAACAAAATGCATTTGCTAATAGTACACAATAATGATAAATGCAAAGCCCAGTGTCCAGCTGAAGGAATCCAACCTGACTGGTATCTATAAAGCCATGTGAGGTCTGTGAGATGCCTCTTCTAAGCAGAGTAAGAGCAGCTGAATAGTCATCACAGACAGATTTGGGTCCACGACTGTTCAAGTCACAATGACAACTAGAAATGCTTATCAAATAGATCTTGAAATATTCCAGGTTCCCCAGTCCGTCTAAACAGGGTGCAGAGCAAGGAAAGAAGGGCTACAGGGATCACTGCAGCCTGCATTGCAGGAGAGCTGAGGCAGGCAGTCTGGCAGCCCCATGCTGTGAGGGACCTCAGCCTGCTCGGCTGGGATCCCTTCATGCGAGGAGCTGGAGTAGCAGTGCTGGGAACTGCTTTGGGGTCAGAGAGTGCTTGGGGCAGGGAAGATGAAGGTCCAGTGCTTTTGCAGGCTCCTGATCCTACTGAAGGAGGGGACTGCAGCAGGGGTCAGGATTTGGCTGAGGTTGGCATGTTTATTTAGCCTTAGTAGCTCACCATTACTTATCTGTGGGCTAGCCACACAAGGCCACAGAGTCAGCCCTTGTGTTAGTTGTAGCTGGTTGCATTCGAGGGAAGAAGCTTTCTCTTCTCTGTCTGTAAATTGCTGTGTGCTGTAATGCTACCATAATATGGCTAATTACAGGCCAAGGTTTGCTGTAAGTGGCAGAGATTAAGATGCGCTATGATGAAGTCTTTAATTACTGAATTTCCTGCCTTTTGTTACCTTCACATCCTGAATGCTCTTTTATGTGCGTAATAAGCAGTGAAATGGTGCTGCTGGCTAGTTTAAGATCAAGAGCCAGAACAGTATTTTAGGTGGCTTTATCAGAACCAACTAATTTTGAGAGCAGGAAGCTTATCTATTGCTTTTGTTTGCAATGTAAATATTGTGCAATGGTGCGTGTTTTACAAACATCAGAGCGGAAATCTAAAGAACTGTTAACAGGTGCTAAATGAAATACTGAATAGCTTAGTTGTGATAGCTGGAGTACAGAGTACAGATAATGTATTCTTTATTGTTTATACTAATCTATAAAAAAAAATTGAATCTCGGTAGCGGTGAAAATAAGCAAATATTCTAATTTTATTTCAATTACTACTTAAAAAAATGAAGAAGGTATTTTTTTTATTTGCCAGAGGCAGAGTCTTTCAAATGTTGTAACGGGCTCCACATAAACAAGTGTCCTTTTGCTATTGTCAGAGCGGCTGAGCATAAGATCCCATCCCTGCTTGTTATACGGTGTGCAACTGTAGTATTCTGTGGTCATCTCCCTCTCTCCTGCCTTCTTTCTTGCTGAAAAGAGCAGAAGACCTCTATGAGGTCCCACTGCCTGGCATAGAGACCTTTGCCCCAGTCCAGGTGCTACGTTCTCCCAGCACTCGTGTCCCCACCTGTTCTTCCCATGCCTGGCTTTATGGTGCTTTTGGACCTTTATGATTCCTTTGATCCCAGGATGAGAGCTGGGACAAATAAACCCGTCAGGCCAGCTGGAGCCTCTTCCCTGCCTTCTTTCCCTTCATGTTTGCCGTGGGGTAATTTATCTCTGCCACCGTTACATCTCAAGTCTCTCCTAACCGAAAAGGGTTGAAAGCCTCGTTTCCTTAACCTAGTAGTCAGGAAGGACAAACTCAGCCAAGTAAACAGAGACCTAGGTGATGGTCACAAAAAGAACCGAAAAGAAGATATATCCGCTGCGAGATTGTCTTCCACCTAAACCAAACCAAGGCAGAACCTCTTTATCAAACAGGCATTGATCTTTATCCCGTGCGAGAACAGTTCCAGAGAAAGGAGAGAGCACAAAACAGAGCATGTGCTGAGATGGGCCAATAGCTCTGCTTATAACCACCAAGAGCAGAGGTACCTCATTCTGTTTTTTCATTACTATTATTATTATATTTGAAGGGGTGAGGGAAGAAGATAAACTAGTGGCAGATGAATGAATGTAACATGTTTTTTTCTCCTGGAGAAAAAATTTAAGACCCTTTGATAGAAAATCTGTTCAATTTTTTGTTCAAAAAGAAATCTGTTCATTTTTTTGTCCAAAAATTTCCACAAATGCTCCAGGGGAGATTATGGAACCTGTGAACAAAGAGTTAAATTGGCTGTGGAGAGTCCCTTCCTGTAAACAAGCGCTGAAGGGAAGATCTAATTAGATGGCTTCTTGGGAAGCATGGAATAGAAAATGTTTTGGGGATATCCCATCTCCACACTCAGGATTATAAGACAGACTGAGCATGAATGCACTGCTTTTCTTTCTGTTTTTGTTGATATTATTTTTGTTTCCTATTAACAGAACTTTCAGTGAGGAGGAAAAACCTTCTTGGCAGAAATTACATAGGGATTTTTCAGTCTATATTTTACAGTATCCAGATGGCTAATGGTCATCACACCTCAGACCTCTTGTACATACATGTCTGTGAGTTTAATAACCTGCTACAGGGCTTATACAGCAAGCTCCTGTGAACTTGTTATGTGATACTGCCATGCCTCGGGTTCCCTCTGCCAGCTTGTATACTGCATACCCACCATGACTGCAAACAGCTGACTGACCTGGTGCTGATCACTCTAACAACTTCTATGACCACACTATCATAAAATACATGCTCCACTTTACTGACTCCAAGCTGAGCAGTGCTGGCACACACATTGCCCTGAGATCAAGAGGCAAGAACAGGTCTCTGGGACATAGGAAAGAGTAGAGCACGTAGCGCTGAGATGCTTCAGATCACAGCTGTGATGTTCATGCCTTAGCACAGTGTGATTGCCCAGCAGTAATTTAAATTTTGGTAAGGATAAATGTAATATGTTTGGTGGTGCTGACCATTCATTATGGCTGCCCCAGGCAATGTACAGCTAAGATGGATTGAGCTGAAAGCATATTGCAAGAAAAGCAAATCAGGCTTGATAGTTCATTTCTAGGTGTTTATGACTGTGGAAAGAGATATCTGAGTGCCCAAAGTGATGATGGAGGCTTCAGAGCATTTGTAAAGTCCCTGTGAATGAAGGAAGATCTTGTGTTTGTTAGAAAACATGGAACTGCCAGATATGCTCTACGTAGTCCTGACTGTCAAGAAGACATTGTGAATATCTTCTAGACTACATATTTAAGGGCATCATGAAGAACTGCAGTTCCCAGTATGCTCAGTGAAGAAAGATGGGCATGTAGGAATAAAGGTGGAGATGGCTGAGGAAGTGAGGCAATTCAGATGATCTGCTGCCAGGATTAGTGTGAGAGCTAGCATAGAATCCTCCTTTCACAGGAAAGAATCAAATACTGGGACCCTGTGACACTGGAGACCATTCTTCCGTCCCACTGACATTAAAGGTATGGTCACAGAAACAGGGGAGAGAGAAATACGACACTGCAGGAAGTCAGAGCAGACTTACGCCTTACTGACTTCATCTTCCTGTCCCTAGTTCTACTTCCTTCAAGCAAAAAAGATGTTTAACAAAATGGACCTTTTGGGAAATAACTAGAGAAAGAACTATTTTGCAATGACACACGAAAGCCAAGCTCTAAAATTCGTGTGCCAAAACTTCATTCAAAATACCTCTGCTCTCTTTCAATTTATAAATTTCTAAAACTAGACAAGCCCATGTGGGCAAGTAGTGGGGGCTGCACCACAATTATGGTTCGACATGCTTTGATTTCCCAGCATATATTTATTTTTCTGAGAAATAGTATCAATTAATAACATGGTAATATTTTTGAAAAGAAGCATTTAAACGACATGGGAGTCTATGCAATCAATGAGGCATGGGAGAGGGAGTCAAAAACAGTCCTTCACGTGTTGTGTAGTTTGATGTGACTTGTAATATTGACACAGCAGCTCACTGTGTAATCTTAAGGCAATACCTAATTGTTTTTAGTCCGGACACTCTTCAATTTGGCTTTTTTTTTTTTTTTTTTTTTTTTTTTTTTTTTTTTTTTTTTTCAGCTAAACAAAATAAGTAAAAAACACAGTAATAAGCAGTTTCTGATGAAATCCTACAGATATATTATTTAAGGTCTTCGACTTCATTAATAGTATTTTTGCATGATTTTAAGCAATTCCGTCTCCGTATTTTTATATTTTGCTAAACAGCATGAAATCCACTGCATAGGTAACATCAGGTGTTAAAAAAAAACAAAGCCTCTTTATGGCTCTCAAAAAATCTTCTGACTTTCAATGTCTATAATGTCTTTTTTCCTTAAAAGTCAGCAGTAATTCCAGTTAAAAGGTTTGGGAAGGACACACAGTCTGTGTGGTTGCGTCATTTTTCGCTCTTACTGGTGCTTATATGAAATTCTAGTTGTTTTCTTCATCACTTGATCTTGCACAGTTTGCTAGTGCATTTGGTTTCAAATAACCTTGTCTCCATACAGCATGGCAAACTGATTTTTATAAATCTGCATAAAAGCATTAGAAAATTCAGGACCGCAACATTTATTTATTAAAATTTTGTTTGGTAGGCTAAAATACTTGAATGGAAATGAATCTTCTCAATTTCAAGCATGTCCTAAGGCAGCAGCTTGCAGAATAATGTTAACTATGTCACTGGTTCTAATTTTGGATAATTGAGTATTTATTTCACAGTACTGTGCCTCTCAGGGCAGAGTGCCTGGCTTGTATGCACACGTAGCAGAGAGTCCTTGTAACTTCTGGTTCCCTGCCTAAATCCTTTCTCCTTTTTGTCTCCCTCTGAGGATCCAAACAGGATTCTGCTGCCCCTGACCACTGAAGATCCCTTCTGCAAGTCCAGCATATGATGAAGCCTGTAAGTTATCCCTCATGCTGTTTGACGGACAGATTCTGATAGCATCTTCTTTAATATTTTTATCCAGCCTCCACAGTAACTGACCAATTACATCAGAAATTTTGAGCTTACTCTGTGTTTCAGGGGTAAATTTCCAGCAGTTTCCATTTTCCTTTCTGGATTCTTTGGAGATAAGTGACCTGTGACTCCTCTGGCAGGGCATATTAAGTATTATGAATCCATTCAAGTTATTAGCTGATATTTTCATGAAAATTTCTTTCAGACTTTCCACATCTGTGTGCTGAGGTGGAAAGAACATCTGAGATGAAGTTTGCTGCATACTAATCATCGCAGTAGGTTTCCAATGACCAAATCCTGCTCTAGTCAGTGAACGCAGCTGCCACCTAGAGACTTCACTTCTTCCTAAATATACACGTTGGCTTTCTTATTACTGACACTACAGAAAATTCACTCACAATTTGCACTTGCACAATTTCAGACATGAGGATAAAGTTGCTCTGACAGCTTGGAAAGGAAGTCTTTTCACAGAATCACAGAATCAATGACCCAGGTTGGAAGGGACCTCAAGGATCATGAAGCTCCAACCCCCTACCTGGCAGGGCCAGGGTTTTCAACCCTGTCCTACACAGCAAAATGAAATAAATACGAAAAGGGACCAGGAGATACATTATTTATGCCATCAGTTTCAAATAACTGTGACCAGTCAGATTCATGTCAGGTGCCCTCAACATAAGGGAAAAGAGTTTTGGTTAATACTGGAACTCAGTGAAGACTGTATTGGTATTGGCTTGGTAGCGTTAGTGTAGATGGTTGATGAAACAAAAATGCCAATTCATTTTGAAACTGCATTTCCCTAAAATATGTGTGCACTCTCTGAGGCACGAGAGTCAAGAGGCAGCATCATTTCCAATTACTGAAGAGAAATATGCAGAATACGGCATTCTCCCTTTGGCATCTCTTATTCACCTTGAAATTGTTATTTATTTTCCTTTCTTTTTGCTTCTATTTATGACTGACTTTCATTTCTCAGTGATCTCAGTGTGCCAGCTGGCATAAGGGAGATGTGGAGAAGCTCAGCTCAATAGGTCAGATGTCCTTGTGGATGTTCTTACTCCCTTTCCTACTTTTGACCATTACTCTGTCAATGACCTGAAGTTCTTACACTACTTCTTTGCCTTTGCAAAGCATCTGAAAAGACTGGAGTATTCGAAACATTCCTGGACTCTCAAATTTCACTTGGGAGATAGATTTATTACAAACTTTAGTGAGAGAATAACTTCTCATTTACAAAATAAAACATAAAATAGACAAACGCCTATTGTATGAAGCTCTATTTTTGCTATGTTTTTGAGAATAGTAGCTGCCAGCCAGAAAACCAGACAAGTTTTCACAGCTTCCATAGATTTTTAAGTGAGGAAATGTACTGAAGTTCTGTGATTGTAGTTTTCTTTAATTGCTGCAGGCTGTAGAAATTCCTTGGGTCCTTCCCCATTATGTTTCCATAACCTCATCAGTTCTGTTCTTATGTCCAGCTCTGAACATGTGTTTATATTTTGTGATATAAAGTGATAGTAGCTGCGGTCATTAGTCACTCTGGGTGAATTTCATGGTAATTCATGTTTTAGTTTCTTGTTTTTAAATGATATGTTACCTAGAAGACCGTATCTGTCTATAAGTTTTCCCCCCTCTCTGTGAGTGTGCCCTGCCAGTGACCTCCTTTCCACCCATCACACACCCCCCTCTGTCCTCTCCAGACTTCATAAAATGATTATCATATACGAAGTACTTTGCTTTTGATGTGGAGTCTATCTCATTAAGGTGAAAGGTTTGTAATTCTGTATTTCCTGTCTAGTTCCTGAGCCAGCTAAGTGTATCATGTGCAAAGTGAATAATTACATGTTTTTGAATGACAAGAGGAGTAAAAGCCTTCAGTGTTAACTGAAGCTGGAAATGCTCTCACATGGATACATGGAAAAGAAATAATTTCTGACTGGAAACATACGTGCTCAAATTATGCACTCACTGGACTCATGTGTGCAGAACCCCGCTGCTGTGAATTATTCATCTCAAGAGAGCATCGTTCTTGGGTGTTCTGCAAGGCTGGGCTTGTGGTAGCTGATACTTTCTGCTCACCTCATTCTTAATCTTCTTCCAGCCAAAAAACCAAAAAAAACGGTATGCTAGCATTTAAATGACTGAAAGGATGAATTTGGCTCAGCAGAAAATAGGCTTGCATACGGCCAGTATTATTTACTACTTTACTTTACGTCAGTGTGTTCTGGCTGCTATAACTCTATTGCTAAGATTGTAAAAATAAAAATAAATCAGGATTGAAGCAGTTAAAAAAAATAAAAAGAAGAAAGAGAACAAATATGGCTCTTGTAAGATGTAGGAAGTGGAATGAGCATATAGTATAAGACTTGGCTAGATATATAAATGCATTGCAGAGATTTGTTTGTTCTAGTACCTGTTATATTGTGTCTAGTCAAAGGGCAGAGAGGAGCTGCTCCCACAGTCTCCCACAGTGTTCTGTCTAACAGATTTCATCTGTACTAGCTATCTGCAGGTCCTGCCTTCTCTATGATTGTGTTCATTCTCAGGTATTGCAAGGCTGATGGTGGCATTCTCAAAATAGTAGCTATTAGCAGGTTCTATGGCACATAACAGGCTGTGTAGAATCATAGAATGGTTTGAGTTATAAGGAACCATTAAGATCCTCTTTTTCCAACCTCCCTGCTATGTTCAGGGACACCTCCCCCCACTAGATGGGGTTGCTCAAAGCCCCATCCAGCCTGCGTATATTTTCTTATTATATTTTACTGCCACAACAAGCCTAACTAATTTTAAGGGCTACCTAGAACTGTAGCTGAAAACTGAAAATTTTCAGGTATCACTTAGTGAGTAGGAAAGATGATGAGAGCATGTATTAAAGGACAAATGAAATTCAGTGACATGTCCTGAATAATAGGAGACTGAGAACAGCTCCATGTCAAGATGGGTTGTCAGAAAATAAACACTCTTAAAATAAAAGGCAGATTCCAAATAATCTGTGGCCCAATGCTCTGTACTGCAGTACTGTGGCATCCCAATTCATCAGTCTCAGGAGAAGCATACTTCTTCCTAAAAACCCCATCTTATTAAGGTTTTCAGTAGTAAAGGCTTTCAGTAATAAAGCAAGGCATCCATCACATATTGTTTCATTCTTACAGCAATCAATACCCTAATCTGTTATGGTGCTTTCACATTGATGTTATTATTTTCAGAATAAGCAAATAGCAAAAATGGAGAGGAAATGGAAGAAGGGAAGTGTTCCACAGAGAGAAACATATTACAAACAGCAGAGGATCATCCAAGCATGCTCTCTGCTGTGCTTCAGGAAAACAACTCATTTACCAGATGTTTCAAATTGTGTGTAAAGTATAAAAGAGCATACTGGGGAAAATGTATTTAATGCTAGAATCCTTGTCTGTCTATTGCAAGAATACAAAATGCAAAATGTGAGCTGGCTAAAAAATATTAAAATTAAAATAACTGAAATTTGTAACCATATCTTTGTCAAATTACACTCATTGCTTCCAGGATCTGAAGGGGTTTTAAGTTTGTTACATTTTTCTATCTGTCAGAAATGAGGTGATTCCACTTTTTCCTTTCTCTTTTTTTGACTTTTTCTTTTTCCACTTATTTCACAGTTGTTCTGTGATGACTCTTTTAAGCAGCATAGCGATGTGGAAATGTACAATAAATACTTGAGTGAATGTCAAAAAATGGAGATCTTCCACTGTTCCAGCCTGCACAAATGGTGTATGGGAAATCGGTAATCACAGCCTGAACCTCTGATTAATCAGCTGAGGCAAATGTTGGGGCAGTTGCGGGAGCACAGGTGAGAGTAATGTAGCTGTGCTCCCAGAAGGGATGGAGCTTGACTCCACCTCCTCTAAGACCTCATTTAAGGGCTGACCCCCACTGAGACTGCATCTCTTGGAGATTGCTCTCCAGTGAAGACTGCCTCAGCTTTTCCAGCCAAGGCATTGACATTGGTGAGCTTTCCTTTGCATATAAGCTTTGAATATTTGCCATCATCTTTGTTAACATCTTTATATTAGCCACCCTTACAAATGGAGAAAAGTCCAGACCATGGGGATTTGAGTTAGGGTGCCTGCTGCACTGTGTCTGCCAGAACAGACAACAGACATGTATTATAATTGTATTACATGTATTACCACGGGTGGTAACATAGGCCACTATGAAAGCTGCCAAAGAAGAGGGAACATGGTGACCTGTGATAGAAATTATTACATGTGGCACTGGTCTTCTGGTCTGTGATAACTGAATGAAAGACTTTTGCTGTATCAGCTTGGCAGAAATAGAAATTGCAGTCTTATGTACACTTAACCATACGTTTGCCAAATAACAAATTATGGCAGTGCATAGCAAAAACTCCAAGGTCTATTTTCATATAATATTTCCCTTGAGGGTGAACTTCAGTGTATCCTTTGATATTCTTTAATAAGGATAGTGGAGCACTAGAACAGGTTGCTCAAATTGGTAGTGGATGCACACTCTCTGCAGACATCCAAGGTCAGGCTTGGTGGGCCTCTGATCAACATGACCTAGATGTAGGTGTCCCTGCTCATTGCAAGGAGATTGGACTAGATGACCTTTGAAAGTCTCTTCCAACTCAAACGATTCTGTGATCTTATGATTCTATATCTGATAAAGTAGAAATATGCAGTGTCTTTCTGTATTTTATGCATGCTACAGGAGAGTGAAGAGAAAGGTAACATTGTCTCACTTCTCAAAGTGCTAAAGGGATTACACTAAGGTGTTCTCCTTGTTCTCTTTGTGCAAAACTTGTGCTTGCACCCAAGGAGGGGTGTCTTTTGACTACCTGGGGTGAACATGACACCTGTTGAAACTGAGGAAGAAGAGTGATACAGCTACAGGCATTACCAAGACTTCTAGTAACGCTGTGCCAGCTGAGTCCTGTTTTCCCATAATCTGTCACAAGCTTTTCCTGAAAAGACATTACTCAAAATACGGCTAACATTTCTTCAAGTAATGAACTCTCCTTCCAGCTATAGGACTGAGGATAGCATTTGGGCTTTGTAAATTTTCAAGAACTGGCTGATTTGCATTGGCATATTTTTTTCATATGAGCAGAGCTGGCAGTGCCGCCAAAAGTTACATTTGGCCAACAATTTCCCTTGTAAAATCCTGCTTCTGCTGGGGTAACTTATTTTACAGTGCTCTAAAGTTTCTTATGCCAGGCCTCTGCTTCAGGGTGAATACTTGCTCTTTTATTGTACAGTTATTTGATGGTTAGGTTTTATTTTTATTTTTATTCTTATATATATATATTTTTAATGGATAAAGAAATACATAAATAGATTGCATAAATAAATAATCATCTGTTCTCAAGGTAATTGATGCATGATGCATTTTCTCGTGCTCCTGAATTCTTACAAGCGTTCTACTGGGACAAGACAAAGATTATTGTGCTTTTTAGCAACAGCTTAACGTCTGGACAAGGAAAGCTGTGTGTCTCTGGAAAAATAGCTTTGCTCGTGACATTTTGCCCGAGTGTGTCTGAATACATAAGCCTTTGAAGAATCTCTGTGCTACTATGCTAATTTGAAATTCACTAGGGTTTCTTGGCAAAAGCTCTGATGCTCCATCTCCATGGGCTGAGAAGCTCTAAGCTGAGTGCTGTGTAGCATCCAGAAGTTTTCAGGGCTGATACAGCAGTAGGTTCAGGACTGGAGCAGCTCATGTTTCTTCTGGTTCTCACAGTCCCTCTACCTAGCCCTGGGACCAGCCGGGAACATCTGGCTTCAGCATGGGGAGCACAAGCACTGCCTGGGTTAACAAGTGCTCGGGGAGAAAAAGGGTAGATCTGGTTTGACTCAAGGAGGAGTCTGAGTTCTGTACTTCTCATCCAGGGTGTTCTAGTTGTTCCAACTCAAACTGAAACCTGAAAGTTTTGAAAGTGCTAGAATTTAAGGAAAACTCTAGAATTTAAGATGAGGGAAAATGCATCAGTTTCTTAAATTCTTCTGCAAGGACTTGACCCCTGAAATGCCCACATTTAGGATGGCTCATTTATAGACCCAGAAATGATACGCACTGCTTAACCCCAGTTAAGATTCAGCTTCCAGAAGTATTATGTTACAATGCTTTTAGTCTAATCAGTACAGTTAATTACTACATTTGATTATATTTAACATATGCAATTTTTTTTTTCTCTCTCTCTGAGGCTATAAAGGATCCATTTGGCTTTAGAGTGAATGACATAAATAAGAATCCTCTGTGCACTGGTTCTAATCAGCTGAAGGGGACAGTTTATCAAATGGGTCCTACATGAAAGCAGCAGAGGGACTCTTTATCAGAAGTGTAGTGATAGGACAAGGAGGAATGGTTTTAAACTAAAAGAGGGGAGATTTAAAATAGACATTAAGAAGAAATTCTTTCCTCAGAGGACAGTGAGGCACTGGCACCAGAGGAGCTAAGATGCCCCATCCCTGGAGACACTCAAGGCCAGACTGGATGGGGTCCTGGGCAGCCTGAGCTGGTGGGGGCAGCCCTGCCTATGGCAGGGGCTGGGTGGGCTTTGAGCTCCCTTCTAACCCCCACTGTTCTGTGATCCTGACTGACAGTGAATGTGTCCAATCTGACAGTTGTTTACTGTGGGTTAATAGCTGTAGTCCTTGTGGTCTGAGTAGAATCTAACGATACCCATTTGATGTATTTTTTGCATGTGAAACAAGTACAGTGATACTTCAGACAAATGGCAAATGTGAGAGAAGAGACTCCTAGTGTTCAAGGAAAGGAACTTGGGCTGACTTGCCTATATTTTATTGTTTGGTTGTTTTTTTTTTTAAAAGGAAAATGGGAAAATCACCATTTTAGAAGACGCTGGGGGAACGTAAGTGCTGCTTATATGGATAGCAAAGGTAGAGTCAAAAAACCCTATTATTTTCCTGAGGTCTGTACAGCCAGTCACCTTGGACAGTAATGCCATCTGCCCTGTGATCCATAGCATCTTCCCAGGCAACATGAAGGGTGTAAAACAGTGTCCTCTGAAAGAGAGTATTGCAAGAAAACATGCTTCAGGCAGAAATTAGTTTTAATTTAGCTTTTGTAACCCATTGTTTTAGTGAACATGGGAATCACTGTGTTGCATACTGAAGAAACAGACCTGATCTATTCTAATCACAGTCTGCCTGTATAACTCACACTGACAAATAGCTTCTTTTATACTAAACATCTGTGGGAAAGGCTGCTTCCCATGCTGGCCACATGTCTGCTAAATAAAACCCAGAGGAAATTGGCCAGGCAGTTCTGCATGCTATTGTGAGAGAGGTTAAGGTTCAGCAATGACCTCTGGTCCTTTGCCCTATAAACTGGTGAGACTAGATGCACCATAAAGTTGGCCTACTAAGTCTCTGCTTTGCTCTAGGATTGTCTTCACCAGCTAGGTTATTCTTTAAAGAGACTAGCTATCACACTATCACAGCTTTGGAAGAGTGTTTTAGATGGTCAGAGCTCTGCTTTTCCTTCCCCATCAAAAACAGTGGTTGGAAAAATGCAGGGTACAAAAAAAAAAAAAAAAAAAAAAAAAACAGAAATATTAAAATACAGAAGCTTCACCAAAGTATTTTTTGCAAATGGTTGAGTTATGGAAAGGAATTTTATTAGTAGTAATTTACCAGCTGCATAATTGCCTTCATGTAGAAATCTGTAAAATTATAGACCAATAATACTTTTTAATAAATGTATTCATCCTTGTGAAATTACCAATGATCATCTTTGAAGCAAATACTAACTGTGCTCTAAAGACAGATTATAGTGATGAATGATCCAATTAATGAGAGTGCAGAACTCTTTTGGAAACCATTTTTTCCTACTTGGTGAAGTATCTTGGTCCTTTCATTATATGTCCCGTAACAAACCTACCAAAGGGACTGCAAATAGAAAAGTCACAATTCGGTATGATTTTGCAGTTCTGTATTTGATGAAGGAGAACACTGTGTGCTCAGATACATTTTGCCTATGAAAGAATAGAAAGAATTTCAAACAAGGAACAAAGTATGATAATCATGGACAACAGGTTGGCCATGAGCCAGCAGTGCGCCTCTGTGGCCAAGAGGGCCAATGGCATCCTGGGCTGCATTAAAAAGAGAATGGCCAGCAGGTCAAGGAAGGTGATCCTCCCCCTCTACTCAGTCCTGGTGAGACCACATTTTAGACCACTATGTCCAGATCTTGACTGTCCAGTTCAAAAAAGACAGGAATCTGCTGGAAGGAGTCCAGCGAAGAGTCTCAACGTTGATAAAGGGCCTGGACCATCTCCTGCACGAGGAAAGGCTGAGTAACCTGGGTCTGTTCAGCCTGGGGAAAAGACTAAGAAGGGATTTGATTTATGTTTATAAATATCTAAAGAGTAGTGGGAGGCAAATGGATGAGGCCAGGCTCTTCTTGGTGGCATGTAGTTGTCACAGTTTGGCTTAGTTTGGCCTAGTTCACTCTTTTCTTCTGAAAGCAAGGGACTGGAAATACTGGTAATTCACAGAGCTGCAGCATTAACTCTTTAACTCTGAATATATTTTATGATGTGGAATACCAATCAAAAATCATAAAACCATGACAGCATTGATAGGACAAGGAGTAATGGCCTAGAACTTGAACATAGAAAGATTCATAAAGACATGAGGAAGAATTTGTTTACGGTATGGTTGACAGAGCACTGGAACAGGCTGCACAGAGAGGCTGCAGTCTCTTTCTATGGAGATATTCAAGACCCGCCTGGATGCCTACCTGTGTAACCTACTGTAGGGAGCCTTCTTTGGCAGGGGGTTGGACTCAATGATCTCTTGAGGTCCGTTCCAACCCCCACAATTCTGTGATTCTGCGATTGCAAACTCAGTCGTAGTCAAGGCCTCTGATTGTTTAAGTGCTTTGAGACTCATTTAACATTATACACAATAAATCAATTGAAGACAAATATGAAATAATTGAGAATACATATATGCATTTTGAGTTTATTGGGTTAAATTTATGTGTAACTCCCAAAGTTAGTTGTTTGGAAGTGGTGAGAAATTCTGTTCTATTTGATTTGAAAGCTATAAAAGCAACTTAATAGTTTACAGGTCTTCAAAGAAAGGAGGTAAAAAATTGAAGAAGGGACTGTCCTGTTGGAACAAAACCAATATTTGCTTTACCTATCCTTGTTCATATTTTCCTAGATGCTTGATATTAGCAAATTGTTTCTCCTGTAGAGAAGTGCTAAGAAACAGAATGTTTGAAAGAGGATATTTATAGAAAGCAAATATTGAAAACCTTAGTACAAGAGCTTGCTGAGATGCCTGATTTTAAATGTCACTCAGCTCTTAAATGAAAAGGCCTCCTTTCTGTGTCAGCCTAAATACAGACAAAAGGGAGTTAGGAATACTGAATATCTATCATTAGTCATTGCAGGTAACCTACTGAGAGTGGTTTGCTTATATATAATCAGTAATAAATTTTAGGTTTACATGTAAAAAGTGGTTCCATTCCAGGCAAAAGAAAAATCTGTGTGTCATTCAACAATGTTGTCCAATTCATAAAGCATCAGAGAAGGCAAATAAATGGGATTTTTTTTTATCCTTAGAATCTTAGAATTCCTTCTGTGGTTGTCCTTGTTTTTGTGGGTATTAGTCAGATCTTAAACAATGTTTATGGGTTTTTGGTTGGGTTTTTGGTTGGTTTTGTTGTTTTTTTGCTGTTTGTTTTTTTTTTTTTTAATCAAAGATAAGCTCTCAGGCAAACAGGAAAAGGGTGTAGTAAAAAGTGAACATAAACCATACACTGGAACTGCTGGCATCCAAAGATTTTATCAGCATTTTCTTTTTTATCATGTCTGTATTTGCCACATATCCACCTATTGTGTTTCCCTTTCACTGCTGTCCCTTAGTGCTAGCAAATACTACATAACACAGATTATTTTCATGTCCAAACTGAAAATTGTTATGCGGCAATCCTTTTGGCTGCACATCTTTTATGAATTTTCACAGTTTGCGTCAGATACAGTTGACTTGAAGTGGTGTCTTCAGAAGAGCAAATATCATGAAGAAAATCTATTCTATCTGTACATTTATTCTGTCAAATAACAACATTTTTCCTTTATGTGTGTTCTGTGCACATCCTTACAGTGAGGAATTCCATGGTTAACATGTTTGATCTGAGGATTTTGAAGCTAATCAACTGATTTAAAAGCAAATATTTCAGCTTCATAAAACATCAGAGATATTCAGAAACACTCGCTGAATTTCTCAGCAAGCCAGTTTTTAACTGTGGTTTTCTCAGGCTGTCTACTGACACTGTAGAATAAACCAGATCCCTCCAGATACTAGAAATAATTTTGCCCTCTGAAGAAATCACTTGGGTAATAGAGACATTCAGCACTTTGCCATCTCCTAATTTCTCTCTAATTTTGTCTCACCCTATCTCTCTATGAACAAAGCCATGCAGTCTCCTAGAAGCTTCTTGATTTGGATGCAAGACAACGCCTGCCACTATTTGTTTCTCTGAAGAGAGAGCATTATTAGTAATACTTTTTTCCCCCATCTTGTTTGTTCAGATTTATAAGCTCTTTCAGAAAGGCTGTCTTTTTTTCTAGGTTTTGATTTGCAGTATATTTAACACAGCAGGTCCCCAGGCTCGGCTGAAGCCAGCATATTGTATTGTCTTCATCTGCATAGTACAAAAAAACCTCCACCTTTTAAAGCAGTAACAGAGCCTGATTTTTTTAAGTTATTTAGAATCTCAGAAATCATATTAAAATTTGCTCAAAAATGTTGCTCGTCTTAGTTGGCTGAAAGCTGTCTTCCTGACCCATTTTGCATATGCCCTTTTTACCTCAGTGGGAATCGCATTACATGAAAAATTGCACTCGGAAATGTCTGGAGCAATTTACCTTGACTTTGTTATCCTGTGCATGATTTTGCTCGCAAGGACGTGACATATTTGCAGGGCAGAAGAGCTGCACTAGGGTAAGTCCTGAGGTCAGACCTTACGTTACCCCCTTCACTTTCTAGCAGATGGTTTGTTGTTTTCCTGAGGTTGCTGCTACCACTTTAAAAACAA
Source organism: Excalfactoria chinensis (assembly GCF_039878825.1). Classification (NCBI taxonomy): domain Eukaryota; kingdom Metazoa; phylum Chordata; class Aves; order Galliformes; family Phasianidae; genus Excalfactoria; species Excalfactoria chinensis. Next base: position 97,694,284 of record NC_092825.1, on the reverse strand, counting down.
GTATCTCAGGAATTTTCTTTTGAAACAGGCTTCCCTTTTCCAAATCCAATTATACTATTTTGGCTGGGTTGTTTTCAACCCCTGCCACATTTGGGGGTTTGGGGTTTTTTCTTTTTAAATAAATATAAAATCAAACAAAAACCAGCCAATCAAAAAACAAATGACCCTGCTGTGGGGAAAGCAAGAGAAAGAGCCCTAAGTCCCAGCACTGACTCACAGCTCTGCTCCAGTGACCCTCATAGCAGTGCGTCTCTGTAGTGGGCACCCATTGGAGATGAGTTGTGTTGTGAAGCCCTGAAAAGGACTGGGGGACTTAGCATCACCAGGTCCCCTAGTAACATTGCTGCCATCCCATCACATGGGTCTTTAAATTAGCAGAAGCAGTCTGGAGTTAAGGATGGCATATAGTATTGCCTTTTGTTCGCCCTCGCATAGTTTTTAAGGGGAGGGCATGGTGTCATTACTGTGAAAACAGGTGCCATAAAATATGTCTAACAAGCAGCGACCCTACAATGTGACTGTGAAATGTCACACCTGTGTGTTTGAGGTGCCTGATCCAGGGGAAACTACCATCAGTGTGGTCAGCAGAATTTCATAATGAGGTATTTTTGTTTGAAGGGAATACATTTAGAAGACTTCATTAATAAGAGCAAAAACCTTTGAAGCAATTCCATACAATTTATCCCTCCAGCAATATTACTCTCAAGCATCAATTACCATTTGTGCGATAGCCATGTATAAAGATCCTATTGTTACGGTAGTGAATGAGGACAATAATGAACCACATCACTGTCTTCAAAAAAGTTGGTATCTGTCCATAGAAGACATTGAAAAAAAAAAAAAAATGTAAAACTGTTGAATGAAATGTATTATCTTGCTTCAAGATAAGGTATAATGTAATCTTGCACAACTTTTATTTTTGCTATCTGCAGAATGCTGTTACCCAGGTTTTATGAGAATTACTTTATAGGTACTTTTTCAAAGGAACACTTGCATTTGTCTTTCGCAAACTTCTTGATCTTTTCTAATGGAGGCCTCTGGCAGCTGCAGCGTATGTTGTCACTGCTGTGCTTTGCACCAGCCGACACGAAGACCCCGCTCAGCTCCCATCTGGGCTGGGTGACACCCAGTACTGCACACAATGAGCTATTGCAGGAGCCCTTCAGTAAGCCTGGAGGCGCCAGCCTGTGACTGCAGAAGGAACTCAAAGTTGGGAGGATGCCATTTCCCTACTTAGGTGCCTTTCTGTTGGAACGCCGGGCAAATAAATTGTTGTGTAACATTTTGCATTTCAGCATAGCTTGCAGTGTGTTGCTCAGCAGAAACAACAAAACAAATCAAGTAGAGAGGCTTTCAGGTCTTAAACACACATTCATTTCTGTTGTGAAACATCATATAAATTCTCTGAATGGTTGTGCCACACATGGTGACAGAGGGTGAAGATGGCTGACTCTGACAGCTCTCACTGTTTCTTGCTTCAGTGCAGTGTTTTATCTGTACAGCTGGAAAGAGGCTTGAAGTTTATAAAATGCCTGAATCTGGGTCAGGAAATATTTCTGCTTATTGCAAGCTGATTTCCTCATCTGATGTATGCTGGAGGTGTTGAGAGCAAGATTTTGCTGTACAGCTGCTGAGTCTTTACTCTCCCTCGTGAGGCTGAGAAGGAAACTGTGGGGCAAAACAGAGAGTCAAACAAGCAGCCACTTCTATTACTTGATATTCGCCTGTGCTCCTATTACTATAGAAGTGTTTAACTTGAAGAAAAAAAAACCACACATCACAAACTCATCTACTTGGAGGGGCAGCTACCAGCACACAGGAAGGAAAAGTGACATGTGAAACTCTAGGTGTGCTACTGATCCATCAGTTGTGGACAGGATCCCCTGATGTGCAGACACCATAAAACCCTATGACAGCAATGGTGAGGTCTTCTCCCCACTGATACTGTTTCTTATGACACAAAATAGTAGGGCCTTAGTCTGAAGTTCTGAAAAAACATGGTCTTTTAAACAGGACTATCTGGTGTTTGGTTTGGGGTGGTGGAAAGGGGATATGGGCTCAGCTTCAGATAGTGTGTGCTTTAGAAACATCTTCCAGATAATAAGCACTGTCCTTAGAGGAATCTGACACTTGTCTTGCCAGGAGAAATGCCCATGTTCCCCTCTGCTCTGAGCTATAGCGTTGCCAGGGAATACCAGAGGACAGTTTTGCATCTCCATTTCTGAGCTAGATCCCATCTGTGCTAGAACAGGTGTTAAGTGGAGTTGGTGGTTTGAGAGGACTGATGTTTGCTTTTGTCTCTACACTGCCAGCACTTCAGGTTACTCTTGAGCCTAACAAGATCATCCCTGATCCTGTATCATGGAAGCAGTTGTTGCCACGTGCAGTGTTTAGTTTCCGTCCTTGTTGATCTCTGAGTTTGCTGGCATTGTCCCAGTTGGTGTTTGCTGCTTTCCATCCTAAAGGCAGCTGTATTTCACCACTGAATGAGCTGTCTGTGTTTGATTCTGTTCATTTTGTAGAGTGTTTACAAATCTTGGTTTCTGGTGCATTTGTTATCTCAAGAGATAATGTTATTGTGATTGTTTTTCTTCTTATAAACTGCAAACAGCAAATCAGTTAGCCTCGTTTAATAAATCACATCATCCTAGCATCTGTTTATGCAGTTTCTTAGTTTACCTTGGCTTTTGTCCCCAATCATATGAAAACACCTGAAATTACGTAATGGCATGAAAATAGAACGTTTTTTCAAGAAGAAATCTTTATTGCTCAGTCTAACAAGTAATAGTACTGCGTACGGTTGTCTGGTTGCACACATACAGTAGTGTTGGGAGTTGGTTGAGAGAACAGGGAGGACATGATGGCTTCAAGGACATAACAACCTTGTGAGAAGGCTTTGTGAGGCAGAGGGGTGGAGACCAGGTGGCGAGGGTCTCGAGTTGTCATGGTGTCAGGGTATTGTTAAACTGTTTAGTTGGGGGGTGAAAGGCAGCCAATCATTTGTTGGGGTAGAAGGCAGTCAATCATTTGTTGTGCCATGTCAGGGTTATCCAATCGTGTTATGCCACGACTGCTGTTGGAGGGTATAAAAGGTTGTTCGTGCCATAATAAAGTTGTACTCAGTTGCTAACTCACATTGAGTTGTCTCTGAGTTCCACAATCCCGCTACCGCACATTAGCACATCCTGTTGAAACATATTTTGAAATTAAGGGAATTAAGTGTTGAAATCTCTACAAAATCTTTTATTTTCTTTCTTTATTCCTATTTTAATTTATCGTTTTAAAAGCTGCAGCACAGAAATACAAGGAGGCTGGCTTGTTGCATGTAGCTTTTTTTTTCCTCTTCATTTTATTACCTCAGTCTTGAGTATGGTCACGCAAAATCTGAATTTGATTCAGTCCCTTTCATTGGTCCGATGAGCTTAAAATATAACACAGCTTACCAGTGGAAGAAGGAAAGCTGTAACTGTAAGTGGTCAAAATATCATTAGGATATTCTCCATAATATGTTAAAAAAAAAAAAAAAAAATCAGCTGTACCAAGTGTGACAAAGACATCTGACAAACTCCCCAGATGCCCTGCTTTGTGCCTTTGAGGATTGCCTACTGTTTTGTGAACGGGACCTTCACTCTGTGCGTGTGGCTCTGTGGCTGTGTCAGGACTTTTGTTTATGACCTCGGTCACTGTTTCCATTTCAGAAGAACTCAGATAAATCCTTTTGACGTTCCAGCGTTTTCTGTTCTTGGCTGTAACTCATGGTGAATAGTTCAGATTTGGCAAATAGTTCTGTCTGCTCTAATACTACATTTTTCGACAAATAAATGATTTGCTGGCAGAAATTTGCCAACTACGGCCACGGTTACAGAGTTTTTTATGCTTCTCAAATCTGTAGAATAGCCTGTGTGAGTTTTATTTTCAGATCTTTTTTGTTCTAGTAAAAGATATGATTTCCTTCCACAAGCCTTTTGTACCGCTATTGATCATTGTAGTTCTGTATCTTCACGTAAGTAATACTGTGCATGCATTTATTTCTGTAATGTGTATTCAGAATGTTTATCACATCCTTTGAGGAAAGAACTGTGTTGTTTTTAAAGACTTAAGAAATAAACAGATGGCAGTTTATCACTATAATCTGATAGCCTTGGTAAGCAAATGGCTCTTGAAAACTCATTCCTCTAGGATGTACATGCATTTTTATTGCTTTCTGCATACTTCAGAAAACTAATATGAAAACTGCTCTTTGCATCATTAACAAGTTAGGGCAGGAACATCTAATCACCACTGCTAAAACTCTCTACTTACAGAAGCAAAGTCTTAAGGCAGGAACACAGCAGGGTGAAAAGATCAGTGTTAGCAATTTCTCATATGCTTTTTTCTTATTTCTTTTGGAAATTCTCATTAGAGTCTTTATCCCTTGACAAAAGCAATGTTTTCCACTTCCATTCTTTGTGATGTGGAAGACATTATAAACGTGATAGGAGTAAGCTTTCAAAGCAGAAACTTGTTCATTTCACAGAGCTGAGGATTTTGTTCAGAATGACATGTTCTGTGTTAGCTGAGAAAAAAACAGATTTACTTGCTTCTGCCAAACTATTTCATGTACTAAGCATAAAGATATGAATGTGAATGATAGAATGAATGATAGAAGCAGCATACTCAGAAACAAATCTTTCATAGATTTTGTAAGATAAAATCCTACATCATCATTTTTGTTTCAAGCGCCAACAGACTAACGCTTCAGTTGTAAGCTCAAGGCTTATTAGTGAGGCTGTCTGCAGAGTTATCAAAAGGAGGAGTGATACAAGTATGTCTGTGAAAGAAAACAAAACTAAAACAAGAAAAAGGAAGGATGACACCAAGCTGTATGGTGCAGTCAACTTGCCTGAGGGACAGGATGCTATCCAGAGAGACCTAGACAGGCTTCAGCAGTGGGCCCAGGAGAACCTTGTGAGGTTCAACAAATCCAAGCACAAGGTCTTAGATCTGGGTTGTGGAAATCCCCACTATCAGTACAAGCTGGAGGACAAATGGGTAGAGCAGAGTCCTGCCAAAAAGGACTTGGTGGATGGGAAGCTGGATATAAGCCAGCAACATGCCCTCAAAGACCAGAAAACCAACTGTATCCTGGGCTGCATCAAAAGAATGTACTCAGTAGGGTGAGGTAGGTGATCCTGCCCCTCTGCACTGGTGAAATCTCACCCAGAGTACTACATCCAGATGTAGAATCCTCAGTACGAGAGACATGTGGACCTGCTGGAGCACATCCATAGGAGTGCCACAAAAATTATCCAAGAGATGGAACACTTTCCCTGTGAGGACTGGCTGAGAGCTGGGGCTGTTTAGTCTGGAGAGGAAAAGGCTCCAGAGAGAGCCTTAGGGAGACCTAAGAGCAGCCTTTTAGTGTGTAAAGGCAGGCTAAGAGAAAAGATAGTGATATACTCTTTAGCAATGTCTGTTGTGATAGGTCAAGGGGAAATGGTTTCAAACTAAAAGAGAGGAGATTTAGATTGGATACAAGAGAAAGGGTTTTTACATTAAGGGTGGTGAAGTACTGGAACAGGTTGCACAGAGAGGTGATGGATGCCCCATCTCTGTAGACATGCAAGGTCAGGATGGATGAGCCTCTGAGCAACCTGATCTAGCTGTAGGTGTTCCTATTCATTGCAGGTTAGTTTAACCAGGTGGTCTTTTGTGGTCCCTTTCAATTCAGGCAATTCTATGCTTCTATGAAAGTAAAAAAAAAAAAAAAAAAAAAAAAAAAAAAAAAAAAAAAAAAAAACTGAAGTATTGACTTCTAGGATTTGTTGAGAAACACCCACACGTGAACTCATTTGGATTCTGTTTATTTTCCTTTCTTGTACATTAACAGCCTTATTCCAGGAGAGCCAGCTTGCTGCAATCATATTTGGGGAGTTCTTCTGCCGTTGCCTAAGAAACCTGGGCTTTGTGGAGTTGTTTTGATTTTTTTCTATGTGCATTTGAAAAGGAAGATTCTAACTTTTACTGTAAAAGCATTGAGAAGTATGCCTCTCCTGAAAGGAAAAACTGAATCTGTTGAAATCTGAGTAGTATTTTATTAGACTTCTCTATATAGCTATTTACCAGAAGCCAACAACAACATCGTATATATTATTTTGGATCTGAAAGAGCAGAATAGGACCTTTAGAATGCAATGAAGCTTCTGAATGATTTAGTGTTTTTTAGGAGTTTTTTTGCTTTGTTTTCTTTTTAACTGGAAATAGATAAAATCAACTGTTTAAGCAGACACTTCTGTATAGTTAATTCTGTAGATACAGAAACTTATATATCAAGGACAACCAAAGTCATCCATGGTTTCTTTTCAAGAGTGAGGAGAGGAAGAATAATGAGGGCTGTACCACAGCATCATGTCAGTTCCTGTCAACTCTGTGCCCTTGCTCAGTGACATTTGTTGGCTATGTTTCTGGGTGGTAAAGAGTGAGGGAAGCAGAAATGCCTCCAGTACAGAACGGCCCAGCTCACATAAAGCAATTCAGTTCCCTAACTGATGGAAATTGGGGATTGAGTTGTTCATTCAGGTCAGCCTGATGAAACGTGCGAACTGCAGACAAGCATCTTGCACGTCCCTGAAGTCAACCGTCAGTCTTTTCCTTCACATGTGAGATGGGGAATGTCTTTACTTTTCTGTCTGGCCTCAAAGCACGTCTCAGAAAACATGCAAATAAACAGCTCAAAAATTAGATTAAACCACAGAGATTCATGTGGGTTTAGGATGAATTATCAGACCAATTGCATATTTATCATTTTACACCGAACTTCTGCAGAACTCAACTGTCTTGAGATGATCACTCAAAAGCAAGTTGAACAATTGTTGGTTTCACTTCATTCAGCAAAGCCCTCCTTAACTTACCAAAGTGTGTATGGCCATCACTGTCTGTTTATGCACACTGCCTGTTTCAGTAGCACCTTTGTCTCAGGTATAGTCAATAACAAAACTGCTATAGAGAGCTTTGCAGGTTTTGAAAGGATCTTTCGGGCTTTCCAAGGTTGTTTCATCTGCTATAGCCTAACACGGGATTTGTCGTACTAATCACTACCGGTGACTGATGCTCTTTCTCTGTAGCTATTTTTGTACCATGATAATATAAACAGAGGATATTTGGTAAGCAACAGCATCAGCATCCAATGTTTATTTTATCTAAATAAAAAATCCTGCATGATTTGTAAAAATGTAAATGAAGGAAAAGGATATTCTGCGTTGAAATTTGATTCTCTGTTTTCTTGAATGACTGCATAAACAGGTCAGAACCCCTGTGCCTTGAATAGAAAGCATATAATAAGAAAGACAGATGTTCTGTTCATTCCTGCTTATTGGCATCTAATTGCTGAGCTAGTTGCTCTTCAGTCTCTATTTGAAGTAGTTGCATGGGAAGTTCATGGTAGCAGTATGGTTTTTAAATCAGATACAAAATATCATAGTATCATAGAATCATTTGTGTTTAAAGGCATCACTCAAGGTTATCTGGTTCAACTCCCCTGCAATGAACAGGAATACCTACAGCAAGATCAGGATGGTCAGAGCCCCATCTATTCTGACCTTGAGTGTCTGTGTTGACGGGGAATCTACCACCCCTCTGGGCAACCTGTTCCAGTGCTTTGCTATTATCTCTACCATTCTTGCAAATATCTACTAGGGCCTTTTCTCTTACAAAATCCAACCTGAAGTGGGACTGTGGATGCTGTTGGAATTCAGCAACAGGCAAAAGAAAGTTAGCAGGGTCTCTAGTTTTTGTGCTTGAAGATAACAACAGTTGAGGAGCTCGGATGGATTAGCTTAGCGCAGAAGCCAACACTAGCTATATCCACTGGCTACCTTTTTGAAAAAGCATGTTCAATTTCACTGTGCAGACTACTTGTAATATCTACTGCTGGCCAGAGCAGCTGAACTGGGTGAATGTGGGGGAGACAGGACAACTACTCTAGGGATCCCACTGAATAGCCTATAATCTAATGAAATGTATCCTGGTCCAGAAGGGAATTAGAGACAAACAAGTGCCTAAAGGAATCATGCCAAAATTATCAAAAGGATAATCAGAAAGAGCAAGTTCGAAAGGCCAGTACAAAAAAACATAAGCACACTGGAGATCCTCTGAAGTGGAAGATGGCTGTATTTTCTTATAACTCCAGAATATCCTTCTGGATAGTCCATTCAACCATCAGCCATGTTAGCAGCTAGGTTTTTGGTCTTGGGAAGAATCACATGGATTTGGAACTGAGCAGATATCCTCTGGAATAATGAGAGATTCTACAAGTGACAAATTTCTCCATAACCACTGCAAAGCAAACTGCTGGCATTTAAGGACTCTGCATCACGTGTTAGATTGCATGGTGGACACAAACAGTTGCCAGAGGATTGACATTCACCATGACAGCACCACAGTAGATGAAAACTTGGAAATTCTATGTTTCCAAATAGATTGTAGGTCACTGAATGGAAATAGTTGCATTGGTGTACCTCTCTAATTTCATTTTCCTAACTAGGAAGAAAAGAATGATACAAGATTTTAAAAAAGAAAAAGAAAAAAGAGAGAGAGAGAGAGAGTTTCTGAGAGTATCATTTCATTTCATTTAAATTTTTGTAACAAATATTTACATTACAAATCCACAAGAATTGTGCTGAGCTTCAAAAACAGGAGCCATGGAAACAAAGAAGTCCTTAAGAAGTGGTTAAAACTGTATAAAAGTGAAAACCTACCAGGTCATAATAGACAGGGCTAGCACATATCTAGTCTGAAGACAGGGTTAATAAAGGGCAATAGAAAACTAGTTAGACAACTTAGAGTAAGAAATATGATCATAGGTTTGAAGTGGTTCATACTTAAGGAACTGTGATTTGTAAAGAATAAGCTAGTTTTCTTCAATGATGTAAAACCTAAGTGAAAAATATGACAAAACCATTCAAGGTTAAAAGAATTTTTGGACTTCACTTGCAAGGTGGGTATCCAGATTTTTTCTGGTTAATTTTCATGTAGGCCCTCAAACTGATAGCTATTTATATATTGATTGAACTGATTTCATGTAATGAAATATCCAGTCACAACTGCTTTCTGTTACTTTGACATGTAACCAATAAAATATATTATCTGATGTCTGCATGGCAAGGAGTAGAAAATGAAGGTCCAGGGAAGTGCTCATGACAGATAGTCAGTGCTTAGGTAATAAATTCTAACCGGAGGCATCTACATGCACTACACAGCACTTGCTGAAATGGGCCCAGCTGTTGTCTAGTCGAGAGTGGTTGCAAATAGAGCAATGCATTTAGCTCTGGGGAAAAAAATAAAAAATAAGATAAAATAATAAAAAAAATAATAAAAAAAACAACATAGACACATATACGTATGCACGCACAGCTCTGTTGGTGATGCATTTGCCATTTTAACCTTCTTCAATCTGCAGGATGAGATAGACGTCAGAGCTGACTCAATTTGCAAGTTAGATGTCAGGGGGAGGCTCTTTCCTCAGAGGGCAGTGAGGCGCCGGCACAGCTGCCCATATAGAAGCTGTGGTGCCCCATCCCTGGAGGTGCTCAAGGCCAGGGCACCCTCGTTTTCTCGGCAGACCGCGGGGTGGCGCACGGCGCTCGCCTTCTCCTCTCCCTCCCCCGTGCCCAGGGGAATCTCCGTAGTTAACAACCGAACGCGAGCCGTGGCGGCCTGGAGCACGTCAGACACGATCAGCGCTTCGAAAGCAGTTGAAATAAAAGCTAGAAGTGATTTGTGTTCAGTCGGTGTTAGAAAATTACGATAATCGTCATGTACGTGGAGTAAATTTAAGTGGAACGTTTGTAAAGGGTAAACAAATGACCACTTTTGATGACACATTTTTCAGTAACTCTCTTCCCACAGATCTATGGTTTAATAATCTGATTCCTACCACACAGCAGGGCAGAGGCAGCTGGCCCACGTCCTGCTGCAAGTAGACAGAGGGGAGGGCTATGGCCACCCCTGGGCAGCTCTGGCCCCCAGCTCATGATCATGAGGACTTTGCCCTCGATCTCCACAAGACCTTGACTTCAGCTTGCAGTGATGCAGAGAAGCATTGTAGGGGCTGATACAAAGCAGTTCTCCCTCTCTTTGGCCATCTAGTGACAGCCTTTCGGGTAATACATAGTTGCCCTTTGGGCTGGGGGCTGCTTGTATCTGCAGCAGTGAGGCAGGCTCGTACCACGCTTGCAGTGAGACCTACCAGGCTGAGGCTTCAAAGAACTAGTTTGAGGCAAACGTTAAAAATAGAACAGTGGCACTGAATGTTGAGCATATGGATTTAAGATAGAGATGAGTATCTTTAATATCAACCAAGACTTCCACAATTAAGTAGCACGGCCTCCAGTTTAACACAGCCACTGAGTTCCTCTGAATTAATTCGTGCTTCAAGTTCAAAATGAGGTATAATGAGATATAAAAGTGCATAATTAGATGGCCCATTTCATCTTAGAGAAGCCAGTCATCTCAGCCTCCTTAGCTCAGCTGAGTGAATTGGCTAATTAAGTATAATAGCTGAGCAGCAGGCGTGGAGGTTTGGAGGTTTAGTTTACTTACTCTTACTCTGTAGGGTCATACATAGTAAAAAGGTAGCTATTCTATATTATCTGCAGTATTTTTCCTTTTAGAAGTGCTGATGTGACTACTCTGGGAGGGAAAAAAGAGCGGTTTTTAAAAGATTAAAAGATTTAGCAGTACTCACTTGGGAGATCCAAAATCTGCGTGTGAACTTTGAAGGGATTCCCAAGTTCTATGAGGTGCTCTGACAACTCCTGGTAATGTAAAGGCTTAGTAAAGTCTATAGGGTGAAAGACCTACAAAGCTGAAGGACAACTTCTTTCCTCATCAGTTCTGGAGTTGATATATATGGACATTTATACATACATTTATGTACATAAACTTGTAGCAATTTTCTTCTCCATCTCTCAAAAGGTATTTTGTGGAGAGTTCAATTTTTTCTGAATCCATAGGAGAATCAGAAGAATTTATATTTTGCTTTGATAAACTGAAAATATTTTGATTTTTTTAATTTGATATAATCTTTGGTAAAATAACATCAGAATGCTCATCAGTCAATCCTTCCCCGACATCTATTTCTGTCTGCAGATGATCTTCTCTGAAGCTGTAGGAAAAGGTGACTGAGTGATAGATGAGACCTACTCTCTTGCTGGAGTGGTGATTTCTCCCGTACAAAGGTGTTTGGGAATTATTTAACTTTAGACTAAAGTAATCCTTCAAAATCTTGTTCAGCAATCTATGCAAGCGCTGTCAGGATCATGGTCATGAAGGAGCTATTAGCACTGACAGAAGGGAAACTGAGAACTTTTTGTTGAAATATGAAGTTTGGCAGTAGATATGCTTGTCCCTGGTAAACACCCAGCAGTGGTAATACTCAGCTAACTACTGTATTCTCCCTACAGTGCTATGGAGAGCTTCAGGAAAATAAGTTAGCAATAGGGAGGATGGCAGTGAAAGAGCTGAAAACGTTGCTGGTCTGTCAGGTGGCCCCTTTTCCCACTACCCATCACTCTGCCAATAGAAATGCTAACATCATTAATCAGTTGTGAGAAAATGGTGTAACGAATTCAAGTTTATTCAGTATTTTCAAAACATTTGATAATTATAGCATCCTGTCACTGTATGGGAAACTGTTGATCACAGCCTGAACCTCTGATTAACCACCTGAGGCAAGCAATGAGTCAGCAATGGGAGCACAGATGAAGGTAATTCAGCTGTGCTACCGGAAGGGGTGGAGCTTGACTCCACCTCTCCTAGATCTCATTTAAGGGCTGACTGCCACTAAGGTAGTCCCCCCCCTTCTCTGCAGATCACTCTTTGGCGGAGTTTACTATGAACCTTCAACATCAGTGAGCGTTTTCCATCTTTTTGTAGACTATCTTAATATCACAATAATCTTTCTCATGAAACATCTGTTTAACCTCTGTTTACCTATTGACTGTATAACTGTACGATCGCTTAAGCAAGAAAGTCTGGCACTTGTGTATTCTCAGATGCTTGATCTACACTGAGCTGACTCTGGCAATGCGTCTGTACTTTGGAGGAAAACGTTCTGTAGTTCAATAAGATGTTTTAAGTTTTCTTACAGTAATCGCTTTTCTCATCTTGGCAATCCAACTGTTTAATTAGTAGAACTAGGAGAAGTCCTTCTGCATGTTTTTGCAACTTTACAGGTGCAAAGAGGCAGTTTCATTCCAGTTTGGGAAGAGAAATTGCTTAACCATGAACTCTTTGCTGAAGGAAGTATTTGACAGTTTCAAGCTGTCAGGTCACATCCAGTCCCATTTCATAATTCAGAGGGCTGCTTGTGTGACTTCTAAGCAGGGAGATACATAAAACTACCAGTATAAAATTCCCATGAGTGAGAACAGACCATTTTAAACATAACTACATGTGTATATATGTGTGTGTATATATATATATATATATATATATATATATGGGTTTTTTTGAAAAAGCATTTGATAGGATTGTGGAGGACAGAAAGTTAAAACTAATTAATTTGATTTGACAGATGTGAAAAATGTACATAGGAATATTTTCCACAGATGTTTGTTAGCAAAATGACTGATCCATTTGATCAAGAGGGGAGGGATGAAAATGATGTAGTGTATGAAAAGTGAAGAAGTAGCATATACTTCTGGGAGTATATTTTCGCAGGACAGTTAGCCAGTTCTCATGGAATATCCTGAAAAACTCCTTTGTTTAATTCTGAAAATCCTCATTTCTCATGGTTTCAGATGAAGGCTGACTTGACTTTACACACACTGTGTGTTACGGGAAGATTATTCTTATAACCTGAACCAATCTCTCATATTCAGCTGATCACAGGAAGTGCTGTGCTGAATCCCAGGGCCTCCCCTGCAGCATGTCTAATACCTGCAGCTGCTTTCTTCTAGGAGAGAAAAACACAGTGGGAACTGTGGATTTAATGCAAGCTGAGACTAATGAAAACCTTCCCACTGGTATCTGGACTAAGGATGAGCCTCTAAATTAGTTCACTGCAATGAAATTGAGCCCGTATTAGTAGGTAGATGTAGTAAATTTCATGCCACCTCAGTGAAGATAAATAAAATCAAGTCTCTTTAATTTCATCCTCTTTCCTTCCCCAAGAGTGTATACATTTTCCAGCACCACTGCAGCAGCACTGTTCTGCTCCATTCAGTGTGTTACACACACCAGAGGATCAGTGTATTTGAATGCTAAGGCTTCAACACTCAAACCTGGATGAATGCAGTAAACCACAATTCCAACACTCTCTCCAGACTGAGACTTGTTGCTGCTGTGATCGATAGAGCATTAAATATCACTTCGTATTACAGTGAATGCCAAATAAATGTTGTGCAACCTCAGCTGTTAAATATTGCCAGCTGAATGTCTTCAGATGAAATGACTGATCTCAGAAGCCGTTTTAACTATGGGATCTCTGTAAGCGGTCAGGGGAAACAGCAGTGTTGGTAAATTGGAAATGTAATTTGGCAGCTCTGCTAAAGCTGAGTGTGGCTATGGCTGTGCATAGACATGCAGTGTGTGCCTGGGTTGCGTGACACCAGCATGGGCAGGGCTCAGGACAGCAGCACTGCTCTTACGGCAGATTTCGCATTTGCTTCCTCACTTGATCCACTTAGATGCAGTGGGCCATCCCACGCTTCAGTTTGCAAGCCAAGAAGGAAATAATTTGATTAGAAGCAGAAGGCTCCAATGTTTGTAAATATTTGCTTGTCGTTTTGGGATGGGTTAACTACAAGAGACTACAGCCTTATGCAAGCAGTCGCAAAGTGTGCACACAGGGCTCAGCCATGCTAGTGCTTCTGTGCAGCCAGCCTGCATGACACAGCTTTATCCCATACCTCCTGCATGGCTGATGTTATAGAGAGATTTAAATTCAAGCTGGCAGAGGTTGCTTCTCAGTGTTCCTGCTGCTATACTTACTCTTTTTTAAATGATCTCTTCTGAAATTACTGTAATTTCATTTGGAATTAACTGAACTGATATTATTAATCAGTACTAGTACATGTTTGGCTTTGGATATTCACTGCATTACATGATAGTATTTAACATTCTGCAGATCATTTCTGAAGATGCAGCTGCTCTGTACGGCTATTTCTTTAAAAGATTGAGTGTGTCTGTCTCTTTGTAGTCAACTCATATCCATATTTTATAGTAAACGATAGTCTGTAAGTAAACAGATGCCAGTTTGTGCAATAAGAATGAAAAAATACTGTTATTAAATATAGCAAAGCCTCTGACTACGTTAGTCATTCAAAAATCTTCTCGCAGTTACAAAATGGATCCTTTATAAAACACGAAGGCACTCTTCCCTCTGCTGAAATATTGCTGAATGCTCAGTGTTATCTAGCATTGTTCTACAGTGGAAAGTTACCGGACATTACAGAGACTGGAATTTGGCCAGGGTTTAGTGCTTTTGAAAAGCATCATCAGAAGAGACTCATGTGCTATTTATCCCATTTACAACAAGACACTGTTCTAAAGTTCATGTTTAAAGAAAACATGAACCAGAATCTGTTTGTGTCCTCTTGTTTTATGTCCCTACCATAGAACAGGGGAGTTTAGGAACTATCACTGTGTATGCGTTGTTGGAGTTGCTTTCTTCTACATGTACTTCATTTATATTGAATTTCATCTATCTCCACAAAATAAAAATAAAAAATCTATTAAACTTAAACTCAGTACTTCCGAGTGATTGGTGATGACAGTCCAGATGTTCAAGGCATTGGAGTGCTGTCCTTTGCTATATGAGAAGGCTGCTCTGTGCAGAGCATTGCCTCATATGTTCTCTAACCTCAGTTATTCTACATAGATTGTTCTGAAAGTGATGCCTCCTATTTATTTCCACAGGGAGTACAACAGGTACAAATAGCATAATAATACTATTTGATAAAGCAAATTCTCAGCTACAAAACACTATTTTTCAACATAGTCACCACCATTAGCCATGCATTCTCACCAGCCGTGACTGAGAGCTGTGCTCATAAAAATCTGCATAGCTATCTGGAATGTGGTTTGTCTTTCACTGTCACCACTGCTGGAACACAACACCTGCCAGCTTGCTGTGCTCATATCCACTATTTGGCCTCTAAAAACATTCAAAAAGCATTGATGAATGTCAGGGGATGCATTTTTTGCGTGTGAAGGAATTCAAGTGACACTCCTTTGCTTCATATGCACTTCCGTGTCCAATATCATTTTGTCAGACTGCTTATCTGCTGTTATCTGTCACGTGGCAACAAAATGTAATGGAATATCGGTGGGAAGATTCAACTTCTACTGCTGTTCCACCAACATCTACCTCTGATGTTGTGGACTAACATCATAAATATGAGGCATTACTTTTGGAGAAGCTATCATATAATCCTTAAGATCGCAGAGCTGTTGTTAGGAAAGACAGAGGCAATGTTAGAGTTGGGTAGGAAAGAGTAAACCTGTGTCAGATATTGCTAGGAAGTTCATTGTATGAAAAAGAAATTATTAACCTTGTTTTGTTTTGTTTTCACTTTGGGTTGATTTTATTTTTGAAGGAGCCATCTATGCCAGCTAGGCAATTGTCATAGCTCCAAAAGGAGCACTGCAGCTGAGGCCAGACCAGATGAATTCATCATGGTTGGAAGCTGCAGATGGGGACAGTGCAGCTCAGCCCTATACCAGAGAGTAAGGACAGAGGAGGCATATTCAGAGACCACAGCCACTGAAGAGTAAGGGGCACAACTTTTTGTTTGGAGAGCTGCTTTTGTTGGTACTGAAGAAGCAACATCCAACAATAACAGTACTTCCCATTACCAAACATTTAGGACTTTTACAGATTACAGAGTTTCACTTCCCTTGAAATATGAACTTGCCAAACTCATTTACTCAGTGTTCAGGTAAAGCAAAGAAGTACAAATTCTTCAATGTGGAATTAACAAAATGTTCTTACCTTTTGGGTATCCTAAATGGAGTCTTCACCCTGAAGCTAGCCAGCCCTTGCAAGCACAGGTGCAGAAACACTGTGAGGTTCAACACAGACATAAGAGACCTAAGAAGAAATGGAATAGTCAAGTGACAGTATTCACCAAGGACATAAAAATCAACTTCAAGGGAATTAAAGTGCAGCAGAGGAATCTCACAGCACAGTGTTTTAAACAAGTGTCACATGGCAGTTAGTAAAAAAAGTGTAGCACATATAAAATGAAATGACTCCAACATTATATACACAATCATAGGTCCTTGAGGAAAATAGTCATTTTGTAGACACGTTATAGGTGCTTCAGACAATTTTCTAAATACATCTCCTTGTTGCATGTTCATCAAAACAGGAGCACATTAGAAAACTTCAGGAAGGAAAAGAGAACAAAACCAGATGAACTTGCTATGCTACTGTTTATGATGGTGGAGAGAGAAAGAACAACTTAGAGGAGAGATGACTAGAGGGTGATATGATAGAAGTCAATATGTTCAAAGGGGGTATGGGCAAAGTAGAATTAAAAGAAAAGTCATAAGGGCTAGGGATCACAGGTGAAATTACAATATATTCACCAAATGATTTCTAAAATAACCAGGAAGCATGACATGCAACGCAATACAGATACTCATGTGGCCTGCAGCCTTCTCATACTTGAAGCTTACCAACCATCTGCGGAAAAATAGCTCTGTATGATAGTAAAACACATCTCTCTCTGCAGGCATAGATGTTTGTCTGGCCTTAAATTCAGTATCTTTAACATCAAAGCAGAAGACTTGAGAAATAACCCGAGGTTATGGGTTCAGAATTGCCATCTCCCCAGGCCAATTGGTCTGGGTCATGGGTCCTCAGTCTCATGCACCTATGCCTCAGAGTTCCTGGGAAGGAAGAAGATGCAGGGAAAGGAAAGCGAAATCCCTGAAACAACCTTGCAAGAGATGGAGGGAATTAATAGCTTCTGGCTGTTGTTTGCTAGCTAGAAAACTAGCTCTGTACTTTCTGCCTTCTCAGAAAATCTAACAGCAGATAGCACGAAGAGTCTTTTTTTGGAGGTAATTTCACCTTCACAAGCAGGAAGGAGAGAGGAACTCAGCATAAGATTCCCAGTGTTTGCCAGGCCAAATTTCTGTGTGGGTTTTTGTTTGTTTGTTTTAAATCTCAATGAGTATCAGCCATGGATTCTTTTATAGATAAACAGAGACGGTCATTGAATAATTCATCTGATTTGTGAAAGTCATTCTTTGCATGCTGGAAGAGATTTTATGTTTTCCAATATACAACACAAAGAGTTCTCAAACTTAACATGCAGGCTCTGCCTTTTCAACCTTAGTTTTGCTGCAGTTTAACTGCTTCAAGAATTTTGTTCCCTATTAGCAACATACATGACAAATATGTCAGTGTCACCTATGTGTAAAAGTCATTAATCTTATTGAATTGTAGAACATCAGTAATATTGAGCAAGAAATAAAAAATATCTAATAATCATGTTGCCTAAAGCCAAATGAAAATCCTAAATAAGAAGTCAAAATAAGTCTTCATCATGAGACAAATAAACACAGAATCACTTGAATTTGCTCTATCAAATAGTGTTATTGTGTGCTCTTTGTACCCGTTGTAGTTTCCATGGAAATAGATAGGAGGCATTACTTTCAGAGTGATCTCTGTACCCGGTCTCCTCTACTGAGACAGTTTTTAACTGATGTGTTTCCTTCTTCCTCTGAGGTAAAACAAAAGATGAGGCCTTCTCCATTGTTACAAACATCAGGTACAAGATTATGGAGATGTTACTTTGCCTTTACTAAGGGAGCACATACCTGATCCTGTAGCGTCTCCTTTCATTTAGTTCCATTCTTGTTGGCAAGGGATTCTGCAACACTTAACGGTGTAATCAGATCAGACAGATTCTTTAGCGCGGTCTGCTGTGATAGTACAAGGGGAAAGGGTTCCACACTAAAACAGAGGAGTTTTAGAATGAATATAAGGAATGTTTTTTATGATTAGAGTGGTGAGACACTGGCACAGGTTGCCCAGAGAGGTGATGGATGCCCTGTCCATGGAGACGCTCAAGGTCAGGTTGGCTGGGGATCTGAGCACCTGACGGAGCTGTGGGTGTCTCTGCTCATTGCATGGAAGCTGAGCTAGATGGATTTTAAATCTGCCTTCCAACTCAAACGACTCTGTGATTCTGTGATTCTATAATATTATCCCTAAAAGCACCAGAGAATTACAGCGCACTTCTTTAGTTCACACTTTTTTAGTTCCCATGTGATTTCCCACATGAGAAATTGCACTACTTCGTTTTGTGAGTACACTTCCTATTTGACTGACAGTACAGTGATTGACTGCCAATTTTACTGAGTTTTATGGTCTCACTCTCTTGCTTTGATGCCATACCTTCTGCATCATGTGGATATGAGAATCTTATTTATGAAAATAAAAATTTCCAAACCTCATGCATCTGGAAGGAAACTGGAATGTAAGAATACATTTCAATGTGTAAATGGAGATAGAAACAACAAGAATTCACTAATATACCTAAAATGTATTTTCCTTTTAAAGAAAATGAGTGCATGTGGCTGTAGGGAAGTACATTTCCATAATTTGGAATATTTGTAATTATCAATACTGAGCTAAGATGTTTCTCAGTGCTGGGTGTTCAGTTCTATTTGCATCTTCAGGAGAGAAACTGAGATATATGGCGATACAAAGCTTTAGTATGGGAGTTGATTTTGTTATGTTTTTTACAGTTCACGTCAGTCTTGTTCAAGCAACCCAAGATAAACTATGGATAGGATTTTTTTCCCTTTCTGAGTGATGTATCTGAGGAGAGTCCAAAGAGAGAGACCTCAGGAGGCTATACCTCAGGGAGAGCATTGAAATATCTATTGGCTGATGACAAATCCAGAATGCAATTGCATTGAATCCCCTGTAAACTTTTGTAAACTCAAAATATCACTTGAACAGGGGAAAGAGACAATAATGACTGATATCTAATTGTCCAGACTAGTATTTCACTGTGACTTTTTCAGTATTTTCTCTAGAGGTCTAACTTGTATTGGCTTAGGTTAAGATACTGAGAATTTTTCAGCTTGTTATATACCCCTGTACTGGGAGAATGGTGAGGTGCTGGCACAGGCTGCCCAGAGAAGCTGTGGATGCCCCGTCCCTGGAGGTGTTCAAGCCCTGGGCAGCTTGGTCTAGTAAATGGGAAGGTTGGTGGCCCTGCCAGGCAGGGGGGTTGGAGATTCATGATCCTTGAGGTCCCTTCCAACCCAGGCCATTCTGTGATTTTGTGATTATCGCTTCTGCTAAAGGAAAACTGACTGCTATTTGAAAGCTCACGTCATTAAAGAAAAATATCTGCAGCAGAACACAAATAGAAATACTTATGAATACGACTCCAGAATACAGAGATGAGCCTAATAGTCGGATGAACAGAATTAGATGTTATGATCTCATTTTCTAGCTGTATGTGTATTTCTCTGTAATAAATAGACCACCAAAATATATTCAAACCCTATGCTTTCTTATGAGGGTAGTGATAATTGATTTTTTAAAATGAATGTGCTGACAGAGCAATACAATCAAGTGCAGAAATACGTGCAGATTACCAAAGATTTTCATAACTGGGTATAAACAGAGCTTTTGAAGAAAGACAGCAGTGTCACAGCCATGTCAAAAATCACTGGTCAGTCTCTTAATTTTTATCTCAGAAGTCAGTTTCACAGACAGTAAGAAAATGCTTGCAGCGTACATCTGTAGTAGTATAAGAGCTGTGCTAGTGGTAAAAGCTAGCCTCCAGTCTTGCAGTAAGACTGTATCCGAAGTATTGTATGATTTTTCATATGATACTTCCATTTACTTTTCATCTATCATTTCTTTATGTCTAATACCGTCATTTATGGCATCGCACACTTTTACCACGAGATACTTTTCCTGCAGGGAACTAGCTCTGGCATTACCAAGTAGTGACAGATTAACCATTTTCCATTGCATTTCTGCAAGTAGCAGTGAGTATGGTTATATATAAAGAGAAACCAATGTTATCCACCCCCCACTCCAAACCTCTCACTCAGTTCTATCTATGAAAAGACTCAAAACCATGGGGTAATTGTGAATTGCATTGTGATGAAGATTTTTATATGCTATGGTTTTGGTAATTTCTATAAATAAAACTACATATATATTAATATTATTACAATTGGTTCCACAAGCTAGCTTTTCACTCATATGTTTTTCTCAACTAATTTTGGGAGGTTTTGAAATTCATTTTCGAAAAGCCCGCTGCCATCAAATATGCACATCTGTTTCGAGGAATACGGTCTGTTTGGAAAAATGCAACTTTCAAGATGTTGTATTCTTACAGTGCTGTCAATAGCACCAGCTGCACAGGCATATATCAGCCTGCAGGTTATATTTACTCCTCCCCAAGCCTTTTCCTACACCAGCAGTACCAAGGAGATGTGACCTGTGCCGCTGTGTCCTTGAACCCCACTCCCAGAGCCATGTAGTTACTCCTTATGTGCCCCATATCTCCAACAGTAGTATCACTGGTTTCTGTGTGGATGAGCACCATGCGATAGTAATGAAAAAGCCTCATCAGCATCCCAGATCAGAAACCTGGTAGCAGCAAACTCATCAAGAAAGCAAGTCAGGTCAGCTAATAAGTGTCTTCATCATTACTGCCTACTACTAATTTGCATAACTGAAAATGTAAAGCTCCCTAAGCTTGTAAAGAAGCTATGGAAAGAGAAGGCAGTTCTACTTACTTACTTAATAGGAGTCACAAAAGGAAAGGAAGGTTCCTTATACAACAGTGACTTACTTATTTCATATTTTTACTCATAGTATTTTTAAGATAGTCCTAAAACCGGGACAGTTACACAGAGCAACAGTATACAAGGCCACAATAACACAAATGTAAATACTAAGGCAGTCAGAGAAAATTAGTTTTTTAATCTGATTATGCTTTTTTTTTCCCTCAGCTGGGTCATGTTATCACTATAATTCTGCTTCTCTTTTTCTCTGTCGCAAAAGAGAGTTTTACTGAGCACATATGATAGCATCATGAAACTTGTGAAACTCAATTGCACAAACTTATGCTGTCTGCTGATAAATCTTACTTGAACCTGAAATCCTTCTAAAACAGTTTGAGAAAGTCAGTAGAAATTGGATACAGATAGGTCAAGAAATCTCTAATGAGAGCTCAGGAAACTATTGTTAGCTCCTAGATGAAGCTTGATCTCAGACAAAACACTTCTTCCCTTCAAGTAAAAATTTTCCTATTTGTCCACTAACACTTCAGTGCAATCAGCCCTTCTTCTCCTTAGGTATTGCTCTGTACTAAAAGCAAGGCCATGGCAAAAATATAAATCTTCCTTTCAAGTTCAGCTATTAGCACATCTCAAGTACCAGAGTTTCAAAGAAACACCATCATGTTTTCCCTCGCAGTCTCACTATGCAGACTTACCATGACTTGAAAAAAAAAAAGGATTGATTTTAAATTTACAGGTGACAAGTACTTAAAAGCTGATTTGAAGCTTCGAGTGAATACCACTTCACTTGCACAAGCTGCCAATACAATCTATAAAAATCACTGCTAAGAAATACATAAGTTTGTTGTTGTTTTTTTCTTTCTTTGCGTCTGTTCCTCATACCTGGAAATTTTCATGTTTTTTCTGTTTGGGAAAGATGGCATGTCTTTGCCCCATGTAAAAAAAAAAAAAAAAGATGAGCAGATATTACATAGCCCAACTTCTACACCTCCCATTCCCACTCCAATAAACAGAACAAAAAAGAAGGAAAATAATCACATCAAACATTGCAAATGATAAGAATTTTTGAAGAGAGATCGATGAGCCAAATATTCAACCATGTACAGTTAATGCAAAGCCAGACCAAGAGAACAGAAAGATCAGTTGAGTGCCATTTAAAAGTGAAACAACCTGTTATCACATTACTCAACACAGTGCCGTTTGGTTTGGATTTGTTTTTCCAGCAGCCCATGTGTCCTATTTAAATGACCTAGGGTTCTTATTTTATGATGGCCTCAAGTTGAGCCAGGACAAGTTTAGGTTGGATATTAGGAAGCACTTCTTTACAGAAAGGGTGGTTAGGTACTGGAATGGGCTCCCCAGGGAGGTGGTTGAATCTCCATCCCTGGATGTGTTTAAGAGCTGTTTGGATGTGGTGCTCAGGGATATGATTTAGCAGAGGGTTGTTAGAGTTAGGTTACTGGTTAGGCTGCGGTTGGACTTGATGATCTTCAAGGTCTTTTCCAACCTGGGTAATTCTATGATTCTATGATTCTATTTTTTCTTTCATCAAAGTCCTTTCATTTCAGTCATTTAGTACTGTTTGTATTGAAAAAAAAAAAAATAAAATAAAAAATAAAAAAAAGATACTGGGAAATTGAATGCATTGTTGCTGTAGGCTAGTGCTTTCTGTGTGATCTTTCCTGGAATTAATACCATAATTATAATTAGTGGGACCGTGCCACGTTCAGCAATAGAATATGTTTTAAGACTTAGTTGTCTGCACAACCATGAGTATCACTATCAGTGAGTTCTTCTACTTATGTGAGAGTACAATGGAAGGGTGATGTACGTAAACAGGGAGGAAAAGTTTAAGAACTGAGGCTACAGAATTGCAATATTCTTCATTTTTCATGTTTATTTCTGAATCACCATAGCAGAAACTATAGCACTGGCAGATATTCACACAGCTGTTTAGCCTGTGCAAGACCAAACTGTAATACATACATTATTTTGTACATGGTGATAAAGAGAAATAAAAGTTACTTGCTTAATGTCAAGTTTGCGCATAGCCCCAATTCTTTGACAGTGAAAAAATGTGACTGTTTAGAGATTTAGTCTGCTTAGAAAGAATGAGAACTAACAATAGGGCACTGCTAGTTTGTCCCCTGTACCAAGAATGGTGCATAGAAAAAACAGTGGGAAGCACCCTCATGCTGTTCCTTCAGTGTCCTCCTCAGAAGTAATTTATTTCATTTTTCTTTCTTTTCCCTAATATCCTTCTTTACCCCATTATTATTATGTTTTTCCATTGTGCTCTTCTATTGCAGCAGCCACTTATGTGCTCTAATTGGTTGTAGGGCATACAGTGCTATGCACACACATACAGGTAAAGAGCACTAACAAGTTAGTCCCTGCACTGAAGAACTTCCAGTGTGTAGAACTGACAGTTCTCCATTTCCATTCCTGACTTCATTCACTTATTTAAAAGTGAGAGCTGCTGAGGATGTGCAATATGAGTGCAGCCCTGTATTAGATATCAAGGATTTGGGATATTCCTAGTACACTGCTGGAACTGTCTTATAAACAAAAAGGTAGAAGAGCTTTTGAGTAGCCTTTGTTTTATATAAAATAATGAGAACAATAAATCATCTTTGGCATCTCCTCCCACACACCTCTCTTCTTCTAGACTGTGTTCCCCATTTTTTATTTTTTATTTTTTTGTCTAATATGGCTATAAACTTTCAAGGTATGGACAGCATGATTGTGTAGGTGACTGTGTAAGGCTCTCTGCTCACCTAGTATGAAACAGATACTTGCTAGTAATAACCAAAGGGGAAAAAAACATTTGAAAGCAGACTTTTCTGCAGTGTCCTTTTTAAAGCACCTCTTAAGGCTCTTAAGCAAACACATGTAGAAGGCAGGCATGGACAAAAGAACAATTTCTTATTCTCCAGCTCTGAAGTTAAAAGCCAGACAGAAGAGGAAAAGATTCACCTCAAACAGAATTTCACATCCTTGCCTGTATCTTGCCTGTATCTTGCATCCCTGCCTGTATCTTTCTGCACTCCACCTTTGGTATCTCAGACACATATAAGTAGCACAAGGGGGCAATGGAGCTAATAGTTAATAAAGCAAATAAAATCCAAATGACTGAAACTATTCCTGCTTGTGCCTGATGCTCCTGCCCAGAGGACAGGATTCCCACTGTGGCTGACCCCATGTGGCAAAGAACCAGGGACCCCGTGACATGAACTGGTATCTGTAATTCTACTGGCCTGGTGTCCATGGATAACTTCCTGGAGATGCTCTGCCCACTCACACAAACATCTCCCTTGGTCAGGGCTGTTAGGTTCAGTGGAGGATCATTGCCTCCCTTTTCAATTGCCTGTGGATAAGGAATGTTCATTTGTTTTGACTTCTTTGTTGATTTGTTTTTTGCAAACAATGACTTTAAGGTAACTTGCACAAAATATCATAAGGAATCAAAGATATCTGACCACCATAGGGCTGAGACACAGCAAGTGAACAAAACGAAGTTTTAGGAACAGAGGAGAAGATGGAAATAATAATGTTAATCAGTGAGAATAGACATGAGAAGAATGTGACCCTCCTCTCACTTTACCCAGGAGATCTCCTTGAAGTCATGCTTTTATACTACAGTAGGACCAGCTCAGGCCTGCTGTGCTCCAAGATTAGAGATATTTATTTCCAAGATGTTATGGAGAATCTTTTAGGAGATTTTAATGTTTCAGCTACTGTGTTTCTCAGATAGTTATTAAAATTTCTGTGACAGAGTTAATGAGAAAAGGTGGTTATTAACCTTTATGTTTGGTGCAAAATGATGATTTTTCCTCCCACGTCTCTTAATGCTACATTGTGCAGTGATTGGCACAGTTTACTTTGTAGAGATATTACCCTCCAGCGACAGGGAGAGATTAGTCAATGGTAATAGTCCAGGACCTGCTAGGATGAACAGTAGGATTAAAATAAAACATTCTGAGAGATGTATAACCCAATCCTTAAAAAATAGATATGATCCTTAATGATTTTTCTCAGATTCATCAGTAATGTCACAGAGGTCAGTGATGTAAAAGAAAGAAAATTATATTTCTAAGTGACATTCTATTTTCAAAAAGGTAACAGTACTCAAACACCACTGCATTACAAGTTTTGTGGTAAAGCTCAAGCCAAACTAGAACTCACTTACAAAGTTGACAAAGAGAGAAGATGAAAAGTGAAGAAATTGAGTCAACTTTATAACTTTCCTCAAGAAACACCTTAGGATACGTTCAGTTGTTTAATTTGAAAAGAAGGCGTGTGAGGATAGGCTTGAAAGCAAAAGTAATCCTAGCACTGCCTGCCTGCCTGACACTCAGATTAATTTCAGTAAACATTGTGAGCCTGTGGGAGCAGAGCTGAAGTCAGCTATGACTAATTTGAATGTCTAGTGATAATAACTTGTCCCTAGTTAGAGCGTGTGCTTTATCCATTCCTGCCTACATGATGTTTTTACATCCACCACTACAACTTATTGTTATTATTACACTTTTATGTGTCTGGAAATGCACGAGGCACTTCACACTGTTAAAACTCTAAGCTGCTGCTTTTTGCCAATTCAGCTGTGAAACAAAGAGCAATCATATCAGTGATATAAAAATTATATGATGTTTTCTATAACCTATTTATATGGAGGAATAAAAATCTTCATTAAAAGGTATTCTGATCTCTTCTTTCAAAAGATAATGAAGATTCTTAGCAGGAAGAAAGATTTGCATTTATCAAACAGAGGAAAGAGATCATTTTCATAGAATGATAGAATCATGGAATGGTTTGGGTTGGAGGGGGCCTTTAAGATCACCTCGTTCCAACCCCCTCCTGTAGGCAGGGACACCTCCCTCTAGACCAGGTTGCTCAAAGCCTCATCCAGACAGGCCTTGAATGTCTCCACGGAGGGGGCATCCACAACCTCACTGGGCAACCTGTTCCAGTGTCTCACCACCCTCACAGTAAAGAATTTCTTCCTAATATCTAGTCTAAATCTACCCTCTTCCAGTTTAAAGCCATGTCCCCTCATTCTTATTCTACATGCCTTTATAAATGTCCTCCCCAGCTTTCCTGTAGACCCTCTTCAGGTCCTGGAAGGCCACTATATGGTTCCCTCAGAGACTTTTCTTCTCCAGGCTGAACAGCCACAGCTCTCATCCTGTCCTCATAAGGGAGGTGCTCCAGCCCTCTGATCATCCTCATGACCCTTCTCTGGAACTACTCCAACATCTCCAAATCCTTCTTGTGCTGGGGGTCCCAGAACTGAACACAGCACTCCATGTGGGGTCTTAAGAGAGCAGAGTAGAGGGGAAGAAAGATTTAAAGATTTACTATTTTAATTTGGTTATTTTTGAAGGACAGGGTTGAGAGAAAGGAGAAAAGACAATGAAAATGGAAGAATTGAGATCATAGCTCATGAATTGGTTAATACAGCTTTAAGATTTTTTTAATAATGTGGATTGTTTGGATATATAACCCTTGTCTTCCCTCTTTCCTCCCTATCCCCCATGCATCTAGGACCTGTTTTTCCCTAGTAGATCTGGTGCTGTGAGCTTCTCCTTGCATAGCAGCAGTGCATCCACCTGAGAGTGGTGCAGGCCTGGAGCCTTGCACAGCAGACAGACGTAAGGAAAAGATGGAGCAGGAGGCATTTACTAACCACTCTCATAAATAGCAAAGATCAGAATCAAATGCAGCATGGAAAAACCTTTTGTAGATAAACAGCCCCAAGCCAGCTACTAGTTGATAACTTCAGTTTAACCCCCGTGGGATACCAAGCATTTCAGTGCTTATTCATTGTCAAATTACTGAATGGAAAACCTGGGAAAATGCTTCTCAGAAAATGATATAGCTTTACCTGCAGTTTGATGTTTACATCCATGAATATTCTAGCTGATGAGTTTACTAGTGGGAACAGTCATTGCGGCATTGCAATTACATGCAGTTACAGAAGATATCCATGAAAATGATGTTTGAATTCATAAACATCATTAAAAAGACCAAGAATTACACTTGGTGGAAAAGCAAAGAGACCCTGGGGATAAGTGTGGAGTCTGGACTAAGTAGTGTGTGCCCTGATCCTGCATTCAAGTCTCTGTGGCCACAAGTGTTCACCCAAGTGGTTTCAGTAGTGAGATCCTCACAGCTGATTGAATTTTGAATGTAGGAGAGCCACAAGAGACTGCTCATAAACTGAGAGAAAGCTGAATAATGAAGAGATTCAAGCAAATAACATGCTGTTCTTAGAAAAAAAGGAACCATTGCCTCCAAGTTGAGGTACCCTTGTGGCCAACGCTGCCTTTTGTTGGCTCTGCAAGAAATGAAAAAGACAGAAGCAGCTGGCCATGTATTTTAATTAGTTAAATTACTCAAAATTATTTTTACAGTGCATCATGAGTAGCTTTTATTATTTTATAGACATCAGTATTTCTAAAACAGCATGGGAGCTCTCTCGTTATCGTGTTTTTGTAACCTTCCCCATTTTCTCTGCTGTTGTAATTCCAGCAAAATTGTCACTGATTTCAGCATAAGTCTCAGTAAGAACCTCCACATTTGGTTTATATTGCTTAGGGTTTAATCTCTGCTCTTAGAAATAAAGATGTTCGTTTGCCCTTCATGTAATTAGTCTCACAGATTGAAAGTTGCAAGTAATTCTGATCTTACCATAAGTAAATGCATTGAACAATATGATTACCAAGCTGTTAAATCTGAAATACCAAAACCTGAAATTCTGTGACATATGCATGATTCACAGACTTATCAATGCTAGAAGAAAAGACATGTCTTATTTTACACCAATACAATGTGCAGTGATGCTGGTTTCTGGTGTCATGGCTGTGTAAACTGTATAATCTGGCTGCAAAGTTGCAAAAAATACTACTAAATCTATGCTGTATTTGATTATTTGCCATTTTATTGTTGCCTTCAGTAATGAAGTGGTTTGGGGGTTGTGGGTTGTTTTTCTTTGGTGGAGCATAGCCAACTCATTAAGAAAACAGGATATCATGAAACTGTTCAAGCATAGGACCCACTATGAACTACGAAACTGCAAATCTTTCTGCCTTCCTGGTGCATCCTGATGCTATCACACTTGAGCCATGTTCTCCAGTGCCACTCAAAGGTCCCATGCACTATGGAGAAAAAAGGCCAGCTGCTAAATAAAGGTGATCCTCCTGCCAGCTGAACTCTGTTTCCAGTGCCTCACCTCGGCGTGACTGATGTGTAGAAAGAAAGACTCATTTCTAATTCTAATTCTGCAGAAATATCACAGCTGAACAAAGAAAGTAGACTGCACAATGTCTGTCTTAACAAAATGATGCTTCTCACTTTCTTTGTAAAAGTAGCTGTGATTCTAGGGGGAAAACTGTGAAACATCCTACAAAAGGTGACCATTAACTCTTCTGGCCTATACTCTGTCCCCCTTCTTTTCTTTGTTTTGAGATACTGTAAATCTAGCCCTGCACATACTAGTATCTCATCCAAGGAACAGTTGGGAAAGTTTAATTAAAAAGTTTAATTGTCCAAGCCCTTTGCAGCAGTGGTTCATTGTATTTCTTAACACTCTTGGTCTGTCTTTTCCCATACTAACTATGAAGTTAAGCATCCAGTGGAGGAAGAGGCTGTGATGCTTAAGTTCAAGTTTAAGCAGGCGATTTTATTTCCTGCTTGGTGTAATTACGGGTGTTACATCATCTCTTTATTATTCTTTCACAATATTTCATGTAGCTTATAAAAGTCACTAACTCTTCCTAAAGTAGCTGCATTTTAAGAAGTAATATTTGCCTAAGAGAGGAAATATCCTGCCAGTGAGTAGCCTTTCAAAAGGCTTTGAAGTAGCCTTTCAAAGAAAAGAAAGTAAACATTGTTAAATGTTTAGTTACATTACTTTAGTTTGCGGAGTAAATATACAAGAAACAGCACCATACAGTCCTGATGCATGCCCATGAAATCCCTTCAGACCAAGATGT
Organism: Excalfactoria chinensis; assembly: GCF_039878825.1. Lineage (NCBI taxonomy): Eukaryota > Metazoa > Chordata > Aves > Galliformes > Phasianidae > Excalfactoria > Excalfactoria chinensis. The sequence goes on along the minus strand of NC_092825.1, from coordinate 97,665,519 downwards.
CTGCTGTCCCACTTGGAGTACCTCAAGCACAAGCCTCTGCCCACAGGCCCAGGAAGAAGAAGATGGTGGTGTGGGAGGCACAGAGCCCCCTTTGTGCAGCAGCACACTCAGGCGGCATCAGTAGAACAGCATTTCCTTGCAAATTAATAAGTTACTGCTGTACTGAAAAAAGTCATTCTTAAACACCATGCTTACAGGGGTGTTAAAACATATAATATAAATAGGTCGAACATGAAAGAGACAGACTGTGTGGTCAGTTCTAGATGGCTGTGTTACAAAAAAACCCAAGTTTGATCCTCAGCTATGCAGGCCCATGAACTTTTCTCCCAAGGATTTAGTTGCAGATCACTTCCCTTTGGCTGCACACAGGCACATTTTATGTGGACAAGCCAGCATGACTCTGGTGCTCTTTTTCTTTGATGTCTGGGTTCTACACTATTCACTCATCCCAGTAGTTCCAATGATGGATCAGGGCTTTAAACATTTTGCTTCTGTTAAAGGTTCAGTGGGCACACAGAAGACATATTAAATGACTAATGGATGCCTTTCTCCTCATGTCTTAAGGGTAGCAGTGCATAAGGTAATAATAAGAGCCACTTAGAGTTTATCTTATTAGCATGGGTTTGTAATATTAAGTATACTGTTAACTTTGATGGACTTGCACCATTAACATTTAGTGGTATATTAGCAGCACTTTGTCAGATCATATAAAGTAGGGTAACAGAGCCTTTTTACACTCAGGCCCACATTTTTAACTCATGATTTCCCACATTTTTGTGCTACTTGGTGACCACATAAGCCCAAGGTCTGTGAGTAGTGAACACAATCTGCAGCTATGAAAAGCAAGAGAATGGCATTTTTGTCAGACAGTTTGTTTCTTTCACTTTATAAAATATATATCACTCCATTTGGCAGATTTGGATTTGCAGTCACAAATAGTAGAGAAGGTGGAAAACGTTCTCTGTCATTGTAGTAGGCAGTGACTTTGGGTTAAATTTTGGTGGTAGGGGAGGTAAAGCCTTGATTTTCTTCCTTTTTATGGATTTCTATCATCTTTATTGCAGAGCTCAAGGCAAGCAAAGGGGTACCAGTATTTTATTTTCTTACAGTAAATTTTAACAAGAAGATCCTGAAAAAGTGCCACAGAGTAACGTGTTCCTTCAGAAATATCCTTTAGTACATATTTCTGAAAGCTGAAAAGAAGACTTACCTGGCAGCTGGAGTTATGAGAAGACGGCTGGGGAGATGATCAGATTATTTGTAAAATGAGGCACAAAACAATTTCACCTTTTAACCTCCCTTCCCCTTCTTTTTCTTTCAGTGAAGAACAATGAAGAAAATATGGGGTTAATAATGTTTCTATCTATCTTATTACTCTTGGAATCAGATAGAAGAGAATGAGCACTGGAAGTATATACACTTTCTATGCTCTGCTGCATTTGCTCCCTGGTTTTCAAGCAGAATTTAGTGCACACAATTTCTATTATAATTAATGTGACAGGAATAAATGCGATGACAAGCAATGAGAAGGCCTGTGCTGTATTGCCACTCCTTCCCAGCATCATCTAGTCCTCTCTTTTCATTCAGGTCTTTTTGTTCTTTTATTCATGCGACTGGGATGGTAGAAACTGAAAAACAGATGGCAAATAAAAATAGTGCTGTATTTATCTTTTATTTCTTAGCTTTTGTGAAGGTATGTTTAAGATGTTTGAATACTTTGGTTGGCAAAAGGCAAGAAACCTTAAATGATTTTGAATTGTAGCCTACTGCTTCAAGTCTGACTTCCCCAGTACTGTCTACTTTTCAGGTACAACCTACGTGACAAAAAATTGCAGAATTGAGTTGTGAACTGACACATGATATGACCTGCTGTTTTAAAGAGAAATGTGTGTGGAACAGCTGCAGAGGGAGTGGGGTTCTTTAGGAAGTTTTTTACTTCTATAGAAGCTAGTAATAGAAAGCTATACTGATCTGTATGAATCCTAGTGCCCCATACAGACACTGAGTCCTCTCTACTGGATATTGTACTCTCTGGCCTCATCAGTGGATTCTTCCTCTCCCTTTTCCTCCTCAGTCCTTCCCCAGTTTTAGTCCCAGGCTCCTTTTTTGCCAGTCTTTCCCTTCCCTCTGTTCTAACTTATCTCTCCATGGGTTATTAGACAGGTCAGAATTGCTGGGATGCCAGGTGGAAACTGCTGAGAGCACAAAGCAAACACCTTCATAGTTTTCAAGTTGCAGTGAGGAGTTTCATGCAGCCTTTGAAAGAGCTGTGCTAGAGCATAATCCACAGAAGACAAAATGAACAGAGATGACCAGCTGCCAGATGACCTGATGAGCAGAGCAGCATGAACTGAAGTTTCTAAGCATACACAGTTTGGACAAATTTGGGTAGGATTTCACAGGGGACAGCCCACAGTGAATGAATCCTTCTTGCCATATTTCAACTTGTAGCTCCAAATACTAGAACTGCCACATGCAGTATTCTATAGGAAATCTTTAACTTAAATCAGTAAACATAATTATTCTTAACCCCAATAGAAACATCTCACTTTTATTCTAAATGATCAGGTGTAGTTGAGAGGTAGACAGCACAGCATGTTTCAGCCCAGGAGGTCTTAAATATGTCAATACTGTGATACTAAATTACTTCATACTTAAATATTTGCCTTCCTCCAACACCTGGACTACTGTATTCCTGATTTTAGTTCCTGTACTTAATTACAAACTTTTCCTGCAGATAAAAAGTACTAAAATCCTGTCTCTCAGCATTCCCTGGGGTGAGATCCATCTTTTCAATTATCTGAGGGCTAGGCATTGTATCTCACTTAGTCAAGGTGGAAGCAAGAGGACAGACATTCCTTTGCAGTATGTTATGCCTCCATTCAGCATCTCAGTCACATGGAGTAAATCACCATTGAGGGCTTCCCACATCTGCCTACTGATCCCAGTAAGTGGACAGTGGATAAGTGTAAGTATCTGAAGTGAGGTAAGACAAGTCCTGCCAGAGGAAGCTTTCTGTTAATACAATCAGAGTTGGAATAGGCATTCTGGCTTTTCATCTAAGTTGAAATCTTTGAATCCCAGCCTTATAAATAACTGAAGTAAAATTCAAAGATTTTACGTGGAGAAGGGGAGAGTGGAGGAGGCAGCTTTTCTGATTCCATCTTGTGTGATGATAAACCCATCTGTATCTGGCCTGATGGTTTGGCAGGGGAAAAAGCAGAAAGGATATAGGGGCCTGTTTTTAACTCTTCCACTAAAGAAAATAATGTGGCTGAACCAGCAGGAGATGGGTATATCTTTCTTCTGGTATAGGGTCAAAGAAAATAACCTTTCCTATAAGAGCAAATGAGATAGCAAGAACAGTTTAGAATTAGTTCCAAGAACCCAGTCACCACCTCTCCCTATCACTGTGGACAAAGTGCTAGTCTGTAGGACTCCAGGGTTCAGGTGCAATAAGGATGCTAAAATGAAAAAGACCCAGTAGGTTAGCACATATTCTGCATGAGCTACAGCATCCTATTTCTCAAAAAAAACTTTTTTTTGTTTTGTTTTGTTTTGTTTTTATATTCTGGAGTTTGATCTACCTTTTAAGCTCAAAACATTATGCAAGAACATTAACTGAGTCCAGAATTTTCAGTCTCTGCAGGAGGGTGTATGAATCATGTCTATTTCCAGCTAGATAGAAGCTCAGTCTCACTATGGCCAAAGACAACCTACTCTCAAATGTAGTGTGGGGAATACCATTTTATTCCAAGTTTTTGGACAATTTTTTCAATATGTAATATTTCTTTGAATATTTGAATGCTTCCAATCCTTATGAGGGGTATTCCTGCCTTCACAATTTTCTTCATTCATATTCCAAAATAAGAGTGAATGCTGAGTAAGTGTGATGGGTCTCTTAAGGTTTGTATTTGTCCCTTCAAAAAGTTAATCCCCACATTTAACACTCATATTGTAATAAATGGTGACCCAACAAACATTTAACAGAACAATTCTTTTCATTAGATTTACTGTAATTTGAGAACTATGTGCCATCTGCCATTGAGTGCTCAAGTGCAACAGGTTGATTATCTTGCTGATGTTTAGTAGCAGATAGTATCTTCAAATAGTATAACACAACGATACCAACATTACCGTGATATAGGTGACTGCACTAAGCACTTCGACATTGCCAACTTGAATCAAGGTCAGAGTTTTCCCTACAGCAAGGTAAATTATCACTAACAATCTTTCCAAGAGTCTTAATTGTTTCATAGGAATCCTCTGATTTAGATCAGAAAGATCCAGTATTAGCATCCTGATATATATATATGTTTCTATATGTATTTTTAAGGCAAGTAGTTAAGACCAGTGCTTTGGGTAGATTCTGTGTCATGCATTTTATGTATGTGAATATAAAGTCAGCATAAATTATGTCCTTGTTGCAGTAGTGATACTAAAGTAGAGGGATTGGTTACAGCAGGGAAGATGAGCATGCTGTGCTCCAGAGCCTCTGGGGGTAGTCTCTAGTAGAATATAATATAGACTATGCTTTGGGAGTATAATGGGGAAGATGTTCCTCATAGTTCAAACAGTTTTTCTTCTGTTCTCTTGAGGAGCTCTAAGGAATATGTTGAAGAAGAGAAGGCTTTATGTGAATCCTTTATGAAAATCTCCCATGAATTCAAGGACATCATTTGAATTCTTGATTTTTCAAGCAAAGCAATAGTCAGTAGCTGGTTAGTTCTTCTCCTGTGTGTGTGCATCACTGACTGCGTATGAGTAGGTTATATTTTATTTAGTATCTTTTAATATATGTATTAAGCTCATCATAATTTATACGTCAAACTTTTGCTTTATTTTCTGGGCCAGACTGGCTCATCTATATCCTGCTGTGTTACTGCAGACCACATATGAATGGATTATTTTGAATTTTGAGCAGTACTGCATTTAAAGCATATTAACTTAGAACATGTTTTATCATTTATTTTACCCTCTGGAAGGAAATAACACAATTTTGGAAGCAAGTTCTGTGACTCTCCCTGAAGTTTTCAATGGAAGAGAAGATAAACATTACCCTAAACTCACAACATTAATATAGTAATAATAAGAGGTAGTTTTAAGTAACGTAGGTCAAGTTGTGGATAGAGGCATTCACGGTAGTATAGAAGTCTACTTGCTTTCCTTTGGTACTTTCTTGCTTAAGTAATGCTGCTGTGCCCAACACTTTACATATACAACAAGCTGCAGCTCGTTGTATAGTCACTGACTTCCTTTGACATCTGAAATCCTTGCTAGATTTCTGTAGTAGAAAATCAGATACGATGAGTCTATGTTTCCTCACAGCTTTTAGAACTCATTCATAATCTATAAAATCAAGAAAATGTGGCCATCTGTACAACACATAAGATTTGGTAGTAAAGCACTTAATAGGATACTTTGTTAGGCAAGCAGGAAGGTTTATCAAATAACAGCAGAGTTTCTTGTTGCTTTGTTTTGTTCAGTTGGTTTTGTTTGCTTAGGCTTACTGGCAAAGAAGGGTATTAAAAATAATCTAGAGTAATTAATCTAGAACATCCTGCATGTTATTCCTTGAGTTCCAGAAATAAAACCAAAAAGAAATGAGTCCAGGCAAGATAACAATGTAATGTTTTATTCATATGTTATATATGTTATATGTTTATAATATATGTTTTATTTATTTCCCAATTCAAACTTATGCAGATTAATGGGAAATATATAACTGAAATGTATTTCAAACTGTTAAAAATGGATTATGAAATCTTATACCCAGGACACTGTAAGGTTTCACATTTTAGTCTTACTTGCATTTTGACAAAAACCTGGAATCTTTTGCAATTTGCTAGATATCAAGGGATTTGGAACATTAAGCAGACAAGTAAGCTTTTGGGCTCCTCTTCTCTCTTCTTATGATCATTGCTAACTATTATATTTTGATTTATATTCCATGAGGGAATTTGATCATCCAAATGTACAGTGATTCTCTTTATGTTTTCAACCAGTCAAGGAGCATTAATCAAAACTATTCAGAATCTCTTAACCTGCAGGAGTGTCAAGCACTATATTCATACTGAATCAGCAGACATCAGCAGATTTCCATATGACAACACATTTATGGGTGTTTTGGAAGGACTGAGGCTTGCATGGTTCTAATTCTGTGAAATAAGCCATGCTAAGTATGGAAAAACTTGAAACAGATTCTGAACTTTCAACCCAACACATGCACAAATAATAGAGCAGGAAATAACATAAAGTTCTCTTCTTTGTTATTGAAATTTCTTTAGCCCTGGTGCATTAGAGGTTGTTTTTGAGACACTGATTACTCTTCCTATCTCCTCTGGGAAGCTGCCAGTGCAAATTTACATTCCCCTAATCATGGACAGATAGCTGGAAGAGGTGGTATTTGTACCAAACACCGACCCAGACCTAATGTGAAATGATATTCATTTAGATTGCTTTTTGCTCTGCTTTTTGAAGGAGTGCTGAGCAAACAATTCTGTTTTCAATGAAGTGTTGAGAAAACAAGGTTGGAAATCACAATCCCCAGTTTCTGTTTCTAGATTTGTTACTGATTTTGCTTATTAACTCAGTCATATAATACTTGGTGCTTCTACTTCTCTGTTTACATTCTTGAGATATTAAAGCATAACTCAGAATGCAGTGTACGTTTTCAGCACTTTTGAGATGCCTGCTTACACGGTACTGTAAAAATTGCAGGCACTGTTAAGGAACATTGACATGTTCCTGCTTCATTATTAAGATGCTGTGAAGCTCCCATCCGTTCTTCTGTGGTCTGCTGATTGTTACTGTACAAAGAGGTATGTGATCATTCTTCAGAATGTGTGAATGCGGTTTTTGATGCATTTACTATTGTGTAGCCCTTATTTCAGTCTCTGAACAATTGAAGCAAAAAGGAAGAAATATATTTACACTATATACTACCTGTGATCTCTAACTACTGTCCATGTGTTCAAATTCAAATGCAAGCAAGTCTCTCTGACCTAGGGAGGACTGATTTGGATCCAAAATATTAAGCTTGCTTTCAGTTTCCACCACCACGGTCCTTCAAGCAGCTTATTTCATCCATACTTCAATATTTTCTCCTACTTTGTGTGTTTCCTCTATGTGTTCATATAAATCAGTGGTTCCTGGTGTCACGTACCAACTTGCTGGTAAAAAACATGTCTGAACAGAGATTCTAATGATATACAGATGATTAACAGACAAGTGGGTTTAGACCTTTGCCCACCATTTTATTATTTTTTAATGAGATTATTGTGAGGTTTCTTATGATTTTCTCTTTTGTTCATGAGGCAGATTATCTGTCCTTACCCCAACTGCCTCAACGTCAGCTTGTGCCTCCAGCTCTCCCTTTAAACACAGTAGACACTTCCCAGAGGCAATTTAACATCAGCTTCACTTTCACATCTGAACAGCCCTGCATACTTGAGTTTTTTTTCTCTTCTATAGATCTTCTATCCTTGGCCTTTCTTGTAGTTGATGTTCTTCATGACAGCATTTTGGAGGCGTAATGGAGCCTGATTTTTTCGTATAACTACTGGAATCTAATTGGTGACCTCATGTGTTTGTTTGTTTATAAGTCAGAGAGGAATCAATTCCACATCCCCCAAAACACAATGATAGAAAGAAAATGAAAAATCTTACTAATAAGGGGTAGAAAAGTTACTATTTCCCTCCTGGAACTATCCCAAAAGATGAAGAGAGTGATGAAATCTGGCAATATCTATGTATTTCCTCTCTAACAGAAAGAATTCACCATGGGGAAATGGCACCATGCTGAGTTCTCAAAATAACAGGGCAGCATATGTGTCTGCAACATAGAAGTTCTGTTAGGCATTTTATTCTCCAGGGTAACATATACTATGCCAAAGGATACAATGAGTAAATAAAACAAAGCATGAGTGGGACTCCACGCTCAGCCAATGTTCTCATAAGCAAATTTTCCTGTGTCACACAATCAACCTATACAGAGATATGTAGTTCAATATAGCAAATGCTCTCTTTTTGTTTACATTTATGTTTAGGCTTTGTTTAATGATATTCTTGACTATGATGCTTGTGGTTGCTTTTCTCACTCAGTTATCTATACTTCACCATGTTTTTCAACTTGCTGAAATTACACATCATTGTTAAGTGTTAACTCTTAGTACATGGATGACTGACTCTTCATTAACAGATCCCAAGCAAGTTTCAGCTTCCAGACAATACTATGTCCATGCAAAATCTGCTTTCAACCATTGCACACATATTTGATTCATGGAAACATGACTGTATGTTTATTGAGATTGCCAATTTATAGAAATGTGCCTTATCAGAAACTTTTCTTTCTCTCCAAAGAACTACAAACATGGAGGGAAGGCAGAAGTTATTCCAGAAGTTAGCTCTTTTAAAGACTGATATTCTAATATGAAGCCACTGTCTAAATAATTTTAACTGTTCTGTGTAAGAATTTCCCTTCTTTCTGTGCCCCTACCTCACTGTCAGAGACTTTTCTTGAGGAACACCTTTTATTTTTGGTCTTGGTAAAATGGAGTAGAATGTAATTCCTATATGCAGAAACAATGGCACATTCCATTCTGCCACCACCATTTGTGGGTGAACACACTCATCTCAAAGTACAAACGTGTATTAACATGCTTCTTAGTTGAAAAATGAGGTTGGAATTTTTCTAGATAATTTGAATTGAGGTTTACAGTTTCTTTCTTCCTTATTTATAGTTTCGGCAATCTAGTGGTGATGAAACACCACTAGAGGACAAAGCTTGGACTGGATACAGTCATGTCAGTCGGCTCAGATGGGAATGACCATGGCTGAGCAGGACAGGGCTGTGAGAAGAAAGAAATCAGCCCTGTTGTGGTCTTGCTGGTGCTGTGGCTGGTGTGGGGCCCTGGGCCCCATTGCACTCTGAGCAAGGACAATGAGAGCCATTAATGCCCTTGTGGCCCAGGCATAAATTATTGGGGTAACCATTGACACAACCTCTCCAGAGTTTGAGTTGGAGTGGTTTAAAAGAACTGTATCGTGACTGGGATGGCTAACCTGCAGCAGACAAGATTTTGAGTCACTGGGTAAACTAGTCCAAAAGACTGTTATTGCAAACTAGTATTCAATTAATAGCCATAATCCTGGCAATTCCAGTTGCTTCAGAACTTTCATCAGAGGCAGCAATCTCTTTGTAATCATTACAGTATGACTCAGGTTTTTTGCATTTCATGTCATGCGGAATCATTTCAAAGAGACTTTACTCCCACTAAAAATAGAATTACGGGGCTTTTTCAGTGTTGTTATTATCACGATTCTCCTTTTGACACATGCTGATCCTGTATTTGATAAGACAACAGCTTTGCGATAAAAGAACTCAAAATTAGCCTGAAAATTGCATCTCTCTAGAAGCATATCACACAGCTCAGGGACCACACGAAACCCAGCGTGGGCAGAGCTCTCAGCTGGAGGAAATTGTCACAGTTCCTCTGACTAGCGATTTGCTCAAACAAAAACTCAATTGCAAGTTTTAGGAAAAAAATAAAAACCCAAAAACCAAAAAACAAAAATAGAAAACAAAATGTATCACCTTTCTTCATCTGTAGATACACAGCCAAGTCCTCTTCATCTCTGCTGATACTGACTTATGGTCTTTTATGAATATGCTGTGTATCCATGCTGTTACTAAAGAAAGGTGTGGAAAGGTTTTCAAGCCTATGTGTGGAGCCACATGTTACAAATGTGGCATTTTATAATGGTTTTTCCTAATGTAGTTGTTACTGCAGCTGGAGCTTTCTCCACTTAGCACTCTACCAATAAGAGAGGCAATATTTACACCCTACATGCACAGCTGGGAAATCATGGTACAGGAACATTTGGTGAGTCACCTAAAATCTCCAGATCCAAGAAAAAAGCAGGTAGGAAATCCAAATATCCTGCATCTACAACCAGTGTTATAGCTATCCAAACACAAGTGAACGTTGTATCTGTTTTCATCTTCTCAACCCTTTTTCCTCACAACTGTGGGAGAATCAAGTGAACAAAATTACTGGGATGGTTCCTAAATTATGCCAGGGTGTTGAGCAGCTGTAATGAAGCAAAACAGAAACTTTGTGTTCTGATAGACTAATTCAGATTGATAGGGGGATTTGTGCCTGGCTGTCCTGTATTGTCAGCATGAGGGAAAGCTTTCATGTATTGTAGTCTGTGACCCATAAAATACAAAATGTTAATGCATTAGAAAAGAGTAACAGCATGCTTTCAGAATTGAACTGGTTGTTAAAAGTAATTTTGAAATAAGCATTGTGCAATTTTTGCGATTAATAATAGGGAAGACGAAAGTTTAAAGAGGAACATCAGAAAATCATCTCTAAGCCTTCTGAGTTCTGTGAATTAGCTAGAAGAACCACAACTTTATTTAGCGATGTGTGTTCTCACTGCTTTCAGGCCAGTCAAATAAAGTATACTGAAGATCAGTTATCACCATCATTCTATTACTGCTTTGTCACTGTCGGTAAGGTTTCTGTATTATCCAGTGGTTCCCAAAAAAAGTCTTCCTTGGATACTGGAATAAGGAGTGCAGACCTTCCCTTGCCACAGGGACCTGACTTCAAAACTGGGTCCAAGCAATGAGATCAGCTATACCTGTTTTTCAGAACCCTGCAATGAAAGCAATCCAGTTTACTTGGTAAGACTATTTATAAGAGAAGAGAGCTGAAGAATGGGACCCTGTTGTGGCAGCTGCATCTCTCAACAGCCTCCTAAGTTGTTTACTCAGTGAACAGTCTGCTGTGTTCTACCAAAATGACAACTCACTTTGAAAATAAAGAGTTTGGATTGCCAAAGAAAATAATGGGAATGGAAAAAAGCAGTGGGAGAGATAAGGAGGAAATTCATGGTGAGAAGAGCAAACATTTAAAGCGGTAAAATGCAGTGCATAGCTTTGGGAAAATGTAAGATTTGTACTGCATTTGTGTCTGCCTGCCAGCATATTAGAAACTGATTTTATCATTTTATTTTTGCTCTTAATGCTTGTTTCTGCCACGGAGAGTGCTTTTCTACTGTTTTGAAACCATTTTGATGCTGTAAAAGAAATCAAACAGCATTAGGAAATTCACATTCCTATTGGTTTTTAAAGCATGTGGTATACAGGCTTCAGTAGATAATTTCAGAAGTGTTCCTCAGTTATTTAAACTGGAGGGAGATGGAGGAGGCAGGGGACAGCAGAGATCAGAAGGCATTGATGGTTTCCTGTGAACTGATCCATTGAAAATGTGTTCTACCTGTGACAGTAGTAGTGACTTCTACTTGTTTGGCAATTAATAAGCATTCCCTACTTTTAATAGTATAGTTAAATATCATGTGCATTCATGTACTTCTGATATGTAGAACTGAGCCCTGATACTTTTTCATGCACTGAGTATAATCACAATCCATGAATTTCCCCTGATTTCAAATAAGTTTTTCAGGAATAAAGTATGACTGTGACTGACTTTTTCAAATCACTACCCCGTGCTTGGAAACTTAATATAAGTATATATCACAAAATGAAACTCGATTATATACAAGCACAGAGATCTCAGTAGGAATGTTTTCCCATACCAGAAAATTATTGGTACATCCACTGTGTCTCTTTGAACTTGTAACATAATACATGAGCTCACACAGGCCTGTTTCTTAAAGTACCTTTTCAGACATTATAAATAAATCAGAACACATGGAGACAATGTACTTAGGCCTATGCAATTGCTTAAGTACCTTCTATTCCAGATTTTTGTGAAGAAACTGGAACAATTCAGAATCAACTAGCCTAAGTGATGACAGAACTCAAAATATGTATGACTGTAAAACAGGACAACTCATGACATTGCTGTTTCTCTCTGAAGGCATCTCTATCAATGACCTTGGTTTTGTGCAATCGAACATTTGAAGCGTGACCTGCAGGCGTCTATAATACCATAGCTAGCAAGGTTTGCAGCGGATGCAACTGCTAGAACAGCAGCCAAAACTGAAAAGGACAAGGTCACTGGTTCAGAGCTGCCTGGGTAAGTGGGAGGAAAGCTAGCAGATGACATTTCTTCCATTGCAGTGCAATTCAGTCACAACTCTCGGAGTCAAGCTGAAGGACAGAGCACAGTGAGAGTAGACTAGCTAGAAGATTTAGGAGTAGACTAGCTAGAATATTTAGCAAATGATCAGTTGAACGTACAATCATATGACTGATGTAACCAATGTAATCTTTGACTATCAGGGGTAGAGGGGAGTAGGAAACATACTTCATGATTCTTCTTATTATTTTTTTTGCTTCAGTGCCTACTTTGAGTGCCAATGGTGTTTGCCAGTGTGAGGTGATTTGGTGATTTTCCAGCACTACAGCAGCCCAAGGTCTGAAATGGCTGCAGAGTGGGGCAAGTGCAAGGATTGACTGCTGCTGGAGACACTGGTGTCACTAAAGTAGAATTAGCAATTACTGATGGCACTTAGGAGTAGATACTTGCTGCTGTGGGGCACTGGCAGTGGTTAGCAGTAGTGCCAATTCTCCTTCTAAAAGGTCTGGTTTGCTGAAATAGGGAATTTTGCAGAACCTAACTAAGGATCAGATTTAAAGCAAAGAGGATTTAGGTCTAAAGAGGATGAGGAACAAAGCTGGGCTTCAGACAAGACATAGTCTTTCTACAGTGCTATCTGATACTGACATCTCACATCAACCTGTGTGGCAGATCTGTTTTTTTGGCTCACAAAATAAAACTTGCCCACTAACATGGACTTACTTTTAAAATGCACTGGTATTATCTGAGCTTTTGCAATGCAACTGCCAACATGACCATACGCCTTCCATGCAGTGATAATAAGCACAAACTCTCGCTTCTTTTCCATACCTCTGTGAGCCAACAACAGCAAAAAAAAAAAAAAAAAAACAAACAAACAAACTGAAGAATGCATTATATCACATAACAGTCCCTTTGCCCCAGATTGAGCTCTGTCTGCAATGTTTGGGCAACAAATGCCACTAGTAACCTTTTTATCTAAGTGTATGACAAGATCTGCTTCTATTGGTAACTTTTTCTGCAAGGGAAAATGAAATCTCAAAACTCCTGTCAGTAAAAGTCCCTCAGATAGAAAGGTCTGTCCCACCACTTCTTCCATATGGATCGTTGTAATTAGTCTCACTTACAAGTGCCAGACAGTCTGTGGCTGGCTCCAATTGTTTATCAGATCATTTCATATCTCCATTTCAAGAGAATTCTGCAAATTAAGACAGAAGGAGCCTCAGAAATTAAATAAAAAAGAAATGAAAATACAAGATATGTCCATTTCTTGAAAGAAGCTCGTTTGTGGCAACCTGCGTGGGCTGCAGAAATCTGAATCTCATGTTTTAAGTTTCTTGATGGTACACCAGAATAGCATCAAGTGCAAACACAAGCTGTATGTTTGGTGACAAGTTATTGTTACCTTAACACTTAAAACAGCCACAGAGACACAGTCGTGGATACAGCAACATTTCTTCACTCTTCGTCTCAACCCTCACCACCAAATGTGTCCACAGAGAACGTAACTATATTATTAGAGTCCAGCATACCTGAAAATGCAATGCCTTCTACGTTTTTTACACTTGTCCTTAAATTCTAATTTGTACTATATTCTGTGTCTCCATGAGGAAAAGGAAGACTATTAAGTAAGTTAAGCCCAGCATCTTTTCACATCTGAACTGAGTTAATTAATGTGAATAGAGAACATACAGCATTTTCTTCTGACAGCATACCCTGTAATATATAAAATCAGAAATAAGGGGTGTTTTGTTGGGAGACACTCTAGTGGCTGTTTATTTTTAATTCTTGAGTAAAATGTTAAAAAGTATAGACATTTTAACAGAATCTTGATGATTTATACAGAACAAGAGGTACTGAAATTAAAGAGGTGCTAAAAAAGCAAAACAAAAGTTACTTTTAAACAATTGTATAGCAACTCTATTTCACTGTGATACCTCTTTGTCTTGACTCCTGCAGTCATGGTTTCTTTATTTCTGCAGCAAAAAGGATAACTCAGTTCAGGTGAGATCTGAATTCCTAATGATAGATAAGATGGAAAGAAAAAATGAAGCAGCCTTAATGCATAACTTTTCTCCAGACCTGGAGAGCATCTCAAATGTAGGTAAAGGGTGATGCAGAACAACAGAAGAATCTTTCCTGTAACTTAAATCCAGTGTCCCTTTTTACATTCAACAGTTCTCAAATGTGAAACTTCAGGTTTTTCCAAAACATTACATTGTTCACACAGCTTTGCTTTTGGTGATAATGTCAAAACAACAACATGTTTTCTTACGTCATGTTGAGTAAAGGAAATGTTTTGAATCAAGTTTCTGTATGCTCAGTGACTACTAAGCTATCAATGAATCAATTAGGAAGATATTCTCATACCATATGTCACAAATTATTACAGATACTACAAGGAAAACAGGCTTAGGGTGGGGGCGCTCCCATTTTGTGATTCATCCTATTTCCGGCTTCCCTTCTGTTTTGCATCCTACTGCAAGTAGCTGCTATCGTGTTGTTACTGATGCATTTTTCATACAGGCTGTAATCGTAGTCTTTACTTTCAGCAGTGAATACTGTATTTCCATATTTTCTGCATTGCTTCAGAGATCGGGAAACTTTGCAGATTCACATGCCTTGTTCTGTTACACCAAGCACACATACTCACTAGGAAAATAAAAGTCTGCAAAAAAAAAAAATAAAAAAAAAATGAAACCATCTTGTAACTCCCATGCAGATAAAAGGAGCTGAATTCTTCTATGTTAATTACACCAGTATTCAAGGATCAGAAGTCTCCATGGCAACCTTATTGTCATATGGCACACATAAAGCTCCAAGTATCCTATGAAGATATTATTTACCCTTTTAAAATTCTGAAGGACAAGGGGAAAAAAAAAAAAAAAACCTTAAGGTGTGCTTCAATAAACATCAATATAAATATATCCATAAGTAACAAGACAAATCTGAAGCCTTTAAATCAGTTTTTAAATGTGAAAAATCCGTGAGAGTACTGTATAAGATCTGCATGAAGACTCTGAGGTCAGCCGTGTCCTTACATGAGGAGCTTCTTCAGTCTTCTTAATTGAATCTCTCATTGTCTTAGTAAAGGGAGAATAGCTACAGTAGGACTCTTACCCTGTATAGAAACTGGGGATAGATATGCTGGAAGAGACCACACCAAGGATGAGCCAGAGCAGAAAAAAAAAAAAAAAGCAGCAAAACAAAACAAAAACAAGCAAACCAACCAAACAGAAAAGCACAACCAATTCTTTTCTCTAACTGCTTTTAGCAGCACCATTTCTGTTGTTTTTGTGTACTGACAAATGAAGACCTGTAGGCGTGTTGTCAGCTCAGGGACAAGTGACAGAGGTTGTGCTAAAGAGTCAAATCCATAAACGCACAATCAGATATGACACTGGGGAAGATCTCATTATTTTTATACAAAGAGAAATCATGTCTCACAAATCCAAGAGTCCTCTGATGTGGATTGAGGGGACTGAACACGCAGACAATCACAAGCCCATGGTCTACCTCCTCTTCAGAAGGATATCAGCAGAATTTCCTCCTCTTCCCCAAGCAGAAAGCTCCTCTACAGCCTCAGTTGCTAATGCATACAAGGAGAAAGTCCTCTCATGGATTTGTAACATATTAAAAGGCATGAAACAATTGGTAGGAACAAATAATATTTTTGCGGTCAGAGAGAGGTTGGTGCTAGGACCTATGCCAACAAACATAACCCTAAATGACCTAAAAAATGAGCAGGGAGTACAGTGACTATTTGCAGAAGATACCAATCTACTCATGACATGGGTCATAAGAAAAGAAGAAAACTATGATAGTGTCACGGTTTTGTAATTTTGTTATCAGTATTCCACATTATAACATCTTGTAACCATGACAGATAGCCTACAAAAGGTTCTTAGAAGAATGATGGGTGAATAAAACAGCATATGAATTTCACTTTTTGTGAGGTGATTCACAAGAAGAAAAACAACCCTCACTTTGCATACAAAATGCGGGGCTCTGAACTAGCAATTACTGTTCAGAAAAGAGATCTTGGACTTATAATAAATAGTTCTGTGAAATCATCAGCTTAAAGCTTGGCAGCGGTCAAAAAGGCAAATAGAAGAGAGAACAAAAGAACAAATGTCACCAGGCTGATGTATAGATCTAGATGGTAGCAGTATCCTCAGTGGGATGTGTAGCCCTTACTTTCCCTATCAGAAGAGAATACTGTACTAGTAGAAAAGGTGCGGCAATACGTAACAAAGCTGGTTAAGGTTTGGGGCTTCCATACATGAAGAGTATGTAGACTAGAACCTGTCAGCCTAGAAGATAAATGACCTTTATGAGATTTATAAAGTTGTGATAATACAGACATAAATAAAGGTTGATTAATCACTGCTTTCCAGTATAAAGACAAAGGGACAGTAAATGAATCATGATAGTAACAGGCTGAAGGCAAACAAGTTACCACCATATACCATGTGTTGTTCAGGAGTAAAATCCCATACCGCTGAAGGCTGTGCATGCCAGAAGCATTCTCAGGGATTCAAAAAGAAATTGAGACAATTTCAGACAAAGAAAAAAGCCCTTCAGGCATTATCAAAGAAAATAAGCCTGAATCTCAGAATGAGGAAGTATTAAAGTGTTTTTTTCTCGTCCTTAGGCTCTACCTGATGCATCTTTTGTTAGACACCATGGATGCCTTTAGCCATCTACTATATGTACTATACGTCATTCCATAGCAAACTCTTGGGAAAAAAAAGTCAAAATCTAGCTGCATATAAACTCCTTTTATTGTTTAAATGTATATTAGACTTGGCACAGTCTAGATTTGGACTAGTAAATGGATTAAAACTGTCTTAGTGCTTGCATTCCTGATGATGATGGAGAGCCATTTTCATCTCCCTGAGCTTTTATGCAGGAAATCACTCGATCATATAGTAATGTAGTGTTTCATCAGAGAAATTATACGTGTCCAAGGATGTACAGTTACATAGAGAAATGTACTGAATGCACGTGGAGAACTGTGAGGATGGTGATGGGTCTCAAGGGCAAGTCATACAAGGAGCAGATGAGCTTCCTTGGTTTGTTCAGACCAGAGAAGAGGAGAAACTATCCTCTCTGTTGATAGCAACAGGACCTCATGGATCATGGAGCTGTGTCAGTGGAGGGTCATGTTGGATATTAGGATAAAGCTCTTCATCAGGGGGCATGGAACAGGAGTTGGACTCAATGATCTTCTCTGGTCCCATCTAACTCTGGTACTCTATGATTCTATAATTCTAAGATTTGAAGAGAAAGATCTGGAGTGTGCCCCAGTGGCGCAGTGGCAGAATTGCTGCTTGCAACACCAGAGGCCCGGGTTCGAAGGTCCCTTCCAACTCACACGATACTGTGATACTGTGATACTGTGTTACTGTGATACTGTGATACTGTGAGGTGCTGGTAGCAGACAGGTTGACTATGAGCAGCAATGCAACCTTGTAGCAGTGTTGCATGCTGGGCCAAGTTAGTAGAAGTGTAACCAGAAGCTCAAGAGAAGTGATGCTTCCTCTACATGCAGCAATTCTGAGACCCCAGATGGAAGACTGACAAGAGAAATACCAAGACTGTCGGGAGATAGGCCACTACGACACAAAGGAGCTGGAGCACATGTTGTACAGAGAGATGCCAAGGAAACTTGGTTTTCTCAGCCTGGAGATGGTTTCCAGGGGACCAGTTTTGCTTTCCTCAGTTGACTCCCTATTTTATAGAAGAGACAGTCAGAATGGTTGGAGGTAACCAGCAAAAGAATAGAAGGCAATGTTCACAAGTCAGAAGAAAGACATAACCACAAGCTAAGAAGGTCACAGTAAGGGTGTTCACACTTTGGCGCAGGTTGCCCTATGAGTTATCGTACCTTCATCCTTGGAAATATTCAAAACTTGACTGTGCAATGCCTGATCGACTTGATCTGACTTTGAAATTAGCCCCTCTTGGAGCAGGCAGTTGAATTACACTCACAGTACCTAGCTGTCAGGAGATGCAGAGAGATGCTGGGTATTTCTCTAGTGTATTCAAAGACAGTTTGGGTATATCTCCCATATCTGGGCACCGGTCAGTGTGGAACTGCTTATGCAGCTGCTCAGATCATATGGAAGGACTATCTCCTCAAGGCACTTCTTGATGTTTACCCAAGCCCTGGAGAAATAAGTATGTCCCAGCTGGCAGGTCCATCTCTTCTCTGCAGTACAAATTGTCCTGTGAGGAAGGACATTACTTTCTGGCTTTTGCCATGGAAGGATAATTTCTTTCTCACCTGTGGATATTTATAGGTGGAAGACTGTATCTAGGGAGAGCCCAGAAAAGTGTTGTCTTAATCCTTTATTGTCTGTGAAATCTTTTTATTATGTTTATTTTATGTAGTTATTTTAGCAGGTAAAAATATTTTATTTCATGCTCTTGTCTGTATTTTTTCTAATTTTTTTATTATTATTACTATTATCATTACTCTTTCATGTTTAAGTAGAAAGCAACCACTCTTATCCTTCATTCAAGAGACTAGCAATGCTTCATCTTGGATAAATACATATTTATTCATACCTAATAGAGCAAAATTATTCCCAGTGGAGCTATTAGTCTATCAGCTAAGTATGTAATTATGCTTTTTTAAAGTATATTATGTACTCATCAGACCAGAATGACAATACAGAAGTTACTCTAGCCTATCTGGTAAATAGGCAATTATACCTTTTATTCAGATTTTTATTTACCATTTTAAAAAGTCATTCAAGTCCATTAAGTTTCCTACAGATAGTACTCTTGTATATCTTTGTATGCAACAGGATACCTCATCTAATCAACTGAAGCATGCATTTCGTTAGTGAATTGTGCATGAATAAATACATGTTATCCAACATGTCATGAGAGTCTTAGTGATATACAAAGGCTGTGTCTAGGGTGCATCAGTTCATTTCTTTCTGTTGATGCCTCTCCTGGGGTTTCCCCAAGCTTCCCAAATCACTTCTGAGAATATCTGTATTTTAAGAGTTACAGAAAATATGCCACAAAAACAATCTGCCTTAATGTGAGAAAGAAGTATAAACCTAGGGTATACTTTTCCTGACTAATGATAGGATAAATATAAAATGCCTAACAGCTAATAAGAGCTGGACATGGATGCTGTACAGTACAGAGAAAGGAATATGCCAGCTTTCCCCCTGAGTTTTTCCATTTGTTTTCAAGATCATTTGATAAAACTTTTTATGAATGTCTTCAATACATTCTTTTTCCCTTGAAGTCAGCCAACATTCAGCATGGATTTACTTACTATAATTTATGTAATCATTTCTTCTATAATGAATTGACTAGATTTGTAGATGAAGGGAGGGCAGTGGATACTGTCTACCTGGACTTCATTAAGGCCTTATAGACAAGCTGTTAATTTAAAGGCTAGATGGGCAGACAGTGAAGTACACTGAAATCTGTCTGAACAGCTGGGTCCAGAAAATGGCCACCATTAGAATGACATCCAGTTGGAGACCAGTAAGCAGCCATGTACCCTAAGGGTCATTACTGTATGTAGTCCTGTATAACATCTTAGTTAATGATCTAGATAATTGGACAGAGTGTACCCTCAGTAATTTTGCACATGAAACAGAACTGCAAGGAGTGGCTGACACACCAGAGGATCACGCTGCCAACTAGTGGGATACTGACAAGGTGGTGAAACAGGCAGACAGGAACCTTATGAAGTTCAATAAATGTGAAGTTCTGCACCTATGGAGGAACAGCTCCAGGACCAGTAACATCTAGAAAGCAGCTCTGTGACTTGCAGAAAAGGATCAGGAGGTCCTGGTGGATACTAAGATGAACATGAGCCAGCAACATGCCCTTGCAGAAAAGAAAACTTATGTTAGCCTGAGCTCCATTTGTAGAAGTGTTGCCAGCAGGTCAAGACAAGTGATTCTTCCTCTTTACTCAGCGATCTTGAGGCCACACCCGGAGCACTGTACCCAATTCTAAGCTTTTCAGTGCAAGAGAGACATGGACATACTGGATAGAGCCCAATGAAGGGCCACCAATAAAATGGTGATGGATCCATAGCACTTCTTGTATGAGGAAAGTCTCAAAGAGCTGGGACTCTTCAGACTAGAATAAGCACAGGAAGTATTTTAGTGTCTATGAACATCTGAAGGAGGGGTGTGAAGAGGATGGAGCCAGGCTCTTTTCAGTGGTGAGCAGCACCAGGACAAAAAACAGCGGGCACAAATAGAAGCTGCTATGGCCCAGTACAATTAATAAATGCACAGTTAGATGAGTGGTGTGGTTAGGATGGCATTTTACAGGTTTATAGTTAAAAAGATTATTGTGGTGGAAAAAGATCAGAATCCAGTGGGGGTCCAAACAGAACTCTGGTGTTGCCACAGGCCCCAGCCAAAGCTATCCTGAGTGACATGAGCATCCAAGTCAGCTGGGAGGGTAGGATCAAATATACCCAATATCTGGGCTTGTTTGACTGCCAGTTTTGCCTGTTGGAAAGCATCCTGTTCCGTTCTGACCCTGTCTCATAGATGCCCCTTCTTTGTGAGTCTGTACAGTGGCCTCAGCAGTTGCACTGAATGAGATATAAAGGAGTGCCACTACCCCAATATACCTAAAAACTCCTGCAGCAGCTTGGGGAGTTTCACAGATTCAGAATGCTTGAACCTTATCTATTACAGCACTGGGTAGTACCTAAGTCTTTCCTTACCAAACTACATCCAGGAACTTTAGGGACAGGCCTGAGGCCCACAGAAGCTACCGTAGCCCACAGAAGCTATTTTGCTAACTAGGGAGGATGGTGGTGATAGTATTTGTTGTAGAGTTTGAAGAAGAAACTGAACAAGAATACTTGGGCTCAGAGTATCATGCTGTGTTGTGATTTTCTTTCTTTGCTCAACAGAAAGAATAGCAATAATCATACTAATAAAAAAAGCCCTTTCCAGAAACAGATCTCTAAAATCAAAGCCTATTAAAATCTGTAAAATAACCTCTGTTCTGTTCTGGAAAATAATGATGATGCTGATTCTCTTTCTTCCTCCAAATAACAAATAGCTTTGGACATATTCAGCTGCATTCCAACCTTCAGGCACAGATGCTACCACAAGCATACATTCACTTGCACTTCTATTATCCAAGTATAATAATGCAATAAATAATAAGAGAATTCTTAGAAGCCTCATTTTTATATTCTCTATTGGCAGGTTACCAAGATATTTCTTCTCTGGATTTTGGTTACGATGTTTATTGCTACAGCTTAAGCCCATCAGCAAAGTTGTTGTCATGAAAAATCCTTCTTTCTCCTACTGTCATGCTGACAATGCTAAAAGCCTTATGCATCTAAATGTATGATTTATTGATTTATTATACCTGTAGAATTTTAGCCATAATATTTAACTTACTTTCTATTGCATATTCTATTGATGGTTTTCAATGTATCTTACAAAACAATAGAGAGCTAAGCACTCTGTGGGTAGCTATTACTGGACAATTTAATTTACTGCTTGATAAACAAGGAATACAAGCATTGGGGAGCTCATGAAAGAAATCCTTCTCAGAACAGCTCTCGTTTTTTGCTGACTTTCAGCCCTCTGTTGCTATTATCCTTTCAATTTCTCATTGTGGCTTCCAAAAAGTAACTGAGATTTGACCTGGTGGTTCAATATCTTCTCAGGTTATGAGTTCACACTTACGTACTACTGCAGTTTGTGCCTTCTGCAGACTTTGTGTACAAACATCATGAGCCAGATCATTTTTTGCTGTAGACTGGTGTAACTGCTCAGACTTCAGTGGCACTACTGCTGTTTACATCAGCAGAGGCTCTAGATGCAAATTCCAAACATGCGTGGCATATCTCAAGTATCTTTCAGGAATTCAAAGGAATTTTTATCTGACTGCTAAATCAGGATTTACCTAACCCTCAAGAACACTACTTTTTAATGAATATTTTCAGTTTATTTATTCTGTTTTTTGTTTGTTTCTTTGTTTGTTTGTTTTTTAATCCCACATGCCATGACTATCTCTGTAAAGATATCTCTGTAAAACAGGAGTTAGAAGAATATCACTATTTCCTGAGGAGGTCACTCCTTGACTGCTTGGCATAAGGAAACAGACATTGTTGACAAGGAAGCCAAAATGGTATTATTTTCAAGAGTTCTGGTTATGAACACATACGTGCTACATGCACCAGCTTCCTTCTTGCATGTTTTAGTAAAACTGCATTTAGCCAGCTAGTAAAACACAGTGGTTATAATTAAAATGCCAACTGTTTTTTACAGGTAAAATATTTTCTACTATGAATAGAGAAAAAATCAATCATTGTGTTATAACTGTCTACAAATCCTAATTTTTATTGAAATCACTATATTTTGACTAATGAGATGTTAACTTATGCATAGGCTGAGAAATATCTTTGAGATTACTTCTATTCATTGCTACTTTCTTTTTTTTAATCCATGTCGCATTGCCAGCTGAGTATACTATCGAAAGTACCTTTGGAGAAGATTTTCAGAAGAAAAATTGATTAAAATGACCTTATATAGCTTCTGCATTCCATCTGATTTCTCTAAAGTGACCCTCACTGGTTATCAACCAGTTACAATAATTACCTCTGATCACCATAAAAAAACTGAATAGAATTTCAAACTCGTGCTTCATCACAGGAACGTCTGACAGGAGAAGAAATAATGCATACAGTACAGAGAGCTGGTATCTTAGGTGCACAGAGACTCCAGACAGAGCAAAGGAAATGGCTCTGGATATGGTTGTTATATATACACTGTGCCTTGCATAGTCACCTGGCCTTATTTTGCTCTCAGAAGATCACCCAACCAGAAAAGTTAAAAAGATAATTTTAAGAAAATGAAGCAATGGTTAACTCTGAGCTGTTTCCCCAGCTCTCTTCACTAGACAATACAATCCATTTCCAAGCGAGAACAAAAGAAGTGAATACAAGGAGCAGAGTAGCAGCATGAGTGGATAAAGAAGTGGCTTCTTTTGGAGGCAATTACATTGTTAGGTATTGGAAAGATTGAGCTCAGTTACAGAAGTCTGTGTTTACATAATTTTGTTGTTTTTCACTGGAATTGTCCTGAGCTGGTATGGAGTTTAGCCATCTCTCCTGTAAGTGAATTACATAACTGCACTGGTGCATTCTCAGGAAAAACAAACAAACAAACAAACAAACAAAAAAAAAAACAAAAAACATACCTTCCAACATTTGGCACATGGACAAGATGCATGCCTAAACTAATACCTGCAGAGACACCATTCTCAACACAAGGATATAGAGTTTCACTTCATCCTGTGTCACTTACCTTCCTGGGACCCTAAGTGTACTCAGACTGTTGCTTTCATAATATCATGAGGACAAAGTCCTGTACAGGAATATTTTTCCTATGTTGATCCGTTCTGATATAGAAATAGGAGCTTCAGAAGGAGCATCTCTAAGGGGTGAGGGCTGAAGTACTTTACATAACGTTGCCACTACAGTATCCAGTGCATGTGGATTGGAACATGAGGAGAAAGGTTGGTTTTGTACCTTTTAGAAAAATTGAAAATGAAAATGGTACACTGAGTAATCCACTGTGTGATCCATTAGTACAAGATCACTCTGGATAGATGCAGTTATAAATAAATGAGCACAAAGATGCCTTCTCTTCTTATTAAGTTAGTAATCTCTTGGAGTAACTCCGTATATCTATATTACTAAGTTTTTCATCACTTAGGAAAAATTATTTTTCAGTTTTAAAACAGAATGTATTTGGCTTGATTATAAGTGCACCCCTTACAATTATACTCCTGTGTCGTTCCAACCCTTTGTTTTCTAGTTCTGAATCTTCTGTCATCACATGATGAACTCTGAAGCATACAATCAGCAGCTGTTGTGCTGCTGGCAAGGAGCACATTGCATGCAAGCTGCCTTTCAATTCAAAAGAAAGACCCTAAAAAAACCCCAAAACATTAAGAGATTGAACCCCTTCCCAAACTTAAAGTATGGCATGAAAAGTGAATCATTGCTTAAAAATGGACCACTTGATTTAATGGCAGCTGGCCATTAAGTCTCTAGAAAATGTTTTCCATTTCAAATGCTGTTCTTTAAACAGAAGTCTGCAAGGTTTTAATGCTACAGGACAGAACTGCACCTTCGAAGATCAAAGTGTTTGGGAAGAATAAAGAAAGTACATTTGTTTATTATTTGATTTTTTAATTGTGCTAACAGCTCTTTGATACCAGCAAGTCATTATTGCAAGAAGTCACTATGAAATGACTATGGGACGTTTCTTGGAAGGGTAAGCTTTAATCTTCCAGTACTTCCCATGGACATAGCCATTTTGCCTTAGTGGAAGCACTGGGTCTCCACAACAAGCATCATGCTGTGCTCTCGTACCCAAAGACCATACAGCCAAAAAACAGCCCAACTAGCCCTAATTTTCCCTGATATCTGCTATGGGAGAGCTTATCTCTAGTCACTCTTCCAGATTCTCGATATAACACTTTGTGAGGCTTGCAAGTGAGAGGGTAAGGATTGGGATTACCTGCCATCTAGATAACAGAAAAATAACATAGAACCATAGAGTCTCATAATTGTTTGAGTCAGAAGGAACCCTTAAAGCTCATCTAGTCCAATGCCCCTACAATGAACAGAGATACATGCAGCTAGATCAGGCTGCTCAGACTCTGTCCAGCCTGACTTTGAATGTCTCATCCACCCCCTCTCTGGGCAACCTGTTCCAGAGCCTCACCACTCTTATTGTAAAAACCTTCTTCCTAAAATCCAATCTAAATCTCTCTCCTCTAGTTTGAAACCATTTTCCTTTGTTTTGTCACAGCAGACCCTGAAAAAGAATCTGTCCCCTTTTTTCTTGTTGCCCCCTTTTAGATACTGAAAGGTCACTCTTAGGTCTCCCTGGAGCTTTCTCTTCTCCAGACCAAACAGCCCCAGCTCTCTCAGCCTGTCCTCATAGGAGAGGTGTTCCATCCCTTGGATCACTTCTGTGGCCCTCCTCTGGACAAATTCTCACAGGTCCATGTTTCTCCTGTTCTGAGGACTCCACATCTGGATGCAGTACTCCAGGTGAGGTCTCACCAGTGCAGAATAGAGGGACAGGATTACCTCCCTTGACCTGCTAGCCACAGTTTTGATGCAGCCCAGGATACAGTTGGCTTTCTGGGCTGCAACGTCACACTGCTGGCTCATGTTCATTTTGCCATCCACCAGTACCCCCAAGTCCTTTTTGGCAGAGCTGTACTCTGGTCTTTCACAGCCCAGCTTGTACTAATAGTAGGGATTGCCAGGACACAGGTGCAAGACCCTCCACTTAAATTTGTTGAAACTCATGAGGTTCACCTGGGCCTACTGCTCAAGCCTGTCTAGATCTCTCTGGATGACATCCCATCACTCAGACATGTCAGCTGCACCACACAGCTTGGTGCTGTCTGCAAACATGCAGAGATGCACTCAGTTCCACTGTTGATGTACTGATAAAGGTGTTGAAGAACTCGAGTCCCTGTACTGGCCTCTGAGGGACACTGCTCACCAACAATCTCTATCTGGACATCATCGAGCCACTGACCATCAGTCTCTGGGTATGATCTCGTAGCCAGTTTCTCAGTCATCAAACAGTCCACCCATCAAATCCGTACCATTCCAATCTGGAGAGAAGGATGTTATGGGGAACCATGTCAAAGGCCTTACTTTAAAGTCCAGATAGATGATACCACTGGCTCTTCCCTTGTTTATTGGCAGTCCATTGACCATCATAAAAATCAACAAGGTTGGTCAGGTAGGACCTGCTCTTATCATAGAATCATAGAATGACCCAGGTTGGAAGGGACCTCAAGGATCATGTAGTTCCAACCCCCCTGCCTAGCAGGGCCACCAAACATACACCTTTACTAGATCAGGTTGCCCAGGGCCCCATCCAACCTGGCCTTGAACACCTCCAAGGACGGGGCATCCACAACCTCCCTGGGCAGCCTGTTCCAGGGCCTAACCACTCTACTAGTAAAGAACTTCCCCCTAACATCTAACCTAAATCTTCCCTCCTTCAACTTGGATCTGTTTCCCCTAGTCCTGCTATTGTCTGCTCTTTCAGAGAGTTTACTCCCCTCCTGGGCGTAGGTTCCCTTCAGGTATTGAAAGGCTGCAATGAGGTCACCCCGCAGCCTTCTCTTCTCCAGGCTGAACAAGTCTAACTCCTTCAGCCTGTCCTCATAGGGGAGGTGCTCCAGGCCCCTGATCATCTTTGTGGCCCTCCTCTGGACCCTTTCCAACAGCTCTATGTCCTTCTTGGATATTTTGGAAAGGGTCCAGAGGAGGGCCACGAAGATGATCAGGGGGCTGGAGCACCTCCCCTATGAGGACAGGCTGAGGGAGTTGGGTTTGTTCAGCCTGGAGAAGAGAAGGTTGCGGGGTGACCTCATTGCAGCCTTTCAATACCTGAAGGGAACTTACTCCCAGGAGGGGAGCAAACTCTTCGAAAGGGCTGATAATAGCAGGACTAGGGGAAATGGTTTTAAGTTAAAAGAGGGAAGATTTAGGTTGGATGTTAGGGGGAAGTTCTTTACTAGGAGAGTGGTTAGGTCCTGGAACAGGCTGCCCAGGGAGGTTGTGGATGCCCCGTCCTTGGAGGTGTTCAAGACCAGGTTGAACGGGGCTCTGGGCAACCTGATCTAGTAAAGGCGTATGTTTGGTGGCCCTGCTAGGCAGGGGGGTTGGAACTACATGATCCTTGAGGTCCCTTCCAACCCGGGTCATTCTGTGATTCTGTGATTCTTGTACTGAGGGCTCCACACCTGGACACAGTACTCCAGATGAGGCCTCACAAGAGCTGAGTAGAGAGGAACAATCACCTCCCTATCCCTGCTTACCACCCCTCTCCTGATGGAGCCCATGCTGTTTATCCCCTGTCATCTCCCTCTCTTCCATGTGCCTTAGCATAACACCCTGTAGGCTCCATAATCTACACATCATCAACCGAACACATTAGGCTGCCTCTTCACGTTCTTTCTGAAACATCAATCTGTCTTTCAGTTAATAAATGGGTGATATGCATTGAACTTTGGTTTCCTTCCTCCAACTTCATTAAGCTTCCAAATTCTTGCATAGGCTTGTTTATCAAAAGACAGATTCATCACCTAGTGATATAGATGTATTTGTGTGTGTGTATCTGTATGAATGTAAAAACGATTTCATGTATATATTCACATATATACATATGTGAGTACATATGAGGTACATATGAAAGTATACGTGCATTTAGTGTACCAGAGGAAAAAACAAACAAACAAACAAACAAAAAACCCCACATCTATAGCTTTTATAAGGCATTGGAAATCCCGGCATTTGGAACCATAACAGAGTAATAGTTCTGGAAGTGCCTTTTTAATTTGTTTGTGTAGCCAATGCATTGCCAGTTTTGCCTTAAGTTTCTCACCAGAATCTGTTGATGAAGCTGGAATACTAGATATTCTGAATGCTCTTGGCAGGGTATCATTCATGATTGCTCCTGAAGAAGGGGCTCGGGATCATTTAGGTTCAAATCTTGATTCTGTTACTGAGTACTCTGATTGAGTTCCAAAAGTTATGCAGCCTCTCTACCTTGGCTTCTTTCTGATCAGGAAGCAGAAACACCACTGCCAAAGTATTAACAGCATTTTTATTCTAATGTACTGCATGTTATGGAGATCAATACAAAGATGCTTTTATACAGCATGGAAAATTGAAGGTTATTCAGCTAAGCTTTTTTGGGACACTGAAAAACATCTAGCAATTTTGAGGATGTTTTCTTCCTGCAGCTTATTAATAACAAGCACTTGTTTCTGTTTGCCAGTTCTAGTGAACTAGCAGGCTGCCAAGGTGCTAATGAGTGTGCAGTCTGAATAGTAATTCCAATGCCATTGGAGATGATGATTAGGAAAGCTCCTGAATATAGATGGTGCTGTCTTGACCCCTGTCTCTGCCCTCAATTTGAATCAATTCTGCTCTACTCCTAAAGATTTTTCATCTCCTTTAACAGAAAAGTTTAGAATGTTTTGTTTTGTTTTTCAATAAAGCGTGCTGTAACTTCTGAAAGCACTCTTATGTAAGAAATGGATTTGCTTCCATATCCTAAAGTTGCTAGACTAGATTAAACCAAGCACTGAAGCAAATGAAGGTAGCTGCTGACAGACACAATCTGGAGCCCTTCCATAGTTCCAGAATTGTGAGTATGGTAGTAGGGTTTCCTTCTCTTGCCTATCCCACCAACTCATCTTCCACTTCTGTTCTACTTAACAATTTATGTAAGAGTGTGAAGCGTAGTTCTACAAGCTAAAATAATTTTGAAAGGCAAGGCACTGAGTCCAGTTAAAAGGCACCAAATTTTTCTTGTGAGAGAGCTTTAAAAAACAATGTCATTAGCTACTGTTCTCCAGTAGTAGTAATCTCCATTTCACTTTGTGAAATAGAATTCTGAAGAGAATGACATAGGGTTCACAAGTATTGAACGTCTGCTGGGCTAAATGCATTCCTCTACAAGCAGCATATCAGACCATTCTCCTTTCAGGCTGGCAATGCTTATATTGCTCTAGGCTTAAAGCAGAACAGTTGAGCTTTCTCAAGTGTAATGGTTCCTGTCAAGTTGATGCAACATGGACAACAGCAAGAGAGCCATGCACATTTTGTTGTAACCATGAGGAACATGAGGAACACAATGAAGATATACAAAGGACAGCATGTTAAAAATGAAGAATAGTTATCTTTGCCCAAGAAAATACGTAAGAACATAATACTAGGGAATACAATATGTTTCAGTCCTTATAGCTATATGACAGGGCCTAAAGGATCAGCAGAATAACTACTTCCCCCCTTCTGAATAAAACAAGCTACAATACCCACCCAGTGTTCACCTCTTTATTTGCTGCTCATCTTTGCTGGTTTCTGCTATTTGCTTATTCAAGCAAAAAAGTGTAGTAATTTATAATCCAGTTTACCTGTAGGCTGAGATGTTTAAATCACAGCATGACATTTGTTGGCCTTTGGATTTTATATAGTATGCTTCCCTTCATAGATATGTTTATCAAGAAAAGTAAATTTAGTGATCCCTTTCACAAAGCCAAAGTTCTGTAAAGGTCACAACTACCAGCCAAGCATCAATAACTACAATAGACACTGATACAAGAACTTAAGGCTACTCACCCTGTGTGCTGGATGATGCTGGAAAAGATTACTTTTGGCTGTTTACACTGTACATTCCTTAGGAAAAATCATTTCAGTATATTCATTATACGAGTGGGAGAAAAAAAAAGACACCCTCCTATCACACCTTCAATTCTGCTCTTATCATAGGTGCTAAATAACAAAGACAAACTGAGATAATACAAGATATGTTAGGTAAATACCAGAGTAAGACAAAGTGTACAATAGCAGACAGAGCTCTTCCTTAGATACTAATTCATCTTTCACCAGTAAATGATGGTGAAGGATGAAACTGATGAAAATTCCATCTATCCATCCCCAGCAAAAGCTTTTAAAATCTCACTTGGCACTGAAAGGTAGAGGCATCATGCCTCTGCTCAAAATGGTCCTTAAAACTAAGAAAGCATTCTGTTTGGAGCAAAAAAATGAAGTTTACAGAGCTCATTATTTCTTTACATGTGATATTCATCATCTTCTGCTTGAAAATAGTTCTCTGATTTCAAACTTTGCCATGTCTTCAGGTTCTGCTTTGTTTGCAGTGAACGTGGGAGAGGCCAGCACTTCCTATGATGGTTACAGCACAGAACTCTATGCTTGTAAACAGCCAACTTCATTAAAGAAGAAATAATTTTTAGTATTTTCTAAATATTTTCTACAATATTTCTACCCAAAATAAATAAAAATAATAAAATAAAATAAAATAAAATAAAATAAAATAAAATAAAATAAAATAAAAAAGGATCATTTGAGCAGGACATTTGGAAGTGAGAAAACATCAGCATTAACACTTAAACTCAAGGCTTCTGTGACTACAAGTTTTTCCCAGATGTTGTTACTGTTTGCTAAGCTTTACCAAGCTCTACCGATTAGTTTATTAAATAAAAGTTTAATTTAGGAAATCAATAAATCACACAAATGCCTGTATTTCTAAATAGACACTGTTTCACTAGTTCAAGTCTGAATGAAAGTTAGCCTTGCAGTAGATGCATAAAGCACTTCTGATGCTCAACAGGTTGAGGGTGAGACACACCTTGTTCCTGGTAGAAACAACGTCAAAGGTGTTCTATTAGTTCCCTTCCAGCAGGCAAAAGCTTGAAGTGTCTTAAGAGATGACATGAATAGGGAAATGTCTAACTTGCAAATAGTTAAAAAACAAACAAAAAAAAAAACCCACCTATTTCCTCTGCTGTCTTGAGCTTTTCAGTATCCAAAATGTAGGCAAAGATTTTTCTGTCTTTTATGTGTGATTGCAAAATGTAGGCAAAGATTTTTCTGTCTTTTATGTGTGATTGCAAGAATAAAGAATGCATTTCTACCTGTTGTATCATTCTATTCCATAGAGTGTGACCTATGAGTAGAGACTGCATCCACCTTCACATGGCAGATGTAACTGGGGTGGCTCTACAATATGTTGCTTGCTGCACAGGACTATTTCCTGCAATGTGATCTCTGAGTTTCACACAGCAACATGGAGGAGTGTTTGGCACATCCATCACATGACAGAGACTGGAAGTCTGTGGAGAACAAAAATCAGTCCAGTAGCGTTCTAGGAGCTTTGTGATAAATTCTCTAATGTCAAAGATAGTGGCATAAATGTGAAACCCTGAAAGAGATAATAAAGCAGCTTATGTGGAGATAAGCAATGTAATCACAGACAACAACTCTGAAAAAGAATGCAAGCATGTACATTTGTGTTATAGTCATTAATAGTGTGAAACTAACTATATGCCAAAGCTGCAATAGAGTTAATGCATGCTAATGGAGTAGTCAGGAAAATACATGACACTTTGTCAGAGAAGGACAGAAGTTGACATTGAAAATCAATTTTAAATAGCGCATTTAGTATTTAGGCCATCCTCAGAAAAAAAAAGATCTAGCAGAAAGAGCTTCCCAAAATGGCAATGAAACTGATCAGAAGTGTGAAACTATTTTCATTTAGAGGAGGAGAAAAGATTAAGACTCAGTGGTGAGATAAGTATAAGGACACAGAACATAATCAGACATTACAAGCCAGGTCTGGCTAACAGTGAACTCATTGGGAAGTCTTTCATTAACTTCAGCAGGGGCTGGAGCATGTTCCCTGTCAGCTAATTACGGTGGTTCTTTCATGACACAGGAACAGAGAAGATACTAAGTTAAATGTACAATGAAATCATATTTGCCATCTGAAGTACACTATTGTCTGGTCATTGAAACAAAAAGCCTGCAGACAAACAAGGGTGGTATTCATGTTTCTGCTAGATATGAATGTGCATATAGATAGCAATCATGGCAAAGAAACACACACGAAAACCTTTCAGAGACAGGAGGAGCAGCTCAGATGTAGCTAAAACATAGCAGATGAGACTTGGAACAATTTCTTCTCAGAAACATTGGTGATGCAGTGGCACAGGCTGCCCAGGGAGGTGGTGCAGTCACCACGTTCAAGAGCCGTGTGGATGTGGCACTGAGGGATGTGGGCAGTGGGCATGGTGGGGGTGGGCTGATGGTTGGACTGGGTGATCTTAGAGGTCTTTTCCAGCCGCAATGATTTTAAGATTCTATGTCAGTATGGGATAACATGGGGCAGAGCTTAACAGAAGTATCTGTGGGCTTTCCTCCTTCCAGAATGAGGAGTTTGCTTAAATCAGCAGCTCCACCGCTGCCACACAGTATGTTTGGGCTTCTGTGGAGGTGCCGAGGAGTTGCTCAGCTGGTTTCATGCTGGAAAACATCTACAGAATTTATTCCACCTGCACATCCAGCCAGCAGCCTGAGTTCAAGAAATTCTTTAGCATGTGTAAAAATTATGTTGGTAATTGTTTTTAAGTGATTTCTCTAGAGGTAGCATAGAGGTAAAAGAAGTCTAAATGCTTGCCTTAAGCATATGCCTTTTTCTCTATTAAGTTTCCTCTAGTGCTCTTCGTGTGATAATTACTGTTTCTAAACTGTTAATTAAGCTTCTGAAGACAGAAATGCTTGATTGTAGTGAGTTTCAAAACACTGGTGCACTGGGAGAGGGATTTTATCCTTGAACTCCACCTGAAGATCAGCACTTCAGAACTGTTACACAGCATCATCTCATCAATCCTACATGTTTTACAAAATGATCTTTCAAAGCTCATTTCTGACCAGAAATTATTTTGTATCATGCGGGGCTGCAATTTGTAAGGAGAACTATCATGGATAGGGCCTTAGAAAGGCTTGGGTTGGAAGGGACCTACCTCAAAACCATCCAGTTCCAACCCCCTGCTGCTGTTGTTTGGGATTTAGCTTCCAGATCTGAAACTCCTTTTTAAAGGATATATCTTTTACTGCTGTCTGCTGCTGTCTGATGGCAAAAGTTTATTCTTTCAAGGAGTTACACAGAAACAAACCACGGCCTGTGACCAGGCAAGATACAGGGAGCTGATGTGATCACTTTGACATGAAGCTGTGCACCTGGCCTGAGTTTTAGTTTTACAGCTAACACATAAGTGATATCTCCTTTTATTCAGGTTGTTACATAAACTAAGGGATACACACTGCAGGGTGGTTAAAAACATAAAGAACTGGTTTTCTTTGTCAATGATTAGATTCAGGCATGTATTTCTGAGATATCTGTGCACTGATAAACACAATTGGCTCATCTGACGCAGTGCTTGGGGGGGTTGGGTTGTCAATGGAGTACAATAGCTGAACCTTTAAAAAAAAAACC
Source organism: Excalfactoria chinensis (assembly GCF_039878825.1). Lineage (NCBI taxonomy): Eukaryota > Metazoa > Chordata > Aves > Galliformes > Phasianidae > Excalfactoria > Excalfactoria chinensis. The sequence goes on along the minus strand of NC_092825.1, from coordinate 97,632,599 downwards.
ATGGTATTTTTATGTCAGCCTTCCCATCCAAGCTGCCAACAGCAGGAAGCCCTTTATGAGCAGAAACACCTGTGGATTTTTCTCATTTTTGTGCGCATACCTCAGTGTCCCAAAGTGCATTCCTTGACTCGTGACTCCTTGCACAAGGTCAGACTCGGCCCTATTGTTCTGTGAGACCACAGGGCAAACAGTTGGCCTCCGGGCTCCATCGATGGGAATTCTTGCATGGGGTTAATTACAGCAGCATTTTAAATGGTTATCAAAAATCAGTCTTGAAAAACACTTTCGTGATTATAGTTCAGGCCTTATCACAGAGCAACTTCAATAGTGAGCAGCGGGGTGGGGTTGGCCCGAGGCTTGCTGTACCCTCAGCTCAGGGCCCTGTTGCTGGGAGCAGGGCGGGCACAAGCAGCCACACCTGGAGAGGTCCCATTTTGTTGTCACTACAGCAGACGATATCTCACATGCACGTCACATTCCGTGCATTGACGCTGCTTTTGTGGTTCCAAGCAAGGTGTAACTATTGATCCCAGCAGCGGAATACAAAACAAAACAAAACTGGAGGCTAAGTGCTGGGGGCTTTCACTTACGAGGTTGGAGAGCTCCACCAAGCTTGCTAAGTGCCCAGCGGGCGAGGACGGCCAGCTTCCCACCGCCTCACCCCCCGACAGCCACAGAGCAACACCCCTGCCCTGAAGCGGACAAAGGCGGGGAGGCGGGGAAGCGCCGGGGGCCGGGCCGCGACGGGGCGGCCCCGCCGCCACCACCCACGGCACCGCGGGCCCAGCCCGGGGGCGGCCCCCGCTCGGCGGGGGGCAGCGGGCCCGGCTCGACGACGCCGCCCGCCCGCCGCCCCCGGCCCGCCTCCGCGCCGCTCCGCGACGGGGCGGGCGGCGGCTTCGCGCCCGCCGCCGGCATGGAGGCAGCGGGGTGGCGCGGACGGGAGCTGGGGGTTTCGCTGCCCACCCTCCTTTTCCTCCTCCTTCTTCTCGCAGGTTTGCGTGACCGGGGGGGCAGGGGAGCGGCGGGGCTGGGGGCGATGCGGGACCCCGCCAGAGGGCCGCCAGGTGCCCGTCCGAGCTACGGGGGGAGCTGCCGTGCCGGGAGGGGCTGGGGTCTCTCGTGGCTGGACTGGCTGCAGTGTGCGGTTTGGGAGGGACGGCCAGTGTAAGGCGGTGAGCACGGGGGCTGCTGTGGCACCCCGAGTGCTGCTCAACTTCAGCACTTGGAGTAAGTTCCCGGGAAGGAGGGCTCCTCCTTGCTGATAGGAGCGCGGGCTGTTTGAATTAGGAGAGGTGTTTCATCATCCCTCTCTCGTGCAGTGCTTAAAGCCCTCCTGGATCGCAAAGGCGTTAGGTCGTTGTCCGGCTGCTCTGCTGGCCTGTAAACCGGTGGGGCTGTCTGTCGTGCCGCGTTGTGGTGTGTAGCCCTTCTCTAAACGGGGTAACTGCTCAGGTTGAGAGCAAGGGCTTAGAGCTGTGTGTGCCTTCTCCTGCCCTCACCCCCACTTTGGTGTTTGTCCCCATTCTTGCACAGTGGTGGGAGCTGACCTGTTGAATTCTATTAAGTGAAATTGGGATGATGAGTGTTAGGATGGATCAGCAGCACGGGCAGCTTGCTGTGCAGCCACAAGCAGAGGAGCCTTGCTGCAAGGTGGGAGCTTGTAGGCAGGAGGTGACCACAGCGGTTGCTATGATGAGGTTGGGTTGACCAGACCCCAGCACACTGAAAACTGGGCCAAAATGGATGACAGGTAAGAACACATAAGGAGTTGCTGAGGGAGCTGGGGTTGTTCACACTGGAAGAGGCGCAGGGAGACCTCATCAATCTCTGCAACCATTTGAAAGGAGGTTGTGCCAAGGTGGGGGTCAGCCTCTTTTCCCAGGTAGCAGTGATAGGACAAAAGACCTTAAGTTGTGCCAGCAGGGGTTCAGGTTTGATATTAAGAACAATTTCTTCTCAGCAAGAGCAGTGAGGCAGTGGCACGGGCTGCCCAGGGAGGTGGTGCAGTGTGGTGTTCAAGGTGTGGCACTGAGAGACATAGTCAGTGGGCATAGTGGTTGAACAAGATGATCTTGATGGCCATTTCCAACCTTAATGATTTTGTGATTCAACAAATGGGATTGGGAGTGAAACCCATTGGGACAGTGAGATCCCCAGTTGTGATCTGCTGCCCAGGGAGCAAGAGCTGCAGCCTGTTGGGAGTGTGACAGCAAAGCCTGATGACTTCATGTGTATGCTCTCCTGTGACAACTCCTGTGTGACCAAATAGGTCTGGAAGAGTGACAGTGTGTGTGCTTGGGGTCATCAGAGTGAGTGAGCTCCTGTTGGTCAGGAAGGAGAGTGTGGGTTGAGACAGAGGAAATATGTCATTTACCTGGGGGAACTTGATCTAGGGCTTTGCAGCACCACAAAGTGGTTAGTAAACAGGAGATTGAGCTTTAAAATAAAATAATATGTCCTTCCACATCCTTTAGTTGTAAAGAACTTGCTTACTGCTACTTCACAGTTGGAGCTGTTTATCAGTTCCAAAGAGCATTGCTACTGAGGACACTTCTGGCTGCCTAGGCAAGAAGGCCTTTGGTGTGGTGGCAGGCGGAGCTGGCTGCAGTGGGGCTGTGCTGGGCTGGCAGGGCCCCACTGAGATGGAGCTGACACTCAATCTGGTGTAGAGCTAGGGCAGCACTGGCCTTTGGCTGGGGAACCTCAGACAGCCCTAAGTGTCACTCTGGACTGCTCCAGCAGGAGCATGGGGCAGAAGCCAGTCTACAGACAGCTTCATTCACCTCTCCTTCAACCCAACAGTGCAGTGTGGGAGACAGCTTGGCCTCAGGTACTTCTCTGGAGTCTTCATTGAAATACAGAAAGATAATCCGTGGTGTCTTGACATTTTGAAATGCTCTTTTTTTATTTTAAATGATTTAGTATGAGAAGGGATTGATACAGCCAGCTACGAAATATGCGTACACAAAGCATCTAAATGTGAACTTCTCACTGAAATTTGGAATGAGAGGGAATTGGCTGCCATTTGGATTATGGGGTCAGGCCAAGCCTCAAGTGAAGTCCTGTGATTGTATAAAACTGTTAGATTGCATTTTCTTTAAAGCTGTATTCTATGGCTTTTTGTTGTTGCTGCTGTTTGACTGCATGAATGTTATTTTTATTCAGCAGAAGATTGTCTGGCTCAGTGTGATAATGACTGCAAGGCTTACTGCTGCGATGGGACCGCTCCCTACTGCTGTTCATATTATGCTTACATTGGGAATGTCCTTTCGTAAGTATATTTGCTCTTCAGAACAACTGATGCTCACTGTTCATGGACTTGATGTAAATTCAGTTTGATGGAAACTATGTTTGGCAATAAACGCTGACAGAGTTTGGCTTGGGGATTTTAGTTGTTTCTTCCCTTGCTGCTAACAAACGTTGTTAATCCTGTAAGGTCTCACATTGCATGCATTTTTGAGGCATACTCAATACCAAAAAGTTTGCTGAAATTGAAGGTTATGTCCTTAACTTGTGTACGCTACTAGAGCCTTTGGAAGCAAGCTGTACAGGTGCTGAGAATGTTGCTTCAAGCTCTTCAAATGAAGAGGACTATATGTAGAAAACTTGTTTTTGTTTGTGTTTTTTTTCTGTTGAAATATTTTGTTACAATACTTGAATTGAGCTGCTATTCAAATATCTTTTTGCTTTGATTAGTATTCTTTTTTCTTTTTTCTTTTTATTGACTTGTTTGTTTTCACTAAATTGTGCTTTGGCTTTTGACAGCGTTTATTGAATAGACTCAAAGTGAGGGTAATCTGATCCATTAATACTGTGGTGTGAGCAGCACTTTTCACAGTGCTTAGAGGAACCAACGCAGGTGAAATGGAGTGGGTATGAGTATTGCCCAGCTAGAAGAATGTATAGGTGTAACTACTGATAACAACATAGTTTCCAGTGCAGGTTTTAGCTCTGAATTAGTGAGGAAGAAGAGAAAAGCCTGTGTGCTAGTGGACCTGACTCCAGGCTCTGGGCTTAACTTAAAACCCTTAAGTGTTCTATTTGTATGTGAGGGCAAACCTAAACAAAACATAAAACATTCTTCAAGACAGGGCATCTAACCTTAAGTCTTGTCAACCTCATTAGTAGTTTCTTTACCCTTTAGCATGCAGTCTGTGAAAAGGATAAATGTGGCCCTGAGGGATGTGGTCAGTGGGCATGGTAGATAAATATCTGAGGTGTGGGGGGCAAAGTGGCAAGGCCAGATTCTTTTTAGTAGTGTGTGGAGACAGGACTAGGGGAAATGGCCAGAAACTGGAACATAGGAAGTTCTGCACAAATGTGTGCAAGAACTTCTTTACGGTGAGGGTGATGGAGCACTGGAACAGGCTGCCCAGGTGGGTTGTGGAGTCTCCTTCTCTGGAGATATCCAAGACCCGCCTGCACGCCTACCTGTGCGACGTGGTATAGGGAGCCTGCTTTGGCAGGGGGTTTGGACTCGATGATCTCTGGAGGTCCCTTCCAACCCCTATGGTTCTGTGATTCTGTGATCCTGTGATGGTGATGATGGGTTGGCAATTGGACTTGGTGATCTTAGCGGTCTTTTCCAATCTTAGTGGTTGTATGACTATGTATTTTTGGTTTGTATTCTTAGCTGAAACCAGAGAAGGAAGATGTGGTACGTCAGGTGGATTGCTCAGTGCTTGGGGAGGAGTGAATGCAAAAGTAGTGTTTTCTAGAAGGATACCTCCATTGCAGGCTTTGTACCTGGGGAGCATATCACTGTTGCCTTCAGCTTATTATGTAGCACTTTGAAGGAGTAGGCATAGTAATGGCATTTTAATGCAGAATTGATCCACAGCATTTAAAGCAGATCAGACAGTTTCTGGGCTAAAGTAAATAAAATGATGATGGAGCATCAGAATCCTTCATTCCTTTGGAAATAAGGAAGCGTGCATTTAAGATTGATTACTTTTGGAGAATAACAAGTGATTTTATTTTCCTCTCATCTAGGGAATATCTCCTTTACATTTTATTTTTTTTTTTCCTTTTCTCCATTTGAAATTGCTGTCCTGTTTAGATGCACGGAAAGATATACTACATTTGAATAACTCATTCCTGTTCATATGTGGTTAGGAATGATGGATACAGTAGGACAGTATATCACATTGTAAGAAGGAAGGTTCCAGTAGAGCAGCAAAGAAAGTGGGTTTCCTCTCCCACTTGCCTGTGAACACCATTTGCCTGTGAAATCCCACTTGCCTGTGAACAGCATTTTCCTAGTGTGATGTCAGAGCTACGCTGTGGAAAGGATTGACCAAAGGATTATTTGGAGTGACTGATGAGATATTCAAACCATGCTTAACATCAGGTTCACACCTACTTTTCTGTGCACCTATTTAACCAACATAAACAGCTGTTGAATTAGAACTGAAATGCAAGTGACACTGGCATGTTAGAAAGGTTTGTGTGTATCTGTATGCATGCATAAGTGGCTTTTACAAATGCTGTTTGACAAAGTGTGACCTGAAGGAGGTATTTCATTCTTCTCATTTTTTTTATGGGTAAGTACTTCAATTCATAAACTCGAAGACAAGTCAGAAGTCATTATTACTCCTCTGACCTGACATTTTGAGTGATTGATCCATAGTTTTTGTGGTTTTGTGGGTTGTTGGTTTTTTATTGTCGTGGTTTTTTTTTCACTAAAAGCTGTATGGGATGTGCCTTCTATAAACATGTGTAATCTCAATTTGAAAACTACAGGCATTAATGAATTGACCGTCTGCCCTAGTAAATTCTTCTGTAGTTAATTTGCTAACATTGCAGGGAAATTTTGCAGGGAAATGGAGGCTGAAATTCTTAATGTTAGCTCTTAACTTATCTGTGAGTCTGAACTGTGGCCCTAAATAGTCACTGTGACAGCTCTCAACCTTATCAATAAGCTGATTGAACTCTGTCAGCCTCACATATAAAATCTGCTTTGTTTTCCTTTGCCTTGCCCAGGGGTCAATTCTTCGGCCTGCCTTTGAGCTCACTCCATTATTTTCACTTCCTTCTGGAAATGTGGCAGTCAGAGCTGAGTGCGGGGTTTTGATAGAAGTCTTATTGGGATTATTTTTTTTCTGTCTTTGAACATCAAGGTTTAGATATCTGTTTCGAAGCAAATGATCATCATTGAAGACATAAATGACCTTACTAGGTTTCTTCCATGTCTAAGTCTTTAAGTCATTGTCCTCAAAACATGTCTGCTACTTTCAGCCTGCTGATTGTTCTTTGCTAAAGTTACCAGCTTTGCATCTAGTGGTATGGCAGAACAAGCAACTTTAGACTGTGACTTTGACTATGCTCTGTAATAATAACCTTCTGTTTTAGCATCATGTTGGTCTTTATGTGACACGTTTTCCTGAAGAAGTTTCATGTCACCTCACTCCTAAATGACAAACGTATGAATTTACATTGTAGGACACAATCCCTGGAATCTGGAAATCACTGCTAGTGACCCATCTCTTGGTGTCTTACAATGAACAACTGAGTTTAGATATTTAATCCAACAAGCTATGTGCCCTGATAATTCTACATCATTACGTTCTTTCAATATCTTTGTTTTCCCGTATCATCATTTTTGATCTCGCTGCCTACACCAAAGAGTGGACTTTATCTGCATGGCTATTTTTAGAGTGCCTTTTTATTGACTAAAACACTGTTAGTAGTCCTTAGTGTTTTATTGGCCCATCTGCTTCTTTAGAGATTCTCAGTGCTCCTTCGTTTGTTTATCACTACCATTTCTCCTCTGCATGTCTTTCTGAGGTTTCTGTTCTTTATTTTCTCCAGGATGTTTCTTCTACGTAAGAGTAGCTTTCCCTTGCACTTTTGGAAGAGCCTTTCAACACGTAGTAGGTTCTTTTTTAAACAATTCCATGTTTTATTTTATGCCTTTCACCTTTCTTTTTCTAGACTCATGCCTATGATTGTGCAAACAGAACAGAAACAGCAGTTGATAACATGTATCCTAATTTTAAAACAGTCACCCTGACTAGATCATGTTCACTGATACTTAGGCAGCTTTTAGGTGATTAATTCTCTCATTAAAATGAGATTCAACATTGAGATACTCCATGTAGGGTTCTGAAGTTTTCTATTTGAGGAAATTGTCATCTTTTTAGGGCACCAGGGAATTTTTTTTCTTTAGTCAGATGAGGTTTTCAGCAAACATCCTCCAGGCTGTGTGCATCTGTGATTAGCCTGTTTTTCTTTCTGCACATGAAGAACAGATGCAGAGTTATCAGCTCACTCCAGTATTAGGATTCCAAGGATGGCAAAAAGTCCCATAACGCTACCTTTAGCTGGACTATGGGTAGAGTCTGTAAGCTTTCAAGATCTGTGATCTGTAAATTCATGAGCATCTCTAATGTAAAATGACATACACTTCCTCCTCCTTCTCCCCCTGCTTTTCATGATACCCTTTCAGAGCAAGTTGTTACAGCCTTAGTTTTCCAGCTGTATTTTCCTTCCCACTAGTTTTCATTAATTACAAACTGGCATTATTTCATCTGATGTATATGCATTTCCTCCTGTTTATTCTCTAGCCATCTAGTGCTCAATGGTTAGTCCTCTTAAAAACTCTGTATTTCTTGGACAAATTACAGATTTCTGTTTGGACGTGGGCAATGTAATAGAGTAGTAATCAATAAAGGAAAAGATGTACGGAACACTTGGATGGTCAGACTGTTCCTCCTGCCCAGCTTTTCACTTCTCATCAGAAGGAAGCACTGGGATGCTCTTTTCAGCCTTTGGTATCATCCCAGCTCTTGAAAGTCAAGAAACACAAATTCCCCTCCTCCTCAGAAGCTAGTTTCAGTGCCTATTGAACCATGGGTGACTGACCTTTTATCAATTTCCCCACGTTGCATCTGCTTCTGCAGCTTGCTGCTGGGCAAGGGACTGAGAGGACTGCAGTGTTTTTTTTTCTCAAACCTGCTCCAGATTTGCCTCCAGCAAAAGTATCTTCATAACTAACCAACCAGCAGTGTTTCACCTTCTGTCACTCAGGGGAGTTGGAGACATCTGGTTACTGCCTTCAGCTCCAGCCACAAACCCCAGCACTCCTTTAAAGCTCCGAAATCCAGAGGCTGCACAGCGTAGCCAGGAAGGAAGGAAGGCAGACAGAAAGAATGGGAGGAAAGGAGGCAGAAAATACAGTTAGAGTAAAAATCGCATGTAGGCCTCAGCCTGCAATGCTGAAGAAAAAGCTGTGTATGGTGAGTGTGTCTAGGTGCGGCGTTTGATGTGAAGTACTTCATATCCAGTAGTACTGTGAGAAATGCAGATGACCTCAGAGAATGACAGTTTTTGTTCATGCAGGAAAGACTGTTCCTTAAGCTGATTCACCTGATGCGGCAGTATGGAATAGAGGGTGGGAATGGAGGAGGAGCATGCTGAAGGATAGAATTAACATTCTAAGAGTTAAGAATACAGAGGCATAGCCTCTAAACTTTATAGTGAATTAAAAAAATAAAGTCAGGAAGCTTAGTATTCACTCTGTATTCCGAATAATTAAAATTAGATACTTTCAGGCATCCCACAATAAATATGTGAAGCAACATATGGGTCGGGGACGGTTCTCTGTCTGCACTTCAGCTGCTTGATATTCTGCTTAAAATAAAAATGGGTTCCTCTTCATCAGTGCAGTGTTCAAAATTTCCCATGATTGGAGTACTTCTTGACAATATGGAAAACTGCACTTTGCCCAACAGTTGACATTTCATGCCTCTGACTCTGTAATTTCTGATACAGTGCCAGCAGGTAAGATAAAAGCCTGTTTCAGTAATTATTTGGCTTGTGTTGAGGATTCTGGTCAGGAGAGTCTCCTCGAAAGAGCATGCAGTGCAGGCTAAACTGGTAGCTGAAAGAACTGGGGCCTGAGGATGGTTTTTTAGCACTGGGCTGGCTGTAAACATGTCACTGGGGAGGGCAAGATGCCAGTAACTGGACTAAAACAATTTCCCCTTCATTCTGGGGAAGAGGGGGCATCCTGCTTGCTCTGTGCAGGGGGTTGATTAACTAACTACAGCTTAAAGAAAGGCCTAGGATCACGTTTTCATTGTAAGATCTGGAGAAAGAGCTGATAGTCAAAATGTGACCTTTGCAAAGCAATTGAACTTCCATTGTTTTTTGTTCCATGCCTATTGTTCCAGCCCATATCCTTCAGTAGAGAATGTGCAATCAGATTTACGACCAGAGCAGCGTCTGCTCTTATGACGGATGCAGAGGAAACCCTTGTCAGCACCAGATTTAAAACACAGGGCGTCTCTTCTTGAGCCCATTATGCTTTTAATTCTGACTCCATGTTGTGACAAGCAGCTTAAAACGGAAAAAAACTTGTTTTGTTTGCCAAACAGAAAGTATCAAAAGATACACGTTTCACATTTTCCACTTCTTTTTTTGCACAGGGCGTTTGAGTAACTCTTCTATAAATGCTTGGGACTAAAAAAAAACTGAGTTCTTTTGGCTGTTTGTTTTTGGAAGTTTAGTGTTGTTGGTTTTTTATGAAGTAGTCATCAGAACTAGAATTTAATGAAAACTGGAAGTTCTTGTAAACACGCATGTTCTATTACTAGTGAGAAGAAAGGCTAGTATGGCTCTGAGTTCTTGACACCTCTGTGGATCATCTGTTTTACATCATTTGGAAGGCTGTTAGCGTTTGAACTGAAATGGATGCATGATGGTATAAATCATAGAAATGCTTTCTGTGACTTATGGAATACTCGCTGGAGTGGAGGAAATAAACATTCTTACATTTGGTAAGAAACTTACTTTGTTTGTTCATATGTACATCCAAAGCTTTCAAGGAAGTTCTGATAGTCTTCCAGGTACCAGTTCAACAAAGTAGTTAAATGTATGTATAACTTCAAGGCAGAGAGGGGATGCAATGGATCATTCATCCTGTTGAAGTCAATAGCTAGTTAGTATGTACGTCACTGGGGATTCCATGAACTGGTTTTAACAGGGTAAGTTATAAAGTCAGCTACCTTGTTGAATCCATCTGTAAGAAGGAAAAAAAAAAAACAACTTTTTTTCCCTTCACCACAGTATCCTCAGTGTTCTCTGCCACTCCATGCTCCCTTGTTCCTACTTCAGATGTCACTTGCCAAGGTGCATCACTTGTGGTGGGGTCAGGAGATACATGGGACAAATCCCACCTCAGCTGACTAATCTGTTTCCCTGCTCTAGCTCCCTGCATTTCTCAGATGCATACATGCCTTCTCTACCCTCAGCTGAACGATTTCTGTTTTATTAGCTAATTTAAGATTTCACAGAGTCTGGAGGTTTCTCAGAGGATTAGTCTGTTCCATTTGGTACTGGCTTCCCTGTAGTAAGTAATATCAAACTGACTGAGAGCACAATACTTGTGGGTCAAAAACTGGGCAGGAGGGCCGTATGATGCAGTGCACAGCATAATTGCAGCTAGTCCATGAAAGCTGTAGCACTCGTGCAGTGTTTGAACAATATTGTCCTAGAAAGATAAACTCTCATTCTGATTTTAAGTGTACCGCTTTAAGAGAAAGAAACAAAGTTTGGAGCGTGTGAGCAATTTAAAATTAAAGGAAATGAGCTTCTAATTCACAGGGCAGTCACAAATTCCTTGGAGATTTATAACCACAACTAGATGGAAATTCCATAGTTAATATAATCTTCAGAAATTCAGTGAAGTTTTCTTAATGATTTTTCTCCATTAAGAAAAAAAAAATAAGTCATGACATTTCCATTTGGTATAAGTTATGCTGTCATAAAGCTCTTTTTTTTCTTTCTTTAATGATTTATTTCTGTAAAACTCAAGATATTTCTGGGTTCTTACTGTATGTGTGTTTAGTGCGGGATGGCACGGCATTAATACCACAGACAGCAGGCATGCTACATCATCTTACCTCCCTCTTTCGGCTTGTCCACACAGATAAGATGTTTTTACTGCTATCATTAAGTGGAATTATTCCTTTTGCACACAAGGGAGGCTTGTTATAATACTGAATGTTCTAAATTCTCTCTTTATGGAGGACTGTGGTACAGTTTGTAACAAACACTAGAGGTACTAAGGATCTGCTGGTGCTAAAACATCATCTGTTCATCAGCCAAGATGCAGTGAACCTTATTTTGGGGTGCTTCGTAATCTTCCTACAGTGCTGCTGAAGCAAAAAGGGACTGTTTAAGCTATTGCCACCCCAGTTCTTCATACAATTCTTAGTCAAGGTGATCCAAGGAAAGTATAAGCAGGGTACTGTTGCCCTGTAGCTATTTCCAACTGTTGAGCAGCCCATAAGGCACCAATGTTTGTGGGCTTGGAATAACGTATACAATTCTGTCCCAAATGTATGCGCTGATGCTCTGCCATTTACTGCTGTTTTGATCAGCGGTTCTCCAGTACTGTTTGCTCCTGTGCTGTCTGTGCATTTGTTTTTTAGCTTCCAGCAGCCGGGTAAGACAGAACCTGGAGGTGAGCAGTGTTCCTTCCTTTCACAATGCCTCTGCAACAAATCCCTGAGCATGGAGAATACAAGAAACAGGAACATTCTGATAACATACTGAGGAGAATGCAGGGACAGAAGGCAAGCATTGGAAAGATCCAAAATTAATTACTCACTTACAAGTAGTGCTTATAATATGAGGGTGTTTAAATGTTACATGATAGCGGCTTTTAATTCTTTTGTTTGGATCAAATCCTTCAGCAAGTCCCTGAGCTTTAAGGCCTCTCCTCATCTGCTGCTTTGGAAATGTAAACCTACAGGAAAAGAAATAAGCAGCCAGCACAGATTTCTCACTTACTTATTATTGTTGGAACTAAAGCAGTGCTAATCGTATTTTGTGCAAGACCTTGGTGAAATATATCTCTTGGAATGTTTGAGATTTTCCTGGAAGAGTAGCGAGAATTTTGTTAGTATGGTATTTTGTATTAAAAAAAAATGCAACTTTTTTTTTGTAATCATCTTTGCTTTCCACTTTTGTAGTGTATTATCATCCAAAGGTTTCAAAACACATACAGTCTTATACTTGCAATATCCTGTCAGGCAAAGAAACAACATTTGGGCGTTGCACGCCTGCTGTCCACATAGAATGAACTAGTCAATTCTAAAAGCAGTGTAAAATGATATCAAACAAAGGCAAATTATTTGGGCTATGGGTAGAATTTGGATTAGTTGGAGCCAAAGCTTGATGTCTGAATTTGGATGCTGAATATATCATGGGTGAGTGTATTCCAATGAAAACCTTCTGGGGCAGAGAGGGTTCTTTCAGTGCCATGTTCAGCACAAGAGCTCTCACAGTTGTGAATGGGATGCATAGCATTAATCTAACCTATGGAGTTAGCAACCTGCCCTTAAAACTATTCCATCAGAGCATCTCATGTGCAAATGTTGCACGTTTCAACAACAGTAGTTAGTTTTGTCTGCCTTTCTGCTTGCTGACAGCTCTGCAGTGTGCTGACCACTTGCTATTCTGCACGGTCCTTGTCCCCGGAGACCTCAGTGAGGCTGTGTCCGATGATAGCTAATATATTTACTTGGCTGTAAGCTAATATTGTTTGCTCAGCCCACTGTGGTAACCCCGTGTTTGGCTTGGCAGTGGATGGCCTATTTACATAAATTGAAATTATGAAAATGGATGACAGAATCGCCTGTCTGCTTACCTCACATTGCTTTCCTCATGTGGCTCCTTGCAGAGATAATGTGATATTAAATTCCGGAGGAGAGCAAAAGAACAGAGCTTCAAGGGGACAGTGGCTGGCTGAGAAGTTATGGCTTTATTCTCCATTTAAAATTGTTTTGGTAATACACAATTCATCTTCTTTTTTTTTTGAGCCATCACACTGCTAAATGAAACTCGCGATCAAATTAGCATATTTCTTGAAATGTAATAAAATGTCAGCTTGACAGTAACACTTTCAAAATTGCTTTATTACTGAGGTGCTGTGTGTTTTGTGTGTTTCTCATACTATGTTGCATCAGGAAAATAAGATAATATGCTGAAACTGGAAGGGAAGCTATGGTATTTAACATCTGTATTTGGTAAACTTACGTTGTCACTACCTTCTAGCCTAAGTTATTTCAAATTAAACTCCTATATCAGGAAAGGAGATTTTTCCTGCACCATCCCCAGTAAACCTTTCTTCCCAGGCACTTGTGTGGGGACAGTGAGCAGCCAGCTCAGGAAGTAGCTGATAATGCCTGGCTGCCTGGTGCCCTAGAGGAAGTCTCTGATGACCTAGAAAGGTCCTTTTGCATTAACCATAGAAGTAAGAATTTTGGGTTTGAGCTGTTCACACCTTCTGACACTGTGGGCCAGCTGGTAGATACGGGGACTCTATCCTGTGTTCCTGTGAAGTTGCAGGCTGACAGCAGCTATTTACAAGCTGACCTCCAGGTTGGTGTTTGCACAGCAGACGGTGGTTGGCATTGTTTATCTGGCAGGCAGAGTCACCTCTGAGTGCGAGCTGGCCTGTGTGCAGCTAGATAAGCAGCTCTGCTTTGCATCACTCCAATTTAGCAAGTCATAAAGCAACTTTATCACTCTGGTTTGGTTTTTGAGCCCTGCATCCTTGTTTAGAGGAGAGTTTTGTTACTTCCTACAAGAGACGATTTGTTCTGCATTTCCATGAATAATTACCCAGAAGGATGTTCCAGCTCACATCTGAAGAGCCCTGTGGTCTGCTTTGATGCCATCCCAGGTGACCCTGCTTGAGCAGGGGGTAGTGGGAAGCTGCAGGGAAGCTGCTGCCCTTGGGTGCCAAGAAGTACTGAGTATTCATTAAATTGCCAGGTATTTTAATGAGTTCAGGAAGGTAACACCTGTAGTTTGTGTAATTGGAAATCTGTCTAAGGTTACAGAGAAATATTTTTGAGATGACATCGATTAAGTTTATATATTCTTCTGCTTCATTTTCCTTCCAGAGAGGAGCTGCTATTGCAGAGCTACCAGCAATCCCAGATTGTCCCAGAGACTGACTCGTTTTTTCTACGAGGAAGTTGTGTTACGTGAAAGTTCTTGGTGCTTAAAATGTGGGGAGGTGACGTCTCCGTGGGGACACCTGGTGGCTGATCAAGAAGGTCACTGGGGCTGTGTTGATCTAGCCCAGTGCTTGGCCTTATGGCTGGGGTACAAATGGGGCCCTCCAGAGAGGCTGGCACCGTGTGGGTAGTAACAGCAAGCTTGCTTCATGGGTGCCTTCTCACACCTTCCCAGTTGTCTCTCAGAGCCACTCCATCAGGACACACAGTTGGCACTGAGGGAAGATGCAGTACCTCTTTTAGCCAACATAAAAGCAGTAACTGCTTTGTGAGACCAGTACCTAAAAAGCCAGTTAGCAGTTAGCAGCCATAGTTTAAATCTGAAAGAGCTGTGCCTGGGGGAACGGTTTTCACTTCAGCCTTGTTATGTGTTGATAATTTCATCTATGTTTCAGGTGCTGATAGGGCTTTGTAATGAGATGTCATTGTTTTCCTGGTCTGAACACTTGCTGTGCTCACAGAAAACCCGGGGTGTGTGGATTTGTGAAACAAGTCAGATGATATATTACTGTTATCTGTCACTTGAATGGTTTTAATAACTGGCAGAACTAACAGCTCCTTCATAACCGCCAGTAGCACCGCTATGGCTGCGGCTCTATTTTTCTCACTGTCCTATTTTTTTTTTCAACCTGTATCAGGAGGTGTAATCTGTAAATTAAGTGAGCAAAATTGTCAAGCCACTTGATTTGCGCTGATTTACACTGACTGAAAATACAGTCCACTGTGAGAAGCCATCATCATTTGGGCTGTCTCTGGCCTGTCTGGGAGAGATCTGCACATGCTCCATGGCCATACGGGTTCTTGGTGCTCCTCTGCCTGTGCTCAGGCTTGAGAAGCACTTTTTCTTTCTTGGTAACATCAGCAAAATCCTCAGACTGGTTTCCCAAGAGCAACATGAGCCCATCTGACCAGGGGCCTGAGCCGTAATACAGGGATTGGAGGTTCTCTCCCTGTCAATTTAAGCCTTATGCTTCAGATTTTATGGTCTAACCTACTTAGGAAGTTGCTTGAGGCTGAACTTCAAGCTGACCCTCGTTTGGGAGCCAAGTATTTTCGGTCCTGTTCTATTATAAAGTTTTTAGCTGCTGCTTCCTCATAAAATAGCCAGCTTATTTTACTTTTTGTCTCTGTCCACCTGCCTGGCCTGCCAGAGGGCTTGGAAGGCCCTCATGATGTCTGCAGCAACACAAAAGCCTTGGCAGCAAGCAACTTGCTTGGAAGAGCTTCCTCACCAGGCTCGTGCTCTTCTGTTCTAGCTGCTTGAAACAGACACAGAAGCCAAAATAAAAACAGTTTGGCCTGGAAAGTGCAGCTGTTCCCCAGGGGAGACCACGCTGTGTCTCTAGTGCTATAGTGATGTGCATGGCCATCCCTGCACAGATCTGACTGTGGCCTTGTGTGGGAGCTGTTGCTGTCCCTGTCAGCAGAAATCTCTTCAGAGGAAATTCTAGCATTCCTGCAGTATTTTTCTGCTCAAAATGCATGCTGCTGCTTCTCTCAGTCTGAGAGCCCCATCCTTACAGAACATGTTTGTACCATAGTTGCCCATCTCTGTGAGCAGGATACCATCCTGTTCCTCCCTGCCATGTGCCAGGGATGTGCTCTCGGGGGAGAGATCTGTGACTTTCCATGGGATGATGTCATTGTGTAACTACTCCTTCATTAAAAAGTTAAAAGGATTAAGAACTGACTGACATGCCAGAAATTAGAGGCAGCAAAGTCTTACTGCGTAATGAGGATTGTTTGTGGCAAAGTTCTTAGGGGATTACTGCTTGCACTGAACGTTTTCCAATGCCAGTCAGGACCTAAGAATCAAATGCAAAATCCCTATCTGAAAATATGTGTGTGTGTATGTCTATGTGTGACAAAGACACCTTTTAAATGAATGCACTTCTGAAGATCTCAGATGACATATGTAAAGGGGGTTCTGTAACCTGAATTAGTTCCTTTTTGGTGTACTTTGTAGTACAGGTTACAGTTACATGTTTTTCACAGAGCAGTGGGGTTACAACATTTGTATGTCTTTGGCAGAGATCTTTTCAATGTGTGAGGGCGTGTACACCTCTATACAGATTTAAACTTGGCCCTTAAGACATATTGCTTGTAGTAGTGCAGAAGAGCCCCTCTCTGATCTTGGTATGAGACATTTCAGGGCTGTAAGTGGCTCAGGCTATTGATGGTAAAAATTCTTCACCAGCTCTCCATGCTGGCAGCTAGCTCATGTGAAATATTTTGCTGGCCTCATTCCAGCTGTTGCTGATTACAACCAAAATGTCACAGCTGGTGCCAGATGAAATATTATTTGGATTGCTCAAAATAGAAGCTGAAGGGTCATAGAATAGCTTGTGCCCTTTGCTTGCAGAAGAAGTACCTCCATGCCAGGGCAAACAACACCTAGCGAGACAGCACAGGGATGCTTTTCTCATTTTCTCTGTGGCATAACTTTTCTGAACACAAACGAGAGTCCTTCTCATGTGATGTTAGCACGTTTAGAAACGGCAATAAAAATTTCAGCATTCTAATTAAATGTCTTTCTTTTGTGGTATTTCAGGAATTCAGTGACAATATAGAGATGATCTATGCGACTTAATTAAAAACACAACAAACAGCTTTACAGCTTTCTGCTCAGAAGTGCTTAGGGATCTCAGATCCCATTTTCATGCATCTGGCAAGAGGCTCACTTCCACAGAAGAGGCACTGGGAAGTCGCAAAAGACTCAGGACATTCTTCAGGTGGCCTCCTGTGGCTGAGGGCATCCAGAGTCACCCCTGGCTTTTGTAATGCTTGCTTCCCATACTCCCCAGTGTTGGAAAACTGAATGTCTTTGTGTACATTGGCTTTGGTGTTCTTACTTCTTGACTTTTTAGTCTGAGCAGCATGGCTCTTTCTTGTTCCTTTAAAAAAAATAGTACGTGTACATGCACACACAAAATTCTGACGTCTGGAGAAAACATAGGGATGGCCTTGTTGCTCTCTGTAAGTACCTGAAAGGAGGCTGTAAAAGTGTGGATCAGCATCTTCTTCCAGGTCACAGCGGTAGGATGAGAAGTAATGGTGTTAAGTTGCACCAGAGGAGGTTCAGGTTGGATATTAGGAAAAATTTCTTCTCAGCAAGATCCCCTTTAGATACTGAAAGGCTGCACACACGTCTTCCCTGAACCTTCTCTTCTCCAGGCTAAACAGTCCCAGCTCTCAGCCTGTCCTTATAGAAGAAATGTTCCACCCCTTGGGTCATTTGTGTGGCCCTCCTCCAACAGGTCACTGTCTCTCCTGTACTGAGGACTCCACATCTGGATGCAGCACTCTGTGTGAGGTCACCCTGGCACGGAGTAGAGAGGCAGAATCACTTACCTCACCCTGCTGGTCATGCTTCTTTTGATGCAGCTCAGGGTATTGTTGGCTTCCAAGAGGAAGAAGGTTTCATCAACAGGCTCCATTTGATCAGGTAGCCTGTAGTAGACACCAACCACAAGGCTCAAATTGTTGTGTCTATCTCTAACTCTCACCCGTCTTCTCAAATAAAGGTCAAAATGAGAGTGAAAGTAAGCTCTATCCTGTTTGAAATAGATTTCGGTAACAATATATTCATTCTCTTAAGCTACTTAGCATATTTTTCCTAGCCGTGTTATATTTAAGCTATGAAATAGGATTTTTTTTAGTTGTATTTTTAGCAAGGTATTTTCAAAACTGTCTTTGAAAGAGTGAATGCCTTTATATGTCTGTCTCAGTCTTAATTTCTACAGTCTGAAAACAGATTTGCAAAGGTCCTGAAAATGTCAACTTGATTTATCCTGAAGTCAGTAGGAATCTCACTGAAGGTATAGAACTAGATTGCTAATAAATGCTTCTGGTCCACGTGCACAGCAGTGGTTGATGCGTTGTTCACATGTGGCATTTTAATCTCAGGAGTACATAGGCAGAAGCGATTGTTGGAGCCCATTCAGTGCAGTGTCTTTGTGGCATACGTGAAGCAGGATGTTGTGACTTCCAACTTCATACAGTAAATGGGCTGTAGAAATTTGTCCACAGGCTGCCTACTGAAGGGGGCTGCCTTCCCTGTTATTTGCTCAACAGATCTGGCACCTTCAAGAAGATACTGCCTTCCCACCAAAAGTCAGGGTAATCTTACTGTTATACTTCTTTACAAATTCTCAAAAGCATTTAATTATTCCATGGCAAGCTGGTTGTTTCCTGCTCGTTGCCACTTAATAGCTTTGTCAAATGATGTTTGGTTTCTTCTGCGTCATTTGTGTTAGACCACGGTAACAGCTGGTCTTCAGGAGCTTGCAGATGAGGTGGCAGGGCTTCACAGGCAGGTACAAGAAATGCAGGGTGATGGTGGTGCACATCTGCCACCTCTGGAGGTGCTGTGTTCAAAGAGAGGCAGGAAAGGAGTGCCAGTTGTTGTCATCCTCCAAGGATAAGGGCCCATTCCCAGGGATGTTTCCTTTGTGGTCTGGAGTGTGGGAACAGAAAGGGGTGGTGGAGGAATCTTAGCCACCTAATACTTCTCCAGGAAGCCTGAGTCTGATCTGGTTTGGGGAAATAAGAAACTGTCTAGAGCTGTTTTATAAATCAGCTCCTCTTTCTGCCAGACTCCTGGCTCACCACCTGTGTGAGCAGCGTGTGGAAAGGCAGCTCGCTTCTCTGAATGCCTGACTCGCCAGTGACCTCACAAAGGTGAGCACCCAAATGCACAGCTTCCCACCAGCACCTCACCCAGCCTGTGAGGAGGGAGAGGAGGAGGAAGGGTTTTGCTCCAGATAGGTCAGCACAGTAGGAGAGGATGGCCTGTTGTGGTTCTCTCAAGGAACGGGGAATAAGGAGGAAGCATCCACTGGTAAAGATATAACATTTCTTGAATTGTCTGACAAGGCACAAAGTGTTTTTTACATTAATGTTTATTTCATAACTACAAGTGGTTATGCTGAGGGTATATGGCTTTGCTGAAAACCACGTGAACTAATTCTTTCTTTTGTTTACAACGAAATTCTCTTGAAAACTGCTTGTTATGTAGCCCAGGTCCCTGTCCAGCTCCTAGAGAATTCAGTGGAAAGTTTCGTGCTGTATTTCATGGGATGTACAGTGATTAGAAGACTATCACCTCCTTAGTGGTAATGCTACGCTCTCCTCCTCCACCTGAACAGAAATGGCATTTGCTTTTTCAGCCTTACTGCTGAGTTGGCTGGTCATCATCATGACTGGAGCGCATTAGGGTGGCTTAATGGCCAGTTATGGCTGTTGGGAGCTGGATCCCTTTCAATTCTGGAGCGGACTGAAGCCATCAAATCATTTCTGCTGGAAGACCAGCAGCAATTTTTGAACTAATCACATGGAGGTATATTTTATTACAGCTCCCTTGGATGTCTCAAGCCTCCCTTAAGCAGCACATTTGAAAATCAGCGTAATCTCCATTCAGAACCTGAAGCAAAGTCATATACAGAAAGCAAGACTGCAGTTTGGCTCTGAGAGAGGTGCTTTGATGTAGAGCTGTTACATTTTGAATTTATTAACTTAATGTCAGGAAACAGGACAGTGAATATTGCAAAGTATAGTCCATGTCTAGAAGTTTCCAGTGAATTAGTTATAGTGCCATGAAGAAGGCAATGTGTAATAAGACAACGCTTGCAAAAATAGCTAATGTGCTGTCAGCTTTAGGGCTCCATTTAAAAGGCAGGGTGATAATGGAAGCACATAATGTTGCTCAGACATGATCATCTACTGCTGAGATCTGTAGGTCATACTGTAGCTACTCTCTAAATTTAAATAGGTACTTACTGTGTGCCTCTGCACCAGATGGCGTAGGTTTAGCGCAGCCTGTGCTGCACTGAGTGAAATGGAGCCTTTTGTGCTGTTGGTAAGGCTACATCCAGTAAGATAGAAATACATTAGGAATAGACTTTTATTCCCCACATAATGCCTCTCCCTGCAGTATCTGTCAGTCAAGCAGACAATACTCAGAAGGAACGAGTGACCAAAGGGAGTAATGACTGCAGATGGGGAAAATGGTTTTAACTGGAGCAAACGAGTGATTTCCTGCAAAATTCCTTCTGCTGAAATATGTGGTTATAACCAGACGGGCTACCTTTAATAGAGCATAATCTTTTTAGCAATTCATTGTAGTGGTGTCCCATTATCTTCTCGGTAGAGGGATGCAAATGTGCTCTCTGTGGTGCATTTCTCCTGATGCTTAAACAGAGAAGCTACCAAGTCTGGAATTTGTAATTCCACTGGTAGTTCATGTAAGAAATGTTCAGAATTCTCAGTGGACTTGAGTTTTGGGTTGGTTTTTTCCTTTTTCCTTTTTCTTTTTCTTTTTCTTTTTCTTTTTCTTTTTCTTTTTCTTTTTCTTTTTCTTTTTCTTTTTCTTTTTCTTTTTCTTTTTCTTTTTCTTTTTCTTTTTCTTTTTCTTTTTCTTTTCTTGGCTTTGGTAATCTGCTTAAATCTGGACATTTAGGAGTCGTTCATGCCCTCAGAAAGCTGTTCCTTTAGCTGGCAGAGGCTTTGCAGCACTCTCCATCGCTCAGCTCAGCTCCGTGCACATCTCTTGGCCCCCTGGGCTGGAGTCACAGTGGTTCTGGCATTCAGACGTATCTGCACACACAGTACCTCCGTAGATGTCTATTTATAATGTAGGCTTGAAGGAAATATAAATTAAGGCATACACTACATAGTGACAGAAACAGGATGTGTTTTGGGGCTGAATGGAAGGGGAGTCAGCTGACCTTTTGTTTTGCCAAATAATAAATAAATAAATAAATAAATAAATCACACCCTATTTAGTGAAAATAAAAGTAGCTAGTTACTCCCTAAAAAGATGACCCGAGAAATTCTAGGTAGTAACAACCTCTATTTTCCTGCTTGCAAGATGCTACATAACCAGCATTAGATTCCTGATCATAGTATCATAGTATCATAGTATGATGTTTCAAAAGAGGCAGAATTGGGTTTGTTCTCCAGAGAGTCAATTAGTTGTGCACTGGTAAATATTCTAAATCTGCAGGTAAAAAAGAATAAAGCTTTGTTTGCACTATGGAGGTCAGTTGTGTAACTGTTTCTACAGAATTCATTAGTGAATTATGCGTCAGACAGAAGGTTAATTTGCAGAGATTTGTGGTCTTCAGCCCTGGGTCCTCCAAGCTGTGAGGCTGCTGCCCTTGCTCAGAACCCCAGTGCCCCAGGGGACCCATTTACCTTCTGCTGTTTTGTTCTGGTTTCCAGCTAAAACAGGAGTTAGATTTTGCAGGTGTAATCTAGTAAAGCAAGGGGATCTACCTGTCAGTGACTCCTTCCATACTGCTTTGTGTTATGGGCTTACTGGTTTAGCCCTTCAGTGGTCAGATCCTCCTCCTTCAGTCCCCTGGGGGCTTCCAGGGTCCAGCTTTGTGACAGCATGATGCTGTAGACTGCGACCACCATTTTAATTGCAGTATACAAACTGCTGCCAGGGGAAAGATAATTACAGTACTACAGTACTATGTTGGTTTTTCTGCAAAAAGATTTGCATGTGTACTATGGAGAGCTAATGTTTAAATAAAATAAAAGCAAAATTAGCTATATATATAAATATATCTGCTTATTCCAGGTTCTGTTTTTAAAGCCAAATCAGTAGTGAGGTGAAATCTTGGCTCCTTTTGTATGGATGAGTGGGGAATGGTCTATTAAGCCCAGGATGTCAAACAAGTTGCAGATTCTTACAAGTTGCTTTCATACATTTAAAAAAAAAAAAATCATTATACTTTTTGAAGATGAAGTCTGCCCCTTTTCTCCTGTTTATAAATATTTCATGGTGAAATAATGCATGAGGTAGCAGAGCGCACACCACGCTGCAGGGCTGGCATCTCTCTTTTCAGATTCTGATTGAAGTGGATCACTGGGGAACTGAGCTTATGCTGAACAGCGGACCCAAATCTGCCTCAGTAGGGTTTGTTTCTCAGCAAAGCGTATTAGGAAAACAATTTGGCTAACGAGGACTGAGTGCGTGTGTTACTTTCTAGGTTGGTACAGAAGCGGAGCTTTAGGAAAACGAGAAAGAAAGAAGTTGTGTCCGACATGATTCTGTAATGCGATAACAAATGCATTGCTCTTTTCACCAGGTAGTGAGTAAATGAAATCAGCGCATGAATCATTAAGGAAAAAGCTGTCTTTTTTCATCTTTTATTTTTCTTTTCTGTCCTGGAGGTTCAGATTTTGAGCTGCTGGTTAACTAGGGTATTTAAAGAAGCAAGCTCAGGAGGCAGATATGGGAAAGAAGAAAACCTCCTTTCCTTTATGTAGCTCTGAGAAGTAGATTCCATAAACATCAAGTCAAGAGCACTTTGTGGAACTGAATCTTCATGGGAGCCAAGGGTGGGTGAGCACTATGGTAGTGGGGAATGTGGCGCTGCCTCGGCAGAGCTGTCCTAGGACACTGGGAAATGGAGGCTGCCTGCCTCTGCTCAGGATGTGGGGAGAGGCGGAATGAGTTCTGGAGATGCAGTGCAATGAATGCATGAATGCCTATTACAGCTCATTACTTGCCATGGAAATTAGGTGTATAGGGCACACTATATACTGCAATCTAATACTGTTTGTATTTCCAGAGTCAGCTCATTTTATCTATGTAAAACACTTAATTTCCTGTGCTCCATCTCTCCCAATACTCTGTATTGTCATGAGCCCCGCAGATTACGGGTATTCCTGGAGATCATCTGTTTCTAGTTATCTGTGAGGAAAAATCTCACTGTGAAAGAGCTGGAGCTGAAATAAACACCCTGTCAATTAAAATATAATATGCTGCCTTTTTTGAATCACTAGCAATTTGCATGATCTGGTGAAAACTGCAGGAAAAAAGTCCTTGGAGAAATATTACCAAATGCCCAGATGATTTGCATATTTAAACAATTTATTCGGCAATCTGTTGAATCTTAAACGATCTATTGAAATGGAAAATCTAAATCACCCGATATTTTAGCACAAATGAGGTTTCTTCATCAGAAGATAAAACTTAATTGTATGTTTTGCTGCTCTGTTAGCAGGATTTTTATCCTGTTAAACCTTTATAAGGTCAGTAATTAATTGTTTTACCGAGCCAGTGGTTTGTTGGGGATTTTCTGCATCATCCCTGTTTCTGATGTGTGGGAGAGAAACACATGTTCCAGCCATGCCGTAGTTTTTATGATTCATCAGAATTATCTCAGCTAATGCTGGGATTTCCTTTTGGTTCATTTTGTGAAAGTCCCAAGGACAGAATTTGGATTGAATTATTGGGCAACCAACTAGTGAAAGCTGTAGGTAAATTCTTGGCTCTGACACTGGTGTCCTGGGCAGCCTTGGGCAGTGTGTTGTCAGTTTGGCCTGCAAATGCCTTAAAGGAATCAAGTGTTCCCAATTCTATGAGCATGTGTGTGTGTGTGTGTTCTTTTTTTTTTCTTACTGGCTCAGTGAGTTCATAGCCTCAGTTGAAACCCTGTGGTACTGTTAGTCATAATAAAGCATACTCCCTATTTACTGGATGCATGTTGACAAAATTTAGGAGTGAAATTAAATCAGAATAACCTCCTCATTTCATACCGCTCTCTATTCCAAAGCAGCTGGGAACCAGATACTGCTTTACAGCTCCTTCTGGAGGTAACAGAAAATCATTTTTCCCCCTGTGTTTGCAGTGAGGCACCATGAGATGAAGTGAGTTGTCTAAATATTTCAACTGAGCAAAAGGTGGAATTATATCACCGCACATAATCCAGTTCTCTTGATATCTGGTCCCTTGCTGCAATAACTGTATCTCTGTGCAAATCTTTACCAGATGGAAATTGCCAGGGTCTGACACGGTAAATGTACTCAGTCCCTGATCTTACCTTCCAGATAGCTGGCCCTAATGCTGGAATTTGATTTCTTTAAAAGTCACTTTCACTGTTTGAAAAGAAACAGGCCTTGTAGCTGCTGACCAAGGAGACTTTGAAACCAGTGGGCGAATCTGAATGAAATCCAAGTGCATATGTGACGCAGGTTGTTTTTAAGGTCGCTGTAATCAACTCATTTCTTGTGCAGAATCAAGCACTTGGGATTCTTTTGTCTGACATCAGCTGTTTCAGGCATCTTGAGGATGGTGATGGTTGTTTTTTTCTAAAAAGATGTCAACTCCTAATTAACAAGTAAAAGTGTCGGCAGACTGGCAAAGCTTCAGTGGTGGAAAAAGGAAGGGTATCATGGGTGCTGCTTATTTCAGCTGCTTGAACTGTACCAGCATCTGCTTTTGTCATGCTGGGAGAACCATGGCTGGCAGCCAGCCACCCACCCAGCTCTTCACTGCCCTCCTCAACAGGATGGCAGAAAAAGTATGATGGAAAAGCTCGTGGGCTGAGATGAAGATGGGGGATCACTCACCAGTCAACCATCATAGCTGGCATGGTGGGGGTAGGTTGGGCTTGGTTGTTGATCTTAGAGGTCTTTTCCAGTCTTAATCATTCTTTGATTCTGTGGTCATGGGCAAAACAGAATCAACCTGTCATAATTTATTGCCACATAAAAATAAGAGTAGAACACTGAGAAATGAAGATAAAAACTGAAAACACTTTCCACATAACCTGCCTTTTATTCTAAAGCTGACCTGTGCTTATTCTTGGTCCTCCACTCATATCCTCATTCAGCACAGCTCAAGGGATGGGCAGTGGAAGCTGCAACCAGTCCATAGCAGCAACTCTGCCGCTCCTCCCCATACATGCTTTTTATCTATTTCAGCATGGCTCCTCTCCGCAGGCCACAGTTCCTTCACAGCACATCCAACCCTGGCCTCATCTCACACAGCAGCCCTGCAGCTCCTCACTACAAACACCTACGGGCAGTGCATTTTCAGAATCTGAGTCTGGTTATGATCTAAATGACTTTGGGTCCTCAATATAAACCCTGCAGAGGTAACGTACTGTAGCAGCTCAATCTTGGTAATGCTGAGGCTTTAAGGATTACTGAGGTCCCAGGTCCTGATCTCTTGGATAGCAGTAAACTTGAAAGTAGCATCATTACTCAAGCACAAACCTTTCTGGCATGAGGATGTGCCTGTGCAGGGCAGTGCTTTGAAAACTGTTGAGCTATGTTTTGGGGTGCCCTGACACAAACAGAGATAGATGCAGAAGGGGCCATCAGAGTCAAAACTTTGGGGGTGCTATCATGGGGTTTGTCAGAATGGAGAAAGCTATGCTTTGCACGCAGCTATCCCAAACTGCAGTTTGATCACCCACCAGATACTTTCTATCCCTGGTAGCTGCCATCGCCAAAGTCAGTCAGCTGAGCTGGGATCAGAGGACACAGTTGGGTGCATAAGAGGAGACAGCTTCCCATCGATCTCTGTGAGGCTAAAAGTGCCTCTGGTTCTCAGGCTTTAGTGGATATGGTGATGAGCAAACAGAGGAGTTACTGAGACTAAAGTGAAGGACCTGTCTGCCATTAATGTTTCTTCATTGGTATCCATCTGGTCTTGATCTCCCATCTCCATAGTAGGTATGTGAGGCTCTTCCAGACATCCTCGTTCAATGGCAGGGCCTCCTCACTATTCCATTGGGTAGTGATGGTGAGGATATGGCAAAGTTCAAAATTTGGGGAGCAGAACCGCCTGATTTTTAATCATATTAAAATTATCTTAATTGGACTTACCACACAGAGATCTTCAAAAGCCTTATAAGTGAAAAATTAAATTTACAAATCCTTCCATGCCTTTACAACACAAATCCTGCCAATAAATCCTAAATATACTTTCAAATATAAATCCTTTATTTGCCATTGGGATGGAAATCACTGATTTTTAAATCAGAACAGTAAAAATCATGGGCTTGTGTAGTGTCTGCAAATCCTGATGTATTTTCTAGTGAAAAACTGTGGTTTTGAATTTCTGTTTTTTGTGTCGCTTTATCCTTGGAAAAACAGTGCATGGTTTGTGTCTGCTTCTGCATTTTCCTGTTCTGGCATAGGTCCTGAAGTTCTATTCCACCTGGGTCACTAATAAGAAATGTTGTAGTGAATGTGGACTTTAAATGATTACAGCTCCCATATGAGAAGCAATTCAGATACCTCTTGCAGTGGCACAGTTCCCCTTGGTTGGCACATGTAGTGGTCTCCTTCTCCCAGAGCTAACTTAGTCCGGGTCACTTTGTTGCTTCTGATCCTCAGCTGAGAGGCAGGACTGA
The DNA here is from genome assembly GCF_039878825.1 of Excalfactoria chinensis. Lineage (NCBI taxonomy): Eukaryota > Metazoa > Chordata > Aves > Galliformes > Phasianidae > Excalfactoria > Excalfactoria chinensis. The sequence continues at coordinate 97,606,405 of NC_092825.1, read as the reverse complement.
TAAAGCTGCTCTGAGGATCAGAGAGATGGAAATTTCAGCAGCAGCCCTCAGCAGGAATTCAGCCCATCCAAATGTGGAAATCAGCAGGACAATAATAATCCTGAAAGGCTGCTTAGAGGGAAAAGGCAATTTTGACAAAATGGTAAGGGAGACTGTCACATATTTAAAGAGATTTCTGATGTAAGACTAAATTTACTCCTGCATAGAACTAAAAGTAACTATAATGCATGCAAGAATTTATTGTCATCTGTCAGTCATATTTGTGTCTTCCCACATACTGCCCTGCTGTCCATCTTCTCTGCTGATTTTCTTCTTGCTCCACAAAGCTGGCTGTTGAGACGTGGGGTAAATGGGTAGCAAACACAGCTGTGCCAGGTAGTTTGAGCTGTGTGTTCACTTTGCACTTACACAAGCTGCTGCTTAGGGTTCTGTGGATGACCTTCGCGAGTCCATTGCGTTTGACTGTTTTCCTTCAGAAAGTTCACAGCTCCCAGCCAAGGACACAACCACAGCTCAGATAACGTGACTGGGGGTATCGGCTCCACAGCAGAAGCTTATTCTGTTGTTTCACCCTTTGAAAAACTTCAACTTTCTGGAAGAGCTTCAGGGGCGCTCTTCACCCAGCTGTGTTCTCACAGATGCTGGAGAGGTGCCAGGTTCCTCAGTCAGCAGTGGCTTTTGTTGCAGCCCATCCTTATGAGGGAATAGGTGCTTTCAGGTGCTGATTGTCCTCCTGTCCTGCTTAACCCCAGTGTCCCACATCCCTCACAAAGCTGAGCACAAAGGCTTCTAGGGGAAGCAGCACTTGCCTGTGAACTCACCTTGCATGCTAGTACTCAACTGCAGACAAGGCCTACCATGGCTGTGCTATGCAGACTTAGGACTACCCTCACCAAGAAGCTCCCATGAAATAATCATATCATCTTTTCGTGTTAGGATTTAACCTAATAAACATCTATATGTAGGAATATAAATCAGGAAGAAGGAGTTGTAGTGAAGTAAAGGAGAATTTAAGCAAAGCAATGAGATCTTCGAGCTCTGTCATTTGGGATTCTGTGATGGAAGTAGACCGGATTTGAGCAGCAACACTGTTTAAAAAATCACAGTGGTAATATGGAGTAACTAAATAACTCCATCAGCAGATGTATTGCCCAATGAAAGCCAAGCTAAAAAACTCCTAGCTCTATTTCCTCATTCTGAAACTGCCAAGAAATTTTCACATTATGTTTTGCATGATTTGCTACTGTGAATATTGTCATTAATTCCTTTATGTAGCTATCATGTCATTCCGTGCAAATATTTAAAGACATACTGACTCAAATGTGATTAATAATGGGGTTAGGGCCCAGTACATTTGGATTAGAGGCTTGATGTTTGGTAGGTCCATGTCAGCAGCTGTTGCCAGCTTGACTTCTGCTCCACTGTTTAACTCTGCATATTTAGCAGGCCATTATTTAGTACAAAGCCAAGAGTTTAAATCATACTGAATTCTTGAAAAACACCTTCTTGGAAACACCTTAAAAATAATTTTGATCAGGTGAATAGTTGCACTCCCAAGTAGTCAGTGAGACGACTTTGAAAAACATGCTTACAAGTAGTCTTGAAAAGCCCAAAAGGCTGAATTTCTTTCAGATTTGACACATTCTGTCCCTTAGAAATAACTTGAAGACTGTCATGTGTCAAACTATTCTTCTGTCGTGGTCATGGAGGTGAGAGAAGTAGGAATGGGCCTTCATGGTGCAGACCTGATGCATGAGATGTTGCATAACAGGGAGGATTTCCATCATGAACACTGTACTGGGCAACCTCTGATCATCTTTGGTTGGAGCTAAGAATTGCACACATCTAAACCAAAAACTCCAAACTTAATGTGTTAGCACTATAGCACAGAGGCAGTTAGTATCACATGGTTTTAAGTCATTTTGCCTGGAGCCCAGTTGTGTCGAGGATGCACTGCACTTCCAGTGTGTGACAGCATGTACACACTAATTTCTTCGTGGGAGCAAATACTTAATTTCAAGATGGCTAATGAGAAACTTAGGATCAGCAAGACAATGAAGCAAAGCTCAAATGTGATTCGGTGTTGCCTTATAAAAGTGTGAAGATATTAGGAAACTGTACCCTTACAAAGGAACTAACTGGCTAACCTCAGAGTTGCTTTACTTTATACTTTACTACAGCTAGAATTACCCTAAAGAATGACTGATATGCACTTTTTGTATAACACATGCAGTTACTTGTAATGTGGTTGTGCTTGTTGTAAAGCATGCTCTGCCTTAACATCATTTCAAAGGCAGTTCATTAACAAGGCAAACAAATTTAAAACTTTAAAGGAAGAACAAGAGCAACTCTTGCATTGATGCCAACCCTTGAGCTGTTGATCAGCAATAGCATATACAAAAATAGTTGAAGGCTCTTTCTTTATGCAAGATGCAAGAGGTTTTTTTCTGTTCACCAGCAGTTCAGAGCTTCCGTGACAAAGGAAACAGTGAGTAATATAACGTGAGTAATCTCGTGTCCAGTTCTAAGATATGTTTTATGCATGAAAAGTTTTGCCTGGCAGGCAGTGGATTTCAAAAAAGGACTGGATTTACACCACACAGATAACAGAAAGAATTATGTTGCCAACACCATCGTGATTTCCAAAGCATTTTAATGTTCATGAAGACTCAATGCTGAGGGACAATAACTGTTTCCAATCACCAGTTTTTGAGCCAAGAGCCTGCCTGGCTCATGAAAGGAAAGCAAATGCAGTAATATTTTCTGCTTTATTTGAAACCCTAGAAATTGACACAAAGATTAAAACAACTGAAATGTTGACGGGGGGAAAAAGACATTGTTGGGGGTTTTGATGGGACTTGTTCTACAAAAGCTCACTTTCAGGGGTCTGTGCTGGGTCCAGTCTTGTTCAACATCTTCATCAACGACCTTGATGAGGGGATAGTGGCCACCCTCAGCAAGTTTGCTGATGACACGAAGCTGGGAGGATTGGCTGACACGCCTGAAGGCTGTGCAGCCATTCAGAGAGACCTGGACAGACTGGAGAGCTGGGCAGTAAGAAACCGGATGAGGTTTAACATAAGCAAGTGTAGAGTCTTGCATCTCGGTAGAAATAATTGCATACACCAGTACAGGTTGGGGGAAGACCTGCTGGAGAGGAGCTCTGCTGAGAGGGACCTGGGCGTCCTGGTGGACGACAGGTTGGCCATGAGCCAGCAGTGTGCCCTTGTAGCCAAAAAGGCCAATGGCATTCTGGGGTGCATTAAAAAGAGCATAGCCAGCAGGTCAAGGGAGGTGATCCTCCCCCTCTACTCTGCCCTGGTGAGGCCTCATCTGGAATACTGTGTCCAGTTCTGGGCTCCCCAGTACAAAAAAGACAGGGATCTCTTGGAAAGAGTCCAGCGGAGGGCCACAAAGATGGTGAAGGGCCTGGACCATCTCCCCTACGAGGAGAGACTTAGGGAACTGGGTCTGTTTAGCCTTGAGAAAAGAAGGCTGAGAGGGGACTTGATCCAGGTTTATAAATACCTGAGGTGTGGGAGCTATAGTGGCGAGGCTGGTCTCTTTTCAGTAGTGCGTGGGGACAGGACTAGGGGCAATGGGCTGAAACTCCAGCATAGGAAGTTCCGCACGAATGTGCGCAAGAACTTCTTTACAGTGAGGGTGACGGAGCACTGGAACAGGCTGCCCAGGGAGGTGGTGGAGTCTCCTTCTCTGGAGATATTCAAGACTCGCCTGGACGCCTACCTGTGCGACGTGGTGTAGGGAGCCTGCTTTGGCAGGGGGGTTGGACTCGATGATCTCTAGAGGTCCCTTCCAACCCCTATAATTCTGTGATTCTGTGATTCACTCATATTTTATTACATACCTTATTGACTTTTTTTGCCTGGTTCAAAAGTGCACGTTGGTGCCATTAAGACTCCCAGGGGGATGGATGCTGTCTTCTTATATTACGTTTTCACCATCATTTCACGCCTGGTTTTTAAGGTCAGAGCATGTAATCATGATCTGTGAAGTATATATGTACTTGTCAGGTAACTCATCCTCTGCTACAATACTAGTTCTGTGAAAGAAGGAGCATCACAGCAATTGACTGGGACTCTGGGACATGCAGAGCCCGTAGGGCATGATGGAGAGAACTCCCATCTTTCTTATTTGCAGACTTTTTACTGTCATTTCACATGAATGTAAATGATCACACTGAAATGCAAAGCACTGTGAAGCTATCGGATATGCTGTCCAATTTTCTTCCTGATTATTAGCAGATGGATAAGAAGATGTTTGTCTTTTCTCCCCATTCTTCCTTATCAGGAAGAGGAGAATTACTTCAGTCCACTCAGCTGCTTGCCCTATGACTGACTGCCAAATAAAAACAGTAACATGTTTACCTCAATTGCAGGAAAGCAGGAGGTCTTTCCCTCACTACTACACAACAAGCAAATCTACAGCATAACTTTGCCTTGGAATTACTCCATTCATCCTTCTGCCAGAAGGGGAGAAAAACTCTAAAGGGTCACTATACAAACCAGAGGGAGTGTGTTTGAAGTTCACTGCTTCCATCAGCTGTGCACAGTTTGTCTGCAGCCCACAGTACTTGTGTACTGAGCACAACCAGGTTTCATTAAGTGTTCTTTTGGCCACCGTGCCTGAAGCTGGAGGAACACCCAAGAAACCCGAAGTCTGGTTTTGAGTAGAGATGCCTGAAAGATTGAAACTGCCTATAGTATGTTCTGTGGGTGCACTTCATCGTTATTGCTAGCCTTGCCTATACATCAGTGCACCCTGACCTGTAACTTCTCCAGCTTTGGTTTGTATTTAGCTCAGATCCAAATTAACACATGACGGAAATTTGCTGGTAGGTACAAATGGCTGTACTTTTATTTTTGACTGCTGGCCTTCTTGGTTGAGAACTACTTTCAAATAGTAAAGGAAATGCAAGCCTACAATCTGATTGAATCACTGAAGGGCTCTTTGGCTCATCACCAATATCTGGAGCACATTCTTTAAGTTTTAGATCCTTTGAACTCATATGTGAAGAGAAATTAAAGGCTTCTACAGGCTGCACCAGACTGCATTCCTCTGCAGACCTTTGTGCTCTAACTGTTGAACACAGCTTTTCAGTATTCATGGTATCTCTACATCATATGCTGTAAAACACTTGGAAGTTATAAAGTTTTATTTTGCAACTTTGCAGTGTGAAGCAGCTTATACAGATGAGGACTGGAAATCCTGGATTCTTTTTTGGGAACTAATACAGTTCAATCTCTTGTGTCTCCTTTCATAAAATAGTGGTGTGTTTTGGTTGTTATCTCACAGGAGTGTTTTTGTAAAGCTAATTTGCTGTCCTAGACAAGATTTGTAAAACCCAGTTAGGGACAACAGTGCCATCTTCCACAGCTTAAAAAAATGTGACTTCTAGTTGTTTACCTTGGCAAAGAAAACTTACTTCATAGGAGTGAATGTATAAAGAATTCATTTATCTTTTCAGATAGCAAAGAGAGGACATGCACTGAAAATGAAATTCAGTCTGTAACCTCTAGTTTGTCCAGGCGTGCTGCGCTTTCCACCATGATATCTCTATTTCATTTGATTGCTTCATCCAAGTTTACTGAGATCCTGTTCCCGGGAGAGGAGATTGGTAGGGCAGGAAGGGTCTTAGATATTATTCGCTTCTTCCTGTTAGCCCTGGACAGCAGCAAATCTTTCTTGCCACTGCAGTAGTTTCTAGGCTGTGATTTTCTTGGCTGCATTTCCCAGCTTTGTGCTTCTGGCACTGACTAATTTCTTTACAGTTCCGCGTAGTGGGAGAGCTGCACACATCCTAAAATAAAAGCCTGGGGTTTTGTTGTGGGAGCTTAATAAGGTGGGCACGGGTACTTAGGAAAAGTGTGATTTAACTGTATCTTCATAAATGTATGATGATAACAGTGCAAAAGTTTTCCAAGTTTAATCTTAGAAATGTATTTCTTTTAGTTTTGTACTACTGGGACAGTGTTTATTTTTCTCCTTCCATGTTAAACCATGGAGATTTTGGGTTTTCTGGAAATGATGGTTAACCAGCTCCTATCAAGTCTTTTTAAATGTTATTCAACTGCCAAATGATTTTTTTTTCTCCCTCATTCTACTTTTTCTTTCTGTTTAGACTATTGTCACTTACCTGCAGTTTTTCAGTATGACATTTTAATGAATGGCCTGTTCCCTCAGCATAGTCCGCAAAAGCTTTTCTACCTCTGATTTTATGTCATGTCAGCTATAGACCAGAATAGGTGAGCTTAACCTCAGAGCACCTGTGTTACATTTTTAAATATAATGTGTTTTTGGATGGGCTGTGCAGGCTCTGCTGTCTCTGTAATGGACTGCTTTGTGTTTGCTGTCACTGAGCAGAACTATTTGGAAGGGGCAGAACTTTATATTGCTGTGATTCTGAGGTCACATTAAGGTTACCAAAAACAAGGAAACAAACATTCTGTGAAAAATTAGGCCTTATCGCTGTACCCTGCCTCAAAATGTCAATCAAATTCTGCAGTTAAGGTAAACCCGCTCCAGTTTCATGTTTTCTTAGTGCATGAGGCTGTTATTTGTGGCAGGTGAATAAGTCAGTGGCAGAAATAGCCCCTGCAGCAAGGATGGCAATCTCTAAGGAGGTGGAACAAGCCAGTGCTGAGTGTTCTAAGGATAGATCCTCTCTTCTAATGAGGTCAAAATCTGGTTTCTCCTGGCATGGTGACTGGAGCACGTAGATATCCTAGGCCATCTGTGTCTGAGAGCCTGAGTCACTGATGAAAATTAGGTCTACAGCTTTCTATTATTTATCTGTTTGCGGTGGATTGACCTTGGCTGGCAATCAGCTGCCCACTCAGCCATTGTCACACCCCCTCTTCAACAGGACAGAGGAATTAAATAAAATGGCAAGGCTCATGGTCAAGATAAAGGCAAACAGATCACTTTACCAGTCACTGTCGTGGACATAACTGACATTACTTGGGGAAAATAAGTTTGTTGCCAGTTAAAAGTGGAGTAGGATGTTGAGAAACAAAGATAGAAACTCCAACGCCATTTCCAACTCTGCATATCTCATCACAGCAAGTCCTTCATGAATTGGAGGATGGAGACCATGGTTAGTTCCTAACTGCTCATCTGCTGCTCCTTCCTTCCCACATTTTTCCGCTGCTCCACCACATTCTCACTGCAGGGATATCTCTGCTCAGTGCCTGCAGGCCCTCCTGCCCCCTTCTGCTCTCCCCTGGGTGCTGCAGGGCCATTCCTCACTCCACTTCCCTCATCTCTCCCTGTGTTGTGTTGTGTGCCCCCTCTTCCTCACAGTTACAGTGCTATAGGCGTTAGAGGAACTGTTTCTTCTCTCATTGACCATCATTTTATAAGGAGAAAGTAAGGAAAGGGTCATTTGGATGCTACTGAGGAAAAAGGTATTTCAAAACCTTCTGAGGCAGATCCTTAGCTGGTGAATATCTGCAGCAATGTTTGTTAACCTTCAAAGGCCAATATCCTCTGCTGATGCCCAGGGATCTGAACTTCTTTTATCCTCTGGAAAGAAGAAAGGAAAAGCTATTTTCCATATTGTGAATATCTTCAAATATATAATAGAATAGTTGGAATGGACCTTCAAATATCAAGTCCAACTTGATTAATTATTAACTACATTAAAGAGGGTGTTATCCAAATGTCTCATGAAAACTGGCAACCATGGGGCATCAACCACCTTTCTAGGAAGCCTGTTCCAGTGTGTGACCATGCTCATAGTAAAGAAATTTTTCCTGATGCCCACTCTGAGCCTCCCCACCACAGGCTTGCACCACTCCATCACATTCTGTCATTGGGATATATGGATTTAATAAGACTTGGGTCGTTTAGTTAAAAGTAGGTGAGGTTTCTTAGAAAGCTGAGAAAGGAATTTTCTCTTTGTCTCTTGCTTTCCCTCACCCTGAGGTATCTTGCTTGCCTGAAGCTGAAAGTTGAATAGTTGGATCAGGACTGTGGTACAAAATGTCAGGGAATTGCAGTAAAAATAACTAACTAACTAAATAAATAAATATTTTGGTTGTCACCTCTGGAAACACAGCATGGTTGTAAGGCTCGGAAAAGAAGGGTATTTGGTCTCAACTTTTGTACTGGATATGCATTTAACTTCTCCCTTACGTCATGTCAGACCTACCTGCTGGTTTTCTGAACTGTCTTTGCTTGAGCTTGATTTACCTTTTGGTTTTGTAGAGTTTTAATTCTGTAAGGTACTCTAAATAAGCTAAATGAAATAGCTTTCTGTGCAATTGGTAAGTGAGGAAAAGCCAGAAATAAAACATAACTGTTCCCTCTGACAATTAAATAGGAACAAATGAACACAGTAGTTTAAATCATGAGAGCTTTCAGCTCAGCTGCTCATTAGTGGTGAAAACCTTTTCCTCTAAAATCTTCTGAACCCTATTTTTGAGGGGAAAAATAGGAAAAAGCACTTTGCCAAATTGATGTTTTCAAATGGAAGGATTTAATTTATTTGCTTCTCTGCTTCCCAAAAATTAGTCTTTACAACAGAGTCTCCAGACCACCCGTAATCTGGTAATGGGTCTAGCACAACCTTGAGTCTCCAAAACAGATGTTTATCTGAGCATTATCTGATTCCCTAGTGATGGGAGGGTCTGTTCATAATCCCCAAACCCATTAAAGAAATGAGGAGGTTGTAAAAACATTTTGAAATAGATGAAACACCTTTCAAGAGAAGTTGCTGGAAAAGCAAAGCAAAAGCACTGAGGAACTGAAATGATTCCTTGGATGCTTCATGCTACTTCTTTGGCAGCTGCCGTGTTTATCTCTTACTGTGATGATTGCACTGCGTGGCATGTGCTGAACAGTAGTTCTGAAATAAATAGCTGTTAGAATTCCTAAGCAAAGCAACCTACAGAATCATTACAACTAAGTAACTAGAAGTTCCCATACTTCATTACTCATAAGTTGACAGGGGATAAGAAATGAACAAGTACATTTTTATGGCAGCAAATACTTCCTTTCAATTGCACCATTAAGTCATTTATACCAGTCACTGTATTCTCTTGCTTTATGGGTTTCATATCGACTTCACCTTCTACTCAGCGCTGTGGACAAGAGGGTAGCATTAAAGACAGGCAGATAAAAATGCATTTACCTGGTTGCTAAGTCATGGTTTTTGTTCAGGCAAACATGCATAAAAGAAGTGCGAAATAGTGGAACTGGGAAAGCAAGCACTCTCAAGAGTGTAAGCAATCAGCTGCCCATTGCAAAAGCCTGAATATGAGTTCTGCATCATAAAACATATTTTCCCTCATTTTTTTTTTCTATTTGCTTCACTATAGACAGTAATGTTTTGCTTTCCTTTTTGCCCAGACTTTAAAAAATCTCTTTAGTGTTCCTGGTGGTTCCTTGCTTCTGTGCAGTGATTAAAGTTGTTCAAATAGGAAAATGGCTAATTTGCTGGTTAATGCAGCTGGCACCTTATTCATGCTGTTCCCATTCTCCAAGGCCCTTCCCACAGTTTGTGGCTGAATGTACTTTCACTGTGTCGCCAAAAGTAGCAGTTTCCTATGAGGGGATCTCGTTGTGCAGTGGGAGCATGTATGCATCGGATGATAGAACCACAGGTTTCTGGTGCATTTCTCCTGCTTCTCAATGGTCTCGTGTCAGATAACCAGAATCCAGATAATCCCATCATTCCCACCCCACATGTTCCCCTGGTGTGTGTGTGCAGTTGCTGTCACGTCCCTAAGGTGTGTCTGCGCAAAACTTCAGTCCAGTTGAAGTGCTGATTATGTACATAAAGGGTAAGAAGTGACAAGGTTTCTGTTTGAAAAGCAAGGTGCAAACCAAAGTAAGCACCACTGCTCGTAAAACTCAGCTCTGTTTTGGAAAATCATTGTGCCTCGTGAGTTTCCCTTACCATCAGGTTAGCCCTTCCATGCCATTATGTCATTTAGGCCACTGGTACTTAAAAGCCTGTTAATTCTTAACTCTATTCCTAGCCTTCTTCCGTTACAGTTAATGTCACGTATTAGATGCAGTGCATTCTGCTGCTACTGCCAAGTCCAACATTCTGTCTCTTATTTTTCTGTTCCTGCTTTCCTCATTCCATTTAAGTGCTGGAGCCCCAGCGCAATAAAGCATTTAAACATATGTTCAGCTTGAAGCAATGAAGTGTTTTGTTGAGTCAGGACCTTCGCATTCAGCTCTGCCTGTTTCAGTGCAAGTATCCTTTGAAGTTCAAGAGGCACATGGAGGGATTCTCAGTGGCACAGAGAAGACCAATTAATATTTCCTTTTATTAGTCTCTTTGGCTTTTTAATATAGTTGCTCTCAGATTCCCATTTTTTGCTTTCTCTGCCATATTGTGTTGTCTGCCTTTTTGTTTTTAGTTATTCTGCTTTTTTTTTACCACTCCTCCAGAGCTGGGAAGTGCAATTCTGTTTTGAGCTTCGGACCATTAAATGTACAATTAATTTGAGTGGACAGGTCATGTTGGCAGGTCTGTACCATGCTTCTGGTACAACCAGCAGCTGAAAATGTGAATGCCACCCTCATGCCACAGTGAAACCAATCTGAATGTACCATCATTTGTCCTGACAAGGTAAAAGCATGCGTGCAGGCCTACATGTTTGCTTGATACTAAAGTGTTCCTGAGTGTTCCTGTGTTTTGTATGTTATCAGTTGATGCATGCAGATGCACCAGAAAGAGGAGTATTGAAAATTTGGCCAAGTGTAAAATGGGGTTGCTAATTAGATCCTTCTCTCAGTCTCTGAGCCCAGAGCTTTCCCCTAGCTTTGGTGACTTAGCACTGACTCAGAGAGAGATGAGTCCTTTTGATGTCTTTGCTATTTTCTCTTCTTCTTTTTTTAAAAACTTGCTGTAGCTTAGCTTTGAATTCAGAACTTTTGCTTGCTCTGCACTTGCAGGTCGCTGTGACCAGGCTCCTGCCATCTCAGGCAGTGCATCACATGGCTGCTGTTATAAATGTGCCAAGCTCAATATTCACACCTCATAAGTAGCTAACCCCAGCTGCATCTACCAAAACACTGTTCCAGATCCATGCTCTTCTGACTGTTGGAAATCTATTTTGCAAACTTCCTCTACGAATGTATTAATTCTGGTGATACATTTCTAAACTGACCCTGAGTATCCTACTTCGATATGCAGTTGTTGAAATTGTTTTTTTCATCCCTTGTTGAGTGATCATATTTCCAGACTGTGATAGTTTTGGGGAGTTGCTGTGTGGCAGAGTGTACGTCCTTGCATGCATCACAGCCACCTTGTTAAATACATAAGTGAATGATGCAACCTAATATGTATTTACTAATTAAGGGGTATAATTCCTGTTTAATCAATGGGATGCATGGTTTGCTTATGGCAAGGGACATTATTGAATCTACTTTTCTGGGAAAATAATTTTCTGTGTTATATCACCAAGCAAGCTACTCTTTCCAACAAACACACATATGTCTGAAATAACTGTAACAGGCTGTGGCACTTGTAAAAAAAAATGACCACATGAACACATATCTTAATAAAAACTGTATTAATACATGGTTTAGAGGCTGCAGATGCTTTTGATTCTGACTACTTTGTAAGCCATATAATGGTATTCAGTTGCATCTTTCACACTGTTGCAAAATTGCGTAGAGTTTAGATTAGTAACAGGTCGTGACATAACAGCAGTGCTTAAAGCCTCAAGGAAAGCTTCAAAAAATGTTATGCTCACAGATTGTCCTGTCAAAATAGCTCAGATTGTTGCTACATCTCTGTTTTGGCTGCCAGAGATATTTGCACGGAGAAGAGCTCCTCTGGCTCACGGATGCTATTGTTGTTTCACAGAGAGATGCTGAGCACCCAGGTCTGTTCGAGAGCACAGACCTACTAGAGTGTGAAGTATGGCGAAGGACACCTGAAGGTTGGCTGCCTTTGGTGTTCCTGTGTGTGTTTAAATGCTGTCAAATGTGGTAACGACAACATGGGAGAGCCCTGTGCCAGGCTGCCTCGCCTTGCAGAGATGGGGAGCAGAGCATGTCTTTTTGAATAGTCAAGCCTGCATCAAAGCTGTTACCTTAGGCAAAACGAAAATGGAAGGATAACATTTTAATTGTTTGACAGACAACAGATTTAAGCTTCTGTTCAGCAAAGTACGTGGAGTCTGTTGACTTCCTTGGGAGAGTTATATTTAAACCTAAGCATATGTTTAAGTTCATTCCTGAGGTTGCCAAGTGGGGCCTTCAGGGAGAGTGCTTCTCACCTCCCTGCATGGGAGGAAGAAGGCACTGGGATCTATGCCTGAAGGCATCAGGACACTGCTGCATTGTTAGCATAAAAAGCAAGGTGAAGTGATGCTGAGGTCTGGGCAGAAGGGACTAAAGAGGCATCAGGGTGTCTGCTGAATGGCTCTACAGGAATAAATGATACCTCCTGGGTTAGGGGAGGGAGGGTTCTCAGTCTGCTGTGCCTCACTGCTTGGGGGCTTTCCCTGTCCTTCACCCAGTCGGTGCAGGCAAGTAAGGATCTCTTGAGCTTGTAAGGGAAGATATAGCTGAGACATCAGAACTGGCTCTTCTCCAGCCTCCAAAATGCTGAGGTGGAAGAGGTCAAGTCTAGCTCAGTATTACTTAATGTAGCATGTGCATACATTTTTATCTCATAGTGACTTCTGCATTCTCAGCATAGCAGCCTTCAATTATAGCAGCTTTTATCATTTTGTGGAACCTGCAAAAGCTACAGAACGCTTTCATAATTAAAGTTTATTTTTCAGGTTTTTTTAGTTTTCTGACTCATAGTCATTTTCTAAAGAAATATAAAATGATTCATATACCAAAGCACTTAACTCACTTTAAATTTGTAAATGGCACTTCATGCATACTTAACAAGGGTATTCCAAACCATAATTTGCTTATACTACATAATAACGCTTGAATCCTGCAAAGTCTTATGTAAATAAGTTCATTGTAGGTTTTCACGAATGGTGATCTATTTCAGCCATCCTGATATTTCTTGGATAAGCAACATGGCCAAGCACACAAGGTCCAGGCAGTTCCTCTAGTGCCTTGATGATAACTTTCCAATGCAGGTTGTAGAGGAGCCAACAAGGGAGATGCGCCACTTGAACTTGTTTCAAGTAACAAGGAAGGGCTGGTCAGGGATGTAATGACTGGGGAAAGCTTAAGATATAGCAATCACGAGATGGTGGAGTTCAAGATCTTGTGTGGAAGAAGCAGAGTAATAAGTAGATTTGCTACCCTGGACTTCAGGGGAGTCATCTTTGACTTCTTCAAAGACCTACTTGGAGGTCTTGGGCTCTACTGCTGTAGTCCATGGGCAGTCTACTCTTCTACTGCTCTAGTCCATGGGCTAGAGCAGTAGAAGGTAAGCGGACCCATGAGAGCTGGCTGTCACTTAAACACCACTTCTTCCAAGCTCAATATCAGAGTAAGAAGTTGGGAAAAGTTGGCAAGAGGCCTGTAAGGAACTCAAGGATAAAGTGAAAGGAAAGAAGAGGGTCCTTGAAATGTGGGAAAAGGGCCTATCCACCTAGGAAGAGTGTGAGAGTGTTGTCAGGTACTGTAGGGATGCAATGAGGAAGGCTACAGCCCTCTTGGAATTAAACCTTGCAAAGAAGGTAAAGGATAACAAGAAAGGTTTTTTTAAGCGCATCAACAGTAAAAGGAAGACTAGGGGAAATGTGGGTCCCATATTAAATGAAGTTACCCCCTCAGTAACAAGGGACATTGATTCAGAGATCCTCAAGGCTTCTTTGCTTCAGTCTTTAGTGCTAAGACTAGCTGTCGGGAATCCCAGACCATGGAGTGTAAGAGAGAGAGAGAGTCTGCATAAAGGAAGAGTTTCAGTTGGTCAAAAAGGATCTGGTCAGAGAGTATGTAGCCAAAACCAACTCACACAAATCTGTGGGACCCAATGGGATGCCCCCACATATGCTGAGAGAACTGGCAGAGGTGATTGCTGAACCTCTCTCTATCATCTTTGACAAGTCTTGGCAAATGGGAGAGGTGCCTGAAGACTGGAGGATAGACAGTGCTATTCCACTCTTCAAAAAAGGGCAAGAAGAAGAATCTGGCAAACTACAGGCCAGTCAGCATCACCTCCATTCCTGGAAAGACGATGGAACAACTTGTTCTGGATGTCATCTCCAAGCAAGTGAATGAGAAGAATATCAGGACTAGTCAGTGTATACCTTCAGCATGTTTCATGTTTTACAGTGTATGTTTATACCTTCAGCAAGGCATTTGACATCTTCACAGAATCACAGAATCACAGAATCACAGAATTATAGGGGTTGGAAGGGACCTCTAGAGATCATCGAGTCCAACCCCCCTGCCAAAGCAGGCTCCCTACACCACGTCGCACAGGTAGGCGTCCAGGCGGGTCTTGAATATCTCCAGAGAAGGAGACTCCACCACCTCCCTGGGCAGCCTGTTCCAGTGCTCCGTCACCCTCACCGTAAAGAAGTTCTTGCGCACATTCGTGCGGAACTTCCTATGCTGGAGTTTCAGCCCATTGCCCCTAGTCCTGTCCCCACGCACTACTGAAAAGAGACCAGCCTCGCCACTATAGCTCCCACACCTCAGGTATTTATAAACCTGGATCAAGTCCCCTCTCAGCCTTCTTTTCTCAAGGCTAAACAGACCCAGTTCCCTAAGTCTCTCCTCGTAGGGGAGATGGTCCAGGCCCTTCACCATCTTTGTGGCCCTCCGCTGGACTCTTTCCAAGAGATCCCTGTCTTTTTTGTACTGGGGAGCCCAGAACTGGACACAGTATTCCAGATGAGGCCTCACCAGGGCAGAGTAGAGGGGGAGGATCACCTCCCTTGACCTGCTGGCTACGCTCTTTTTAATGCACCCCAGAATGCCATTGGCCTTTTTGGCTACAAGGGCACACTGCTGGCTCATGGCCAACCTGTCGTCCACCAGGACGCCCAGGTCCCTCTCAGCAGAGCTCCTCTCCAGCAGGTCTTCCCCCAACCTGTACTGGTGTATGCAATTATTTCTACCAAGATGCAAGACTCTACACTTGCTTATGTTAAACCTCATCCGGTTTCTTACTGCCCAGCTCTCCAGCCTGTCCAGGTCTCTCTGAATGGCCGCACAGCCTTCAGGCGTGTCAGCCAATCCTCCCAGCTTCGTGTCATCAGCAAACTTGCTGAGGGTGGCCACTATCCCCTCATCAAGGTCGTTGATGAAGATGTTGAACAAGACTGGACCCAGCACAGACCCCTGGGGGACACCACTAGTCACAGGCCTCCAGCCAGACACCGCACCGCCAACGACAACCCTCTGCACTCTGCCAGTCAGCCAATTCTCGATCCACTTCACCGTCCACTCATCTATCCCATACTTCCTCAGCTTTGTTATAAGGATGTCATGGGGGACCGTATCAAAAGCCTTACTGAAATCAAGGTAGACTACATCTACCGCTCTCCCCCCGTCCACCCAGCTAGTGACATCTTCATAAAAGGCCACCAGGTTGGTCGAGCACGACCTCCCCTTGGTGAACCCATGCTGAGTACTCCTGATAACCTCCTTTTCTCCCAGTTGTCTGGAGATGGCATCCAGCACAAGCTGTTCCATCACCTTCCCTGGGACAGAGGTGAGGCTGACTGGCCTATAATTACCCGGGTCATCCTTCTTGCCCTTTTTGAAGACTGGGGTGACATTGGCCATCCTCCAGTCTTCAGGCACCTCCCCAGTTCTCCAAGACCTTTGAAAAATTACAGAGAGCGGCTTAGCAATAACCTCCGCCAGCTCTCTCAGCACCCGCGGGTGCACCCCATCAGGTCCCATGGATTTATGGACCTTAATGTTTCCTAAGCACTCACGGACCACCTCTTCCCTGACTAAAGGGAAATCTCCCATTCCCCAGATTCTCTCATCAACCACCGGGGACTGGGATTCCTGGGGGAGAGCCCTTTCACTAAAGACAGAGGCAAAGAAGGCGTTCAGTATTTCCGCCTTCTCAGCATCCCCCGTTACCAGAACACCCCCCTCACTTAGTATGGGGCCCACATTCTCCCTAGCCTTCCTTTTGCTGTTAATGTACTTAAAAAACCCTTTTTTATTATCCTTTATCTCCTTAGCTAGATTCAGCTCCAGGTGGGCTTTAGCCTTCCTGGTCGCATCTCGGCAGTCCCTGACTACATTCTTATATTGTTCCCAAGTGGCCAGACCCTTTTTCCACATATCGTGTACTTTCTTCTTTCTGCGGAGCTTGCACATGAGTTCCTTACTCATCCACGCAGGTCTCCTGGCACCTTTTCCTGACTTCTTAGTTGCAGGGACGCACTGATCCTGAGCCTGGAAGAGGAGCCGTTTGAATGCTAGCCAGCTCTCACAGGCCCCCTTGCCTTCTAGCACCCTGGCCCACGGGATGGCCCCAAGTAAGTCCCGGAGGAGATCAAAGTTGGCTCTCCTGAAGTCCAGGGTAGCAATCCTACTTTTTGTTTTGCTTCCTCCGCTCAGGATCTCGAACTCCACCATCTCATGGTCGCTACAACCCAAGTTACCCCCGACTTTTACTTCCTTAACGAGTCCTTCCTTGTTGGTAAGAATAAGGTCCAGCAGCACCCCGCCCCGCGTCGGTACCTCGACCATCTGCATTAGAAAGTTATCTTCAATACACTGCAAGAATTGTCTGGACCGCGCATGCTTGGCCATATTGGTCGTCCAGCAAATATTTGGATAATTGAAATCCCCCAAAAGTACCAACGCCCGGGAGCGTGATGCCACTTCCAGTTGGCTACGGAAGGCCTCATCAACCTCCTCTTCCTGATCAGGAGGCCTGTAGTACACACCCACTACAGTGTCCCCCTTACCAGCCTGGCCCTTGATTCTCACCCACAAGCTCTCGACTGCTACATCACTCTCCCCCAGGTGGAGTTCAATACATTCTAGCTGCTCTCTCACATAAAGAGCAACTCCACCACCCCGCCTTGCTAGCCGATCTTTCCTAAAAAGGACATAGCCCTCCATGACAACATTCCAGTCATGCGAGCTGTCCCACCACGTCTCTGTGATCGCAATGAGATCATAGCCATGCGATCGCACACAAAACTCCAATTCTTCCTGTTTATTCCCCATGCTTCGCGCATTAGTATACAGGCACTTGAGAGAAGGAGCATCTCCCCACCTCTCTCCATGCCTTTGAACCCCTTTGTCAGCACCCAACACGCTCTGCTTTAAGCCTTGAACTGCCGCCTCAGACCCAGCGGCCCTCATTTTGTCCCCTTCCCCCTTCGTACCTAGTTTAAACACCTGTCAATTAGTCCTGACAGTTCCTCGGCTAGAACCCTCCTACCCCTTGGAGACAGGCCGCTTCCATCTGCAGCTGTCATGTCAGGAGCCGAGTAAATTCTCCCATGATCAAAAAACCCAAAACTCCTATGTCGGCACCAACTCCTTATCCATTTGTTTAAGAGGTGGGTTTTTAGGCCCAACTCAGTATCCCTCCCTGTCACTGAAGGTACAGATGTAATAACCACTTGTACACCTGTACTGTCAACTACCCTCCCCAGTCTCCTGAAGTCATCTTTTATGACCTTCAGGCTTTTCCTACTGACTTCCTCACTGCCAGCCTGAATTATCAGCAGGGGATAGTAGTCAGTAGGCCGGATCAGATTGGGAAGTCTCCCAGCAATGTCCCTGACTCGCGCCCCAGGGAGGCAGCACACTTCTCTGTGTGTAGGGTCGGGCCGGCATATAGGGCCTTCTGTTCCTCGCAGAAGGGAGTCACCTATGACAACTACCCTTCTATCCTTCCTCGTGGAGGAAGTCTTGAGGCGTGGGTGTGACCGCTTACCCCGAGGCTCCCTCACAGGTGGGCCTGCCTCTACATCCACGCTCACCTCTTCCACGGGTTCCAGGGCCTCAAACCTATTTTGCAGAGGCACCTGGGGAACCGAGCATGGTCGTGGGCGGGGATACCCAGCACGCCTAGCTGGTATTTGTTTCCACCCATCCTTTTCTCTCAAACTATTTTGGTCCGATCGGCTACTGTAGGACAGAGGCTCCACCGACAGTCCCACACCCCTTAGCTCTTCATTTGAATTGCTAGGTGTAGGGGAAGGCTGAGGGTGCACTGTGGCAGGAGCACCGTCTGTCTGCATACTCCTTTCTATAACCTGTTTGTGAGGCAACCGGGGGGGACATGCTCCTTGGGGAGCCTCAGCTATGTTCCGGGATCCTGAGGCCAATAGGGCCTGGCACCACCAGTCGATTTCATTTTCACTATCTTTAATGGACCTCAACCTCTCAACCTCTTCCTTCAGGCAGACCACCATACTAAGCAGATCATTTATCTGGTCACACCTGAAACAGGCACAGCTGCCATCGACTGGCACTTCAAGGGCCAGGCTGTGACACTCACTGCAGCCTGTGACTTGCACGCTAGCGTGCCGCTTGTGGACCTCGGTCTGGGTCTCCACACTCCTCCTGGCAGCAGCCTTCCTCCTACCTGTGCTGGGGACCTCTGTCTGGGTTTCCACATCTTTCCTGGCAGTTACCTTCCTCCGGGAGGGAGCCATAGCAACCCAGAAGACCCCACTAGCAAAATCAGAAAAGTTTTACCAAGTTTTGACAAGCAGCTCTGTCTGGACCCTGTTAGTGGTGGTGCTGCCCACGACCCGGTATTAGAATGCTGACAGGTAGACCTGCACTTACCTTTACCCTTCACAGAGACAAGGTTGTTCCTCTTCTTCCGTGTGGGCAGGGGCGAAGCCCCTGCCCTCCTCAAGGCCTTTTAAAGAAGAAGAGGGCGAGGGTGGAGAACCGTTGCCTTGGCAACGCCCCCTCCACGTGTAGCCTGGGAACGCCCCCTCCACGTGGGCCGCTCTCTCTCGAGCTGCCGGGCTGCTCCTACCTCGGATGGATGAGGGAAAAGCCGAGCGAATCCCCTGGACACCCCGCGATAAACAGCCTCAGCTCTGCCAGGGGCAGCTCCGAAGCAGCGAACCACGGCGATCAAAAGGGTCTCTGCCGGGTTTGCACCCGTTTAAATATCCCGCTGTAGCCTTGGCAACGCCCCCTCCACGTGTAGCCTGGGAACGCCCCCTCCACGTGGGCCGCTCTCTCTCGAGCTGCCGGGCTGCTCCTACCTCGGATGGATGAGGGAAAAGCCGAGCGAATCCCCTGGACACCCCGCGATAAACAGCCTCAGCTCTGCCAGGGGCAGCTCCGAAGCAGCGAACCACGGCGATCAAAAGGGTCTCTGCCGGGTTTGCACCCGTTTAAATATCCCGCTGTAGCCTTGGCAACGCCCCCTCCACGTGTAGCCTGGGAACGCCCCCTCCACGTGGGCCGCTCTCTCTCGAGCTGCCGGGCTGCTCCTACCTCGGATGGATGAGGGAAAAGCCGAGCGAATCCCCTGGACACCCCGCGATAAACAGCCTCAGCTCTGCCAGGGGCAGCTCCGAAGCAGCGAACCACGGCGATCTTCTCCTACAACATCCTTGTTATGAAACTTAGAAAGTGTGGGATAGATGAATAAACAGTGAGGTGGACTGAGAACCAGCTGATTGGCAGAGCTCAGAGAATAGTCATCAGCAACACAGTGTCTGGTTGTAGGCCTGTAACCAGTGGTGCTCCCCAAGGGTCAGTGCTGGGTCTGGCCTTGTTCAACATCTTCATCAATGACCTAGATGAAGGGATAGAGTGTACCCTCAGCAAGTTTGCTGATGATACAAAGCTGGGAGGAATGGCTGACACACCAGAAGGCTGTGCTGTCATTCAGGAAGACATGGACAGCCTGGAGAGTTGGGCAGGGAAGAACCTAATAAGGTTTAACAAGAGCAAGTGCTGAGCCCTGCACCTGGGGAGGAATAACTGAAGGCATCAATACTAGTTAGGGGATAACCTGCTGGAGAGGAGATCTGCAGAAAAGGACCTGGGCTCCTGGTGGACAACAGGTTGTCCATGAGCCAGCAGTGTGCCCTTGTGGCCGAGAAGGCCAGTGGTATCCTGGGGTGCGTTAAAAAAAAGCATGGCCAACATGTTGAAGGAGGTGATCCTCCCTCCTCTACTCTGCCCTGGTGAGGCCACAGTTAGTCTACTTTGTCCAGTTTGGGGCTCCCAAGTTCAAAAAAGACAGGGATCTCCTGGAAGGAGTCCAGTGGAGGGCCACAAAGATGAGTAAGGGTCTGGACTATCTCCTGTATGAGGAAAGTCTGAGAGAAGATCTGATAACTATTATAAATATCTAAAGGGAGGTGGGAGGCAAATGGATGAGGCCAGGCTCTTCTTAGTGGTGTGTAGAGATAGGACAAGGAGTAATGGTCTAAAACTAGAACACAGGAAGTTTCATACTAACGTAGAATAATTTCTCTATGGTAAGGGTGACAGCACTGGAACAGGTGTCCCAGACAGTTTATGGAGCCTCCTTCTATAGAGATAATCAAGACCTGTCTGGACGCCTACCTCTCAGGCCTGATGTAGGGTACTTGTTTTAGCAGGGGAGATGGACTCAATCTCTTGAGGTCCATTCCAACCCCCACAGTTCTGTGATTCTGTGATACATCCATAGTGTCCATTGGCCTGTGTCTCTGTGGTCTTCATAGGCTCCAGCACAGCACCTGTTAAGAAAGAATGAACAAGAAAAATGCAATTGGTGCTATAAATCTGACGCAGAAAATAATGCAGAAGTGTCTCTTTTATTGCTTTCACAGGAGTAAGAGAGCTGAGTATTAAAGTGCATTAGAAAAAGGAGATGGAAAGAGAAGATGAAAAACATTTTTTTCTTTGTCTGCTCCAGAATTTCTAAAATTAAACTCTCAGTGTCTTATTATTTTTATTGGAAGACATGAGGGAAAAATCCCCCTATGCTGGATAATTCAAAGCCCAGATAGATTTATTTAGACTCAAAAAGCACTGTATTAGCTAGCACTGCCTTTTTTAAAGCTCTTTCACTGTTACTTAGGCGATGCACATAAATTATGGTTTTCTTTTTAAAATTGAATCAAGTAATATGTGAAGCTGAATAATCTCTTAATCCAGACTTTTCCTGCCAGATCTTCCAGGAGTTACTTCAGATTACTCACTTCCGAAAAAAATAATAATAATATAAAAAAAATCAAATCTACATGTTTTTCATTTCTCTACCGGGCAGAATTCTATAAGTAGTAAATCCTTCTGAGTTGCAGTTTAGTAAATCATAAATGCATTTTGGGGGTACAGTTTATGTTCTGAGTCAATTTTTTTCAGATCCATAAAGTAGCACTGTTTAGAATCATCTGTTCATTTTCTATTACTTTGTTACTTTATTTTATGTTATTTTCACTTGGTTGTTGTTGCCCCACCTCAAGCTGAAGGAAGCAGCGCCCAAAGTGCAGAGGAGGCTGAAACAGCCACTGATGTAGGGACATCCCTAAAGCATCCTAAAGTCTTCAAGGCAGAGCGAGGCAGGAGCTGTTGCTATTAAGAAGAGAAGTAACAAAAA
Source organism: Excalfactoria chinensis (assembly GCF_039878825.1). Lineage (NCBI taxonomy): Eukaryota > Metazoa > Chordata > Aves > Galliformes > Phasianidae > Excalfactoria > Excalfactoria chinensis. The sequence continues at coordinate 97,584,948 of NC_092825.1, read as the reverse complement.
TGGTGAAACTAGAGTTTAAAGTACAGTTTTGATAAAAATCCAAGATCTTGCCAGTGAAAGAGAGTATTATCAAGTATTCAAGCCACCAAATGCTGCAATAACATTCTCAGCTCTGCTGGACACTACTTGTTTCAGAGGGAAGTGATTTGTGATGAAAAAATGCTTCCTTGCAAATAAATGTTCTGGCTGATTTGAGGTTCCATGCAATTTTTGAATATATAAGGACATATCCAACTGTGCCAGAACAAGGTCTGTGATCTCTCCTAAGGGAGAATGACAAGATCCCCAACTGGGCTGAATGAGCAGGGAGCATTTCAGGGATGACAGTGTCTGTAATGCCCTTCCATTCCAGTTCAGTTGGCATAAAAAAGATCTGCAATTAGCTTTGTAATATCTGGTCTGTGGCTTCTCCATCTGCACACTGCAGTCTTCATTGCTCTGAAAGTTCATGTTTGGATTTTGCTGTCTCTCTTGGGAGCTGATAGTGCAGTTCTCTGCAGTGATTCGCCAAGTGTGTATTTAGGGGCTACATTGCATCTAAGCGGAAATCTTTCAATATTAAAATATGTCTTACTTAGCAATTTATGTGAACTACTAGATTTTTTTCTAGGATACTTTTGTCTGACCACAAAGAAGGAAAAAAATGTTTCAGTTGGCCTCAACTTTTCCGTAATTGGGAAGATCTTGAGTCAGCAGCATGCATTTTTATATGAAGCATGGACTGAATGCGAGATAGCAAGTTTGAGCTTTTCCCTCTTGTACAGTATTTTGAGATAGAATGCATGAAGCACAGCCTGTGTAGGAGCCCCAGAAGGGAACTGGGAAACTTCAGGGTCACAGAATAGAAGAGGCACATACACATAATGCAAACAGGTTTCTCATTAGTAAACCAAATAATCACCCTCTCTTGGAGCTATATTTGGTGTCATTTTGCCTCTCAAAGACAGCACTATCCTGAAAAGGATTTAGCTGGCAAAAAACAAAAGTGCAGTTACCTCAGTTGACTGAGTCATTGAGTTTGGGCTAGAGACACGTGGCCATCTGAGTTTATTGCGAATTTGTACTGCCACTCAGAATAGAAAAGGGGAAGCTTTTCCAGCACTGCCCTCCTAAGCCACCTGATCCTGCTCTGCCGTGCCAACGTGAGTGTTTCTAGGAAAGCCTGAATGGTGCCATGGCCAGGAATCATGTCCAAGTTCTCAGAAGCTGAGGAAAGTCACCCTGACGCCTGTCTTCTTTCACCCCGCTACCCAAATGAAACACAGAGAAGAGTGCTGTTTATTTTGTTGTTGCTGTTTTTTCCAACAACCAATTTAATTTCTTTCCTTATTTTCCCTCCAGAGGACGGCGAAGGACACTCACTCATAGTTGTCTTGGCTTGTGCCGCATGGTTCAGGACTAGTAGCTAGGTCACACAATCGGGGTTGTTAAGAGAAAGCCTTCTGTGCCCTGAATGACTTCTCACAAATTCCTCCAACCAACTGGTTAGCCCTATGCAGGTTGTTCCTTGGCAGATCACTGGCTGCTTCCTGGGTTTGATACAGGCTCAAAGCATGGAGCCATCAGAATCTTAGTATGGCTTGGGTTGGAAGGGCCCTCAGAGCCCAACCAGCCCCAACCCCTGCTGTGGACAGAGCTGCTCCTTAGCAGCTTAGGCTGCCCAGGACCCCATCCAACCCAGCCTTGAGCATCTCCAAGGATAGGGCACCACAGCTTTTCTGGGCAGCCATGCAAATACCTCACTACCCTCTGAGTAATGAATTGCATCCTAATACTTAAATTAAGTCTCTCTTCTTTCAGTGAATTGGACTCTTACAGTAAGAGCTTCCCTGGAAGGGAACTGCAGGATTGCGCTGAGCTCATGGAGTTTGCAAATTCAAGCGTTTGCAGAATATTCCTGGGTTTCTCTAAAGCTTTTCTACCCAGTGAACAGGTTGGTGCCAAAGGCAAGTTACCACTGGGTTTGCTGGTGCCAAAGGCGAGTTACCACTGGGTTTGCTGGTGTTATGATCTTGGAAACCTACCACATCGTCCTGACACTGCACTTTTGACTCTCAGGGAGCTGCAAGTTGGGCAGTGATTTCAACCTTTCCTACTGTTGTTGATTGAGAAGGCATTTTAAAGACAGGCTCAGTCAGCAATGCAAACTTCAGGCATAACATGAATATAAATGCCTGAAATAAGGAAAGGTGCTTTAGGTGCAGTTGTGCCATGATTTTCTATTTAAGACAACACTGGGCTGGACCTTCAATGAGGAACATTTTGAGCAGTGGAAATTGCATTATGGCTTCTGCTTCCTTTCCAGGAAAACATGTGAAGCACATTACAGGGTGAGGGAAGGTCATGACTGCAGGGGACAGGAGAGGATGTCTGAACAGGGAAGGGTGGGACAAGAGGAACTGATGGAAGGCAAGGGGGGGATGAAGGTGGAAAATTGTAACTGGAAACTTGGACAGCATCTTAATTAGAATTCCTTTGGATAAATTAAAAAAAAAAAAAAAAAGAAAGAAAGAAAAAGAAAAAATCTTTCTCCCTTCACCCTGCCATTCTTCTGTATTTCTGACTTTTAAAATATCTAAATTTAAATGTGCATTTATATAGCATTTATATATACATATATATATGTATTAATGTTCTGAAATATTTGAACTGCCAGCCAGACAAAACCAGTCCGATGAAAATGCTGGACAGTCTGAGACTGATAAAAATGTGTTTGCTTAACCACGACCAGTTAATAACACTACTGTGTGTTAAGTGCTGTGGTTGCTGTATGGCAGTGTGCACCTCCCAGCTGTGTTTCATGCATCATTCCCTCTGTATATTACATTGTTTCTGAGACAGCCCTGCTCCAGGCCGTCCCTTAAGGTAGAGGGAAACAGTGATTCCTGCCTTCCACAAAATGAGCAGGGCAGGTGTCAGTCTCATGGAGTGGGGGCAGAGGAAGCAGTTCAGAAACAGTGACAAGGGTGCTACTGCTTGCTTTCTCTGCCCTCCCATTACTTTAGTGGCTGCCTAAGGCCATACACACCTTTACAGAATCACTTATTTTAAGCACTTTGCAGCCCTCCTGGTCAAGCAGCACCTCCAGCAGAAAAGCCTATGGTTTGGCATAAAGGAAATAGGCATAAAATGTCTATGTATTTCTCAAAAGGCAGATTGTCCAAAGAGCCTCTGCCCAAACCAGAACAAGCTGTAATTACAGGTCTTTTGTTTTGCAGTTTATACGACTTTCTCTGTGGTTTTGCAAGTGCACCGGTTACACTTCATTGGCTCTACAGCTTTTTAACAAGCTGTAGAAGGTATCTTATTGCTCTTACATTGGTAATACTAAAAGACAGAAAGTACTGGCCTTTAACCTTTTGCAAGATTAGGTAGTTTAACTACATGGAGAAGTCTCAAATGGTGACCGGTTGTCAGTACCTGGAAAGAAGGAGGTCAGGATGTTTACCCACTACCTTTTCATTGTACACCTATGACTCAGAATATTTTGCTGCTTAAGTTAGTAATCTTGTGAAAATAATAAGGCAGAGAGAGATGGGCACAGAGGGAAAAAAAAATGAAGGAATTAAACATTGGCAGCACACCTTAGATCCAACTGAATAGGAACAAAAGAGGGAAATACCATCCAAATACAGTTTGTACCCAGATTTAATAGACAGGATTTGTTTACAGGTACAATCAAATCACTATCTTCCTAATGCTGTAAAACATGCCTTTAAAGGAGGTTCTGGTAGGAATTTTGCCTATGTATGGTTTGCAAAGCTAAACTTTATAGGCAAGCTAGATGGTTTGAGCTGCTACTCTGCAAACTAATTCAATTTAAGACAGGAGGCAGCATCCAGCTGACTGTTTCACTGGTTTGATGATTTTTCAGTCTGTGTTATCCTAGTTTCTTCCTCCTGTGGTAGTAGAACTGTGGAGAGAAGGCTGCAGGCTCAGCCGTAGGTACCTGGAATATAGCAGAAATCATAGAATGGCTTGAATTGGAAGGGACATCATAGATCATCTAGTTCCAATCCCCATGCTGTGGGCAGGGTTTCTAACCACTAGATCAGACTGCCCAGGAACCCATGAAGCCATCTTCACCATCTTCATAGCCCTCCTTTGGACACTTTTTAATAGTTTTATGTCCTTACATTGAGACACCCAAAACTCAAGTTGAGGCCATGCCAGCACAGAACAGTGGGGCAGTCCCTTCAACCAGATAGCAGTGTTGTAAGCTTCAGTAAACTGGTTTTATCCTTTAAATGTGGCTGCAGTTTTTACTAGGTTTTTACTTCCAGCAGCCCAGTACAAAATCCACAGAATGTCTGTAATTCATTTATAGCTGAGGGGTTCTTGAGGTGCCCTGGACATAAAGCCAAACTGCCCATGGCAGTAAAGCCACTTGGAGGAGCACTCACTACATGGTTCTGCACTTATTAGAAGAACAGAGCAATTGTGAGGATGGGAAACAAGCCCAGAGCAGGACTGCTTGCTCCCGTGCAATCAAGAGAAGACTGCATGTGAGACTGCTACACTTCTGCTGTCAGAGTAAACGGAGGTTTGCTGACCGAATTAAATAAATAGCACCCTCTCTCTGCAAGTAACATCGACTCTGATTAAGAGTTCAGAGAATACATTTTTCAAGATGTCGATCGCTGGATCAGAAGATCAAACATCATTGATTTCTCTATATTTTATCCCAGAAAATCATTTAAAAAGAATGAACAACAACAACAACAAACCTATATCCGCTTCTTTTTGAATTCTCAAAAAGTGTGTGTGGGGGGAGAATAAATATTAGTATTAGCTGTAGTATTCCAAATTGTATTAGGTGCATTATTATTATTGTAGAGATGCAGTGCCAGCAGATCACAAAGGATTGGCAAGAAATTAATGGAGGACTAAAAAAGTACTGGAAATTAGGAAAGATAATGAAGTGGAAGAGATCAGCTGATCAAAGGGAAGACTGAAAATGACACATCATTCTTGCAGTCAAAGGGTAATGAAATACGGTGGAGGCAAAGTGGGAATACTGATCTTCATATGCTTCTAAGAACTTCTTGCTATAGTCAGTCAAATTTCAGTAAGATTGCTAACATAAGCTATTACAGAATGAAAAGACCTTCATGCCAATAGAAATGCATCTTTGGTGCACAGCTCTACCACTTCTGCAGTGATAGTTTCTAAATTGATAGAACACTATGGAATGAGCTGGATTTTTGAAAATCTAGTGGCATAAATTCTCCTTTGCCAGGTTAGCCTGTGCCCTGCAGCAGAAGACACATGTCCGGACCTCATAGCAGGAAACCCAGGACCCATGAGCATTATCTAATGCATAATGGAAAAAACAGCCCTAACTCCCACCTGAAAGAATAACTCTAAGCTGATGTTACCTCTCAGAAATAAGACTTGGAATTATGGTACATAGTTCCATAAAATCTCATCTCCCAGTCGTTTGACAACCAAAAAGCCCCGATCCAATACCATGGATTGTCTAGGAAAAAAATTTAATATGCCTCTGTGTAGTACGTGCATCTGCTGCATTCTGACTGCTGCATGCAGCCCTCAAAAGACAACAAAATAGGATGAGAAGGGCAAGTATGGGTAACCAGAATGATCAAATTCACCATACATGGGGCAACCAGAATAGGGATCGTGCAGGATGGGTGGGAGCTGGCTGCCAGGTGTGATGCTAAAGGTCTATAAAATAGTGGGCAGTGCAGAAAGGGATCCAGTTAAAACATGAACATACGTGTCTGGGTTAGAGAGTTGTTGAGCTGCAAACCATTAGTGGAGGCTGAGGGAAACACAGGTTTTTGCATTTCTTTTTCAGTCTTCTGTAGGCATCTTTTTGGCTACTTGCTCTTATCGCATTTTCCAGCTTAAGGAAGCCTTTAAAGGTCTGCCAGGGAGGGAGAGGGCTGAAGGAAACAGAAATCAAGAGAAAAGACATGCTTTTGAAAAACAACACATGCACATGTACAACTAGAAGACAAAGAGATAGGGATAGTCAGCAGTGCACCAGACAGCACCCGATCCCTGGGAGGCACTCAGGGGTGCTGCCTAGCAAGGATAGTGATAGATGCACAAACCTGCCCCCCCATCATCATCTTTGGAGGACAGCATTATGGTCTGTGGGCTTTCTGAAAAAGGTGTTGGAAAGGCTTTTTCTCATCTTTGAAGTTTTGTACTAATAAACCAGGCTTCCGGGCAAGATGTTATGCTCCAGGCAATACCACATTTAAAGTCAGGGCAGAACCCAAGAAGGAAAAACTACTGCATTATAAGGATGACAACAAACTAGGAAGTCCATGCCATATAGCAGTGCAGGCTACAGAGACTTGGCTCCCAGATTTTGGTCATACACTTATACGCTTAAAAATAGATGCCTGTGCTTCCTTTTGGAAGCACTAACCTGTTGAGCTGTAAGATTTTAGGCCCCAAGGTGGAGATGACCTTGGATGCAGTGCTTATCTGAGCAGACTTGTCATCCACTTTGCTTGCCTTCATCCCAAATCTCCAGCCTTCTGAAGGGCAAAATGGCACCAAATGAATTTCATTTTTGCTTGGTAAGACTTGAAGGAACAGGATTGCTCTTCAGTTTCTCTCCTATTCTCTGGTCATCTCAGCTGTAACATTCCCAGACTGGAGCAGCAGCTGGTGATGCCCTATCAGCTGTGTAAAACATCCAGGTCACCAGGCCCAGCAAGCAGTGGCATGTCTGTCCCTGGGCGCTGTGGCCATGCTCTCTGCTTGTCTCCAGCCCCGCCATGGTTCTGATCCCCTGCACTGGGCTCTCTGACCAGCAGCATTAAGCCATAAATGAGATTTATATTCTTTCCAAGTTAGATGTTGCTAGAAACACTCCCAAAGCTGCTTCTTTGTATGTGATTTTTACCCTCACAGTTTTGTTTGACACTTCCACATTTTAAAGTTATTTTCCTTCTCTCCCTCTTTACTTTCCTGTGCATTGTTCTTTGGCACTTTTTCTCATCCTATGTTTTTGCTTCTGTACATGACTTTGCATAATGTTTTCCTTTAAATTGTTCAATTTCAAAGTTTTCCCTCTATTTCAAACTTCCTAGCTGCTGTGTGACTCTGCTGTGTGGTTTCTAGGTCTTCTTTTGCTCTACAGTGTCCTTTATCCCTTAGGCAGGTTCCCTTGAAAAGCTTTGTGGTGGAGATAAAATGGAAGATATCATCACGGGGTTCTGCCAGAGCTGTTGTAAGGAGCAGGTGCTGAGGATCCCTGCAGCAGGGTGTGCATGTGGTTCAGTCATTGCCTTTGCTCCCTTGCAGAGCACGTCTCCCCATTTCATCCCCACCAGTACCCCTTAAAGTAGAACACTCAGTTGCTGTAGCAGTTCAACCTGTGTGACTGTGGCTCTGATCAGGATCCCACCAAAGCCAGCAAATGCCTGTCTGCTGATGCTCAATCAGGCTGCAGCCAGATTTTAAAAGTGACCTACATCTCTGTATCTCAGGCTCTCTCTGCGTAACTGCCCATGGCTGGTCTAAATTTACCACTGCGGTGTGAAAATGTGAATGCAGAAGCAGCGGTAGGCCTGGCTATTTAAACTACTTTCTGTCCTGGTTTCAGAGCCACAAACAAGACTTGCACTTAGCAGCTTTGTCAACAGAGCCAAGCAGATGAATATTTTCTTTGATGACCGTTTTTGGTTCCAGTTGATAGCAGTACCAGCAGGAGCCATGCAGGAGAACAGCACAAGAATCCTTTAGCTGATACTCCTTAATTTGCTTACTGAACCAGGTTCTCTGTCCTGGCAGAGGTTATGTTTAGACCTAGCTCTCTGTGAATTTCAGACAAGGGAAGACCTGGATGGGCCTCTGTGTAGGGGCAGAACAAGGATGGTCAACCAGCTCTGCCCAAGGGAGACCAGGGGAACCTGCAGGGCTGCAAGGAAGGCCTCGATTCTCACTTCTGTCATCCAAAGCAAGCTGGCAAGTAGATAAGTGTCTGTAACTTCCTGGGAGCAATGAAAACTTCTCTTGAAGATAGTATCCAACGTTCTCCTGTCTTTTTTCCTTTCCTTACGAACACTCTTATTTCTCATGTTGGTTATCATTGAATCTGCATTTGAATTAGTGGAGAGACACTGCTCTAGAGCAATAACAGTTCATGAAGAAGGGGAAAGAAAGAATGCAAGCCGGGGTGTCTGATGAGCACTGGTTCATGAGGCGTGTGTTCTATGGTGCTTGTGCAACCCATGGCTTGGGGCAGGTAACCAAATGGTATCCATATAACTTTGCCTCTGGAGACAGCTGAGAAATTCTTATTTGAACGGTATTTAAATTGGACTTTATTAAGATAGAACTTCTAATTTATCTCTTGGAAAGTAACTGCATTATATATTAGCCATAAGCGTGTACCATTTTGTGCATTACCCACATCTGTCAGCATTTTGGCTGGAAGTTACCTTTTTCTGAGTGTGCAGCCAGTCAGGAGTGCACAAAAGTGTTGCAGTTTCTGGGACTTCTGGGACACTGGCCTGGCAGGGCCTACTTGGATTGCAGGTATGCAGCACAGGTCCTGAGGCCACTGGTTGGTGCTTCTGTTTCTTCTACCTGAGTGAGGAGTGGTGTGCATGTAAGAGCATTCCCTGTCACCACAGTGCTCCTGGTGAAGGTGAAGTTAAAGTGGAGATGTCTGTAAGCAGCTGTTCATGCTGGTGAATACCAAAATGCTTGGTCTCAGCAATACTCCAAAATGGCTTTTAAACTACTGGTTTTGTGGCCAAGTGCTTGCTGCCATGAGTTAGCATTTCATAAGTTCAACCTTTATGTGTTCTGCAAAATACTAACAGGCTTACTGTCCCTGCACACCCTTCATTTATTGCTACATAACAGCAGAGAGTGATTTTAGCTCCCCAGTAGAGTATTTTAGTAAGATAGCAAACTGTGTTTGCTTGTGCTGTACAACCCTGTATTTGTACTGCAAATCATATCCAAGTTCCTGAATAGCTGGTACCTATTGTTACCTAAAAACAAACTTAAATTCATACTTTGGTTCCTCAATAAAAGGATTTTTCAGTCCCGATTTTTCAGATATTGAGTGTACTCTGACTCTTGCTGACTTTGTGGAAGCTAATAGGCTATCAGCATGTTGGAAGCCAGGCCTGCTGCTTACTGCCATGTTGGTATGGGGAAGCTAAACTGTGTTTAGACTCCTTTCATTATTTATCTTTGTGGTACTGCTGTACCTGCTTTTTTTCTCTGCACTACAGTAATTCCTAGCGGAGCTTATTTCTGTTGACCAAACTGTCAGTTTGGGTTGAATAAAATGTCCAGTGAAAAAGTTTCCAGCAAGGCTGCTATCTGAAATCTTTGCTGGTAGAAGACATTCACAAAGAACATTTCTGTCAGGTTGCTGCTTTGTTTCATAAAAGGACAGGCTATATAATACTGTCATTCACATGTGGTTTCACTTCCTGTGCCTAACAGCAAACCCCGGTGAACTGTATGTTCATGAGAAAGGCTCATTTTGCCCTCGGTATTATTGGGAGCTCCTCAATGCCTCTTAGTGAGGCTTTTCTCCTGTGTGTCAGTGAGATGAGGCTTCCTGTCCTTTCTCTGTATGATTTCAAGGAAAGTCTGATTCATTACTTCAGGGGCTGTGCTAAATTCCTTCCCTTGGACCATTTTAAAAGAAATCATTTAAGCCTCAAATACTTGCGCTGGCTGCAGCAGCAGCTGTGCAAAAGGATGGGCACTTGCTTTGCTTTTTGCTGCTCACCCTCAAGAAGAGCAGGCTCTCCTTAATCGCTGGGCTCAGGAGCAGAGCAAAAGGACTTTTTGACCCAAGATAAAATAAAGACAAAAACATTCTTGTGGAAGCACAGCATGCAGACGCTTTGGGATGCTTCTGGAATATATTACTGGGAGTAGCTTGCACTTTCTTTTGAAAAGAAAATCATACCAATGCCTTTAGGAAAAAGAAGCCTTGTGTGATGAGGAGAAAGGGAGGAAATTATTCTTGGTGATATTTGGTTGTTGAAATGCAGAAGGTCCTGGAATGAGAAGATTTCACGAACAATAAGTAAGTCAAGAGAGTGATCTGGCACAATTACAAAGGTGACTTCAAAACATAGATCTCTAAAACCTTTCATTTCTTCTATCCAGAAATCCTCATGGGTCAAAAATCGTAGCATTTGCAGTAATCAGTATGCACTTTGGTTGGTTTTTCGCTCAAATTGAGGCCACTCCTGAGGAAAGAATCCTGTTTCTTTTTTAAACATTACTTGGCTGAGACTTACTGTGTATTTCCATTCCCTTTGCAGAGGCACGGCAATAGCTGGAATTGTTTTCGGCATCGTATTCATCATGGGAGTGATTGCCGGGATTGCCATCTGTATCTGCATGTGCATGAAGAACAACCGTGGCACCCGAGTGGGGGTCATCCGGACAGCACACGTCAACACCATCAGCACCTACCCGGGTAAGGAGGCCAGGTGCAACTGGGGCCTGAGCTCCTGGTGCAGGTGTAGCTGTGGGTAATCCTGGCTTCACAGTGAAAACTCTTCCTGATCTGCAGGGAGCAGCATGGCTCCCTGCTGGAGAATCACAAGATAGCTCAGTGCACACAGGGTTCATTAGGGCAGTGGGCTAATGAAGTCTGGCCAGATGTCACATCAGCACACTCAAGCCCCACTCAGAGCAGCACTGTGTTGTGCTGGATGGGTTTTCTCCACATGCCAGAGGCACTCTGGTGAGAAATCAATTGGTTTTCTTCCTTGTTCTGAACCAGTGAGAACTTGGAGCAAGCAGCAGAGATGTCTCTTGTGCTTGGTGAAAGATAGCAGGGGTCTGACAGTGCATGTCATCTCCAGCTAAGTACTAGATGTGCTCAGCAAGTCGGTGTATTACACGGTTTTGATATAGTATTTTTTCACAAGCAGAGCAGCACCAGAGGAGGCACAGAGCCAGGCTCTGATGCACCCCAGAGGACAGTAGGGGCCCTTATATGCCTTGTTCCAATGTAGCTGTGCCTTTGGTGAACAGGAGCTGGTACATCTGGTAGTTTCTGAAGTAGCTCTGTGCAGAGCTGCTCTCTGCACCATACCTATTAGCTCCCCGCTTGAGAAGAGTTAGGTACAGGAGCACCAAGGGCAGTTCTCCGTTAGGCTACTAGGGTCATTTTTGTGGGACCCTCACTGTGTGAATGTGGATGCATTGTTGAAGAGCAGAGCTGATCCTGGGAGCAGCATCAGTGTTTATGCTGCACAGCTATGTCTCTGCTTTGGTGACATGATTAATTACAAATCCAGGAGCAACTGCCTAGGGATGACTGAGAGTTCGCTGTAATAAAAGGCAATGGTTTTTCACAGATGAAGTCCCCTCCTCCCACTCTTAGAGATCCCTTGATTTTATATTCCCTTCAGTTGCAAAGGTTGCTGCAAACCCCAGGTGCATTAAGTATACTTAAAGGCAAGCTATGCAATATTTAGGATGTCTTCTTTCATCACATCCACTGCTCTTAGTGTCTGTTCTCTCCCCCATCCTCTCGCTTTTCCTTTAAACTAAAACCAGCTGTAATCATCCTTATCATGGCAACATTGTTTTGCATAGAGAGATGAGTAATGAAATAAAACTGCAATATTCCCTACCATCATTTGCTGAAGAGCCACTTTAGAATCTAGCAGTCACCACAAGCTGTAAAAATGACAGCAAAATGAAGGCTCTGGGGCTGTAGCCTTTTCCTCCCCAAGTCTGCTCTGGCTATGACTCACCCCCATCTCTCCACCTCCAGACAATTTGTCTTTGCATTCCCCCTCTTCCTCTGAGCAATTCTTCATCTCAGCAGCAGCACTTTTTGGAGGATGGCCCAAGCTCCAAAATGCTGTTTTCCCCACTGTCATGAACACTTCTTTAGTGGATTTTCTGTAAGGTTTATGTCCAGTATTTCCCCCTTCCATTGCCAGAACAGCAAGTGAGGAAACACTTTTCCTTTGGCCTCAGCCACGGGGGCAGAAAGGTTTTCAGAGAGCAGGCTGTGCTCTTCCTGCCACACTGAGCCTCGAGTCTCTTCTCCCCATTGCTAACATCTCAGGTTTCTGTTTTCTTTCTGTTTAAGTGACATTTTGATTCCAGTCTGCTGGGATTGAAAGGCCTCCATGGTGTCATGAACTGAGAAAGCAGATTCAGGCTTAAAATTCATACACTGCTGTAATAGGGTTTTTATATGAGGCCTTCAGTTCCTACCACACTGCAATTCTGCAGCACTTACTGTCTTTTTGATCACTGAATTAATCCTCCTCTGTGGTTAGTAGAAGTAATTGAAGAAAAGGTTTTCAGCTATTTCCAAGTATTTTTGTGTGGTTTTGTTTTTTTTTCCTGACTGACTGATCTGGTTTACAAACACAGGGCTCTCCTCAGAAGTCTCCTTCAGAGAGAATAAAATGAAAGCTCTGTTATTCCTCAGCTTGAGACCTGGGAGCATCCTAGAAAGATGTCCAGATTTGCCCCAGAGGCTGTGATGCTGCTGTGCTGCAAGGAGCTTTCTGCTCTGTTTGACATGGCATGTCACGCATCTTCTGGGGATCCAAAGAGTGTTTCAGAGATCAGTGAAGGCCCTGCCTACGTAATCATTTTTAGGCAACATAAATCTATAGTGCTGATGAAGAGGATGAGATGAAGAGATCTGATGAAAACCCAGCCTTTCTCCTCTGAAAAACAGTAGTTCTCTGCCACGTCATCCTGGTATCATTTGCCATATGGCCGCTCAAACACCGTTAACAGCACAAGTCTGTGGTCACAAGGATAAGCAGTAAAAAAAGGCAATGATCAAGGACTTGCCCTGACATAAAGTGAAAGTATAGTGACAGTCTGAAGAAAGTAAATATATGTTGCCAATAGACTTTATCTATCTGTTCTATGGAAGTCTGGATGTCAACTAGAAAACGTATGCATACGAAAAATACTGTTTTTTTAACTACTTCTTCTTCCTTCTCCCATTTTAGTGACTCCACCACCATATAGTTACGAACATGAAATGGAGTACCCTGTTGATCTACCTCCACCTTATACTCCAACTCCACAGACTTCGATACAGTATCCCCCACCCCCTCCTTACCCTGGTTATTCTGGGAAATAATGGCATGGCTTTACCCTGTTGTTAACTGATTGTTGAAATAGCCAGCACCATTGGAACAAATATTTTTGGCTCAGGGACAAGTAGGATGGGTTCTGTATCAGTATATCTGGTCAAACATCAAAATAACCAAGTTTTCCTGTGGCTCAGGACAAAGAAAAATGCTGTCCATTCTGGACCATCACGATCCATGGTTAAACAATGTGTGACAAAAGAAACAGTCCCTATAAGTCAGTGCCTGATGAGTAACACTTAGCATCAGTGCTTAGTCTTAGCTAAGACTAAGCAACCCCTCTGAGCGATTGGGTATTGGAGTCTTCCTGTTGAAGAACGTGCACATGCTTCAGATGGTCCAACAAGGTCTGTTTCAAATTGCTCAGGAGACAGCTGCTGTGACTTATTCTGCATGAAAATTCCAGCCGTGGTCTTCAAACACATTACACCTTTCTGTGAAACAACGGGAATAAGAAAGAGCAAGGAAGACTGAAGCTTCGATTTCTACATTGGGATGAGAATACCTAATGATCAGCTGTGCGTATTGATCTGATAAGTGCTGCTGGAGTTATTCAGCAACCAAAAACTGATGGATGTTATTTTTGGCCAAATGCAGGAGGTTTTAAGTGCCTACTTTTTAAGAAAGTTGAAGCCAGTTTATGGCCTAAAATGTAAACATGAAGAGCATTTTTATGTGTGAATTACACTAATTTATCGCTGATGAACTTTTAGCTGGACTTAAATATTCTGCACACTGGACAAGGCTACAGTGCCTTTTTAAAACCAAATCATGTGTTGATTTAAAAAAAGAATATTGACTTGGGAATACAAATGAGATAAGTAAAATAAATCACTTACTAAAGCATCATAGGTTTGTCTTTCCATTGGGTTGCATGAAGATGTTTTTAAAAATAAACAGTCATACTGTTTTCCAGTAATAATGGTATCCACTCTAGCCAAAGATAAGAGAAGATTTGGATTGGTTGCTGGGGGTACCTTGGAGCTTTCTCCAAGGAAGGGCAGTTCCATTCTCATTTCTGTTTCACTGCTCAGAGGTAACAAATCCTGAACAAGGTTATCTTCACAATTGTTTCTGCTCTGGACTTATCCTGTGACATCCCTGCTGCTAACATGACCTCTCCTAAGATACAGATGTGCCTCAGTTGAAATCCTCCTGTGAAGTCTGACTTTCTGTGCACTGGATTTTGGCACTCTGTACTCAGAACCATCTGTTGCGGTATTGAGTGTGCCTTCCAACCTTTCCATCTGGGCTATTGGTCAGTGTGAAGAATAGAAGAATCACGTTGTTTTTCCTGCAGGAAAAAACCTACCACATCATTCTACACTACTACCTCAGCACCAGATGGTCTTTCTGTGCCAAAAAGTTACCTGTAGATAATGAATACTGTCGTTTCCCCCATATGTGTATTATTTCATTTCTTTGAACTGAGCATGCAGACACACCAATCAAAGAGTAGCTTGTATGTAAGGAATCCAGTCTCCTAAAAAAATAAAGAAAAAAAAAAATTATCATAAATCTCCCTTTAAAGGAAGAGTTTCTCCAGCAGTGGCCTTTGTCAGGACAATTTACAAAGCAGATTCCTTGAATAAAAAGGTGTTTCTGGAAAACAACTAGAAGTCTTTGGTCGCAGAGTCCTGTGTTTTTCAGCTTTGAGGTTGTGTGTTGCCTCTCATGATACTGCATAAAGGTCAAGGTAACCTACCTATACATCACTTGTTCCTTGGGAAAATTATAGAAATAACAATTTGAGAATTTCATAGCGATTGAGAGCTATTGGTTTGATATGAAAACTCTAGTGAAGATGATGATTTTTGTATGCTAATATCTGCTGTAGATCCATATATTTGGGGCCATACCAAACCGTGACCTTATTTCTCAATGGACATCGAATCTTGTCCTTTCTAAGAGCATAAAACATACAGATGGCATCCTTAAAGCAAATGAGGTAAATGTAATGCCTCTTACAATAGCCTCTTTTGAAAAACAAATGATGATTGCTTTGAAAATGAGTAAGTAAACTGGGAGTTTGAAAGATTCCTGGAAGTGAAGGAAGAGAACTTAAACATAACCCTCCTAAAGAAATGGGAGCACTTGCTAATACTGAAGTTGAATTCTGTTGAAAAAGTTGAAACGTTGTTATACCTTAGGTGTTACATTCTTTGCGAGGAAACATGTAATTTATTCAACACCTCCGTATTCAAAGTGCCTGCAGTTCAGATATTCCTGGCCAGTAGTCATTTATTCTGTTTCACATGAACAGCTTGCGGGTGAGTGGTTTCGTACAAAGCATTTTTACCCAGTCTTATAGATTTATTTCGGTCTCATGCCCTACATCAGATTGTGAAGTAAGAAAAAAATGCAAAAAATATAACCTTTGGCTGAAAGAGAACAAATGATCTTTTGCTTTTCTTCCTTGGCAGTGGGCAGTATCACTAATTTGGTCAGGGAACATAGCAGTGCCTTGGGCAATTCGTATACTTAGACTGCGTGCTACTGATTTGCTTGTGATCTCAGGTTGCTTTGCCTTTGGCTCGTAGTTTCTAGGCTGAACTGGAAAGACAGAGAGGGGAGGTTACTGTGGCTGGGGCACAGGACTTGGTCCCATGAATCTTCTGGGTTTCATAGCCTAGCACGTGAGGTGATTGCCTGGTTGCATGATTGTTGTTATGGACTGGAAGCAGCAGGAACTGCAAGTGCTTTCAAGAGCACATATGCTTGCATATGTTCTGATGTTCCTCTCTTGCAGGAAGAAAATTCTGTGTAGCACCTTATTTAATCCTGTTTCGAGGATATTTCGGGCCATGATTCATTTCACAAACTTAATTTTAATCTGGCATTTCTTTAAGTTTTTCTCCCCTGGAATAAGCTACCTCCAAGCCAGTCTCTCTGACAGTCTGTTGTTTCTAGGGTACATACCAAGCAGCAGGAGAAATGTATTTAAGAGCTAATGACCCATTTGGGAGACTTTACAAATTAGGTAATAATCAGTTGGAGGAGTGACAAGGCCAAGACAAAGCCAAGGGAAGTTAATGTGCTAGGCTGCCATTACCCAAATGACACACTCCAGTGAAAGGATTGTTAATGTAATTGTAAGCCTTTTTTTAATTAGTGAAAAATGTAAGGATTTATGTTTTCTAATATAACTTTTCTGACTTTGAAAGACATCGTTTCACTGATGTGCAAGACCAGATTTTCAGTAGAGCCACAATGAAAATATTAGATTGCTCCACTTGAATCAATATTAGCAGTGTTCTTGGTACTGTGGAAACACATTCTTCAATTTAAGGCCAATGTTCTCAAGACCCTTTGTGGATGTAATAGGATAGTTCATAAAGTACTGGCAGCTGTCTATTATAATAGTTAATGTTCTGTTTCTGTATTCATTTTCATCCTGGAAGCTCCCCAGGTGCTTTAGTAACTAGAAAAACAATTATTTTAATCACCTTGGAATAAAAAACAACAGGTATTTCACAGCACACAGAACACCTTATGGTAGAGTTGAGGTAAACAGTTTAAAAACAGTGAATATATCTCTTCAGTTTCACTAAAATGGCAGTGCTTGGAAAATAGGCCTGGAGAAAATAATGACCAGGACCTTTTGTTGAGTAGTCTCTGCAGTTACTTTCTGATGGGAACACCCAGCCTACTGGCTATTCTTATATTGCAGCAGCCCCTGAGGTCCAAAAAGCCGTGCTTTTGAGTTATCGTGCATTCACTGCGAAAACACCTCCTCTCCCACTCCACCATGACTTTGGTGTGTAGTCAAACTAGATGAACAAGTGAAAGACTAAGGAAAGGAGAGTGATGCTCCCTTATTTTACAAAAAGGAAACAAGGCAGGATAAGCAAAATGATCAGCTTTAACTTTGTGTGACCAGGAGAGGATGGATCATTATTCCTGTGGACAGCCACTATCACTGAGAGGTATATGTAAGAATTAGGCTAAAGAGCAACCAGGAGGAATGCCCAGAGATCCCAGGAAGCTCAGACTCAGGGATAGTGTAACTCAGGGGGCTGCAGTTGGTACCTGGAGCAATTGTGTGGTTTGTTGTGAAGTTGGTAAATATTTGCACATCACTGGAAAGGAAAAATGCTAATTTTTGTTACACTGTGTGTGATTAGTATTTTGCATCCTTAGCGGAGATTAGGAAAGAGCAGCCTTTGGATACTGTTGCTATCACAACAATGACTAAGGATGAACTAAAGTCAACTAAAACAAAAGGAAAGGCAAAGGCTGAGGCGCTTCTGAACAAAGTGCTTTTTGCTAGCCTAGGACATAGAACTAGTTCCTAAGGGAGGCAAGCTGACCTGCACATACAGCTGCTATGAAGCAGCTCATACCCAAAGGAGTGATTCTGAATCAGGAGATGAGTAATGCCTCGGTCTTTACCTGCTCGCTTGCAGGAAACTTCTCAGTGGATGAGAGCTTAAGGCATATTTGATTCTTGCATAAATGCCAGATAGGCCATTCTAGCCCATAAACTTCACCACAAATCCAAAATATGTTCATTTTCAGGAACACGGGCAAAGCCATTTTTCCGTGGCTAGGAAACAGTCCCCAGTTTTTCCTGAGAAAGCTGGCAGCCCATGGATTGCACAGGTACAATTCTTTGATGGGTAAAGAACTGGCTGGATGGCCAGGCCCAGGTAGTGATGATGAGTGGAGTTATAACCAGCTGGTTCAGTATGGAGAAGAGGAGGCTCAAGAGAGAACTTGCTGTTCTCCAAAACTACTTTAAAGAAGGTTGTGGCCAGGTGGGGTCAGCCTCTTCTTCTATGTAACTAGCAGTAGCACTAGAGGGAATGGCTTCAAGTTGTGCCAGGGAAGGCTCAGGATGGATATTAGGAAAGAATTCTCCAAGGGAGTGGTGGGGCTCTGGAAAAGACTGCCCAGAGTGCTGGTTGTCACCATCCCTGGAGGCATCCAATAAATGCTTAGATGTTGTACTGAGGTGACATGGTTTAGTGGGGAAATACAGTTGGTGAGTGGACGGTTGGACTGGATGATCTTGGAGGTCTTTTCCAACCTTGTTGATTCTACAGTTCTATGGTTCTAAATTCCTCTCAGTAAATGTCATATTACATTGACAAAGTCCTGTTACAGAGGTCAGTCTGGACACTGGCATTGCCTTTCACCAGTTTATCCAAATTGCCCCAGTTTTTTCTATTACAGCATTTTTACCAGTGACTCACCTCCTTGTCCTCATTTCACACACTCCCTCAAGATCCCTCTGGGCTGTGTCCTTATTTTCCTGCCGCTTGCCAGAGAGCCTTTCTGAGGAGCGCTGATCATAGGAAGATGTTTGCAGGCAGCCCCTTCACCTGCCCCCACTGCGTTACCACTTTTCAGGAGCTGTGTGGGAGGATCAGGCTCTGCCGGAGTAATCTGTACCCAGGTTTAAGCTTCACCTCCTCCACAGGGGAGGAACATCAGCTGTTCACCAGCTATCCTGAGATCACCCTCAGCCTGAGCTGTAGTGATAAACCTCCCCTATCTGGGTTTTCCCCAAATCCAAACACGAACAGCAAATTTAGAGAGAGCAAATGGAAATGGAAAAAGAAGTCATGCCCACATCTGCCCCCAGGTTTATCTAGGCTCTGAGAGATACATTTTGCTCCTTGTATTTCCAGCTATCCAGTTAACAGAATGTTCCCGCTTTCTGAAGGGGGATCTAGTCCCTTCCCTGTAGAGTTGCCTTTAACCAAAGACGAGGGTGTACTTCAGCCATCCACACAGCTCTGAAATGCAAGCATTACCTGAGGCTCTGCTGTGATTTCAGCATCTCTGGCCCTCTGTTTTGCATCTGGATTTCTATGAAAAACCACACCATCAGGGAGTTTTCATTTTTGTTGTTGTAGTTGTTGAAATATAATACAGTTTGGGGCTTAATTTTTAGATATGTAATGTCCCTGGATTGTGTACAGGTGGTAACTCGGTGACTGTTCTGTGCTTAATTACACAAAATGTTAACCTAGGGTTGGGAACCCAGTCAACCTACATAACGGGACTAAAAAAATTAATGTATGTTTCATTATTCACTGAAATTTGAATAATAGCAACTACAGATTACATGTACATTACATTGTACAGCAGGATATGCAGAGCATACGCGTGGAATAAATGTGTATACATGTGACTGGCTTTGTTTAAGAGAGACTGGTAGCAGTGAGCCACTTAGTTATGGTGAGATTGGGGTGGTTGGTTACCTGTCAAGCCATGAAGGGATATCACGGTACCTGCTGTATATTGCCAGCTAAGAGACAAGGTTGCTTCTGTAGTTGCTACCTCAGGTACCAAGAATTTATGAAATCATCCGAGGCTGCCCTTGTCAATTATCATCATCATTAGTTCTGTGTTTTAAAAAGCAAGGCGAGGTTCTTGTGGGCATTCATCAAAGAAGTGCTGTGGTTCTGCAGTCTCCAGTAGTGTGCCTCAGCCATGATCTAATCAGGTAAATTATTGAGATAGATACAGGAATGAAAATAGATGCAGATGAACTGCTTTACTGTTCCTCATTTGGTGGTGAATTCCTTCATCTGGGGTGAATGGTGGGGGATCAAGGGTCTGATTGAGGATTAGAAAATCAACAGATACATTTGTGCATCAAACAATGAATAGCTAAACCATCCCAGCTGAGTGATAAATTTTGGGTTCCTTACTAACGAAACTGTGAGCATGTGTTTAAGATAGCTACCATTGTCCTAGTTAAGCTATCACTGTATATCTGTCTTCATAATCTACAAGAGAATGTGCAAGGGCATTATTGGTCCTCGTCACATATGAGAGACTGGTAGAGTAAAACGAAGTTAGCACCTGCTGTCATCATGCCATTATAATCAAAATAGAGCAGTTCAGTGAGTCCTTGAGGCTGTGGTGTTTTCCCAATGATGAGCAGCTTAGCTCCATCATAATGCTTTCTCACCCCATTCATCAAAAGGACAAGGAGAAAATGCAGTGAAAGAAGGATCATGGATTGAGATAAAGAGGCTGCTCTCCCAGAGCACACCCAGCATCACTTGTAGCTTAGCCCCAGCAGTGGTGGGTCCCCGTGGGAGCAGGTGGAGCTGCTCTTCTCTGACACAGGGCAGTGCTGGGCTCTGCTCACAGAGGCCCACCCTACTGCCAAAACCTTGCAAGGTAAGCCCAGTGCAGGAGGGCTCACTTACCCTAACTGTGAGTCCTCATTCACTAGCATACAAGTAGCTGCTCCCAGATTCAGCGGCAGTTGGTGAGTGGCATATGCAGGGTGGCAAAGGGAATGGGGGAAAAGCCAATAGTTATTTTCATTGAAAAATCTTAAAATCTGTGTTTACTTTTGGTGCTTTTTGGTTGTTTATAATTTCTGATCAGCTTTGGTGAGTGAAATTGAGGATGAACTGTGACTACTGATGTGGTGCAAAGAGGGGATACTATACATCTCAAGGATCAAAGTGCTGTGGAAAGGTAAGATTGACTTGATAAACAGTAACCCTGGGAAAAGTCATAGGACAAACACATAGGCTTATTGATGCTTGTTTCTGAAGCCAAAAGGGAGCATCATAACCTTCCTATCCCTTACACAAGTCACATTCATTTTGAAAAGATCAGGAGCCCAACATAGTTTCCTTCTCCAAGTGAGTACAAAGAACTTCCTTTCCAAGCCTGGTCTACTCAATGGTAAGCTTAGACAGTGATTTTTATGATTCCAGTAAGGATAATAAGTGGGATTTTTTTCAGATCTTAGATCTTGGCCTGTGGGAAGTGAGGCAAAACAAAGCATCCCACTAGCTGGAGCTCAAGATTCACTGAAGTTTTAAAGCACTTTCCCATCGGTGTGTGACAGACTTATTTAGATCCTGGTAGTCAAGGCATCTGATCAGAGTTTTTCTAAATGAAATAGGACAACAGTCACCAATTCTGTCTGCAAAGGGAGAATAATTCTGCCAGTCTAGACAAAGTGTCTGGCTTCCCTGTGCCCTGTTCGCCATGACCCTCACATACAGCTTGCATGCATGATGAAGATGGATTAAGCAAAGAGGGATCTATGTCCAGAAATATACTTATTCATTTTATATCAGTTTGATGAGCTGATATTTTTGACCCTTGCAGTGCAAAAGGGCAGTTAAGTCTTTGCCATTTGCTTCTTCCATGCCTCAAGAGTAAGGAAGTGGAGTTGACCTGTGGCAGCAGCTCTGCCTGTCCTTGCCCTCCTGCATAGTCCAGCAAAAGCACAGAGAGAGGGAGGGAATGCTGTTCTGAGCATCCCCAGAGAGTGATATTCAGTCATGGGAGCTGTTAGGCTATTACATGACTGTTCTGTTTCTAGACCGTGAACTTTCAAGATGTAGTATAGCTTCTTTGTATAGGGCTTCTTATACTTGTGTGCCTACAGGGGAGGTGAGAAAGTTTTGTTCCTATTTCCAGCTTCTGAAGTAAAGTTCTCCTTCCTGCCCAAGTGATGCAGTGCTATGATAGGCCCGTTCTGGTGGATCTAAGGGCAAACAAAGTGATAAACTTTCCCTGAATTCCACCTGAAGGTTTCCTCACTTCAGGTAATTAGCTTCATCTGAACACTTTCTCACTTGAAGGTAATTAGTTCCAGTGGACCCTGGATACAAGAGCTGGAAAACAGCATCCAAAGATTTCTGTTACGGAAGATTTCTCATGCTGGGTAGTGGGAGTGATTTTGGTGCTCCTTCTTTAAAAGATGCTTAATGCAGTCTATAATTTAGAAAGAGTACAGTCATCCTGGTTATGAAGAGGGAACTGAGCAACAGGAGGTAAGGGAGATTTTTGAGTACAGATAAATCACTGTGTTCTTCATATCTTGGAGGTCAGTGTTTAAGAGTGAGGAGCTGTAGATAAAGATCTTCAGCAATTTTCAGTCTTCTCTTGCCTTCTTGTGTGTATTTCCCAAGTGGCTGTCAAGTGTTATTTCTTCCTGATGTTGTCAGCTTCTATTGCCTGGCACATTATATATATTTTAATTGACAGCCAGTAGCAGCCATTCCAATCATAGTGAAAATGGTATTTTATAGCTAGTGTGGATGGTAGTCGTTACTTCAGGATGAGGATGTGTCAGTCGCTTATAGGAAGCATGAATAACCAATACTGAACTTAACTCTTTCACAATCCATACTTAATAGAGACAGTGTAATCACAACATAGCTTTTCTTCTGTTGTTTCCTTTAAGTATGGTTTCCTATTCTTTGTGTAATTAAGGAAAAAGCTATTCAGCATTTTGTTAGGGTCTGAGTGAAAACTTGAACTTAGAAATGTAGCAGAGCATAACAAAATACTCAGTGTTGCTCATAGAAGTATTAAATGCAAGATTGTCAGCTAAAATGTGTTGCTAGCATCGCTCATTGAAATGTGCCAGACAGACTTCATATTAAGTTTGCATGGTGTCGTGGGTTAGCCTAAAATCTACCTGCACCCATGACAGGGGGGCAGTCGGCCCGCAGGCCGCTGGCCCAGAAGGAAAAGAAAAACAGGGAAAAGGAAATAAATACAGCGGCAGCGATCTAAGGAGGCACACTTATTTACTAAATACTATATCGGAATACAGAATAACACAATATAATACAATATAATTGGAATTAAAGCTAACGAATCGAGTAAAATAAGAGAGAGTGAGTCCCGAAACCGAGAGGCCTACTGTAACTCTAGGCGAAACGGCTGGAACGCTCCCACACGGCTCTCCCCCTGGCTGGCAGGATCCAAGAGAGCGAGTCCAGCACTGAAGTGAGATTATATAGTCCTGGTCATATGACTGACCGTGGTGCTCCCTGGGACATGTAGTCTTCTTTCTGTGAGCAGCAGATTCGTCAGAATTATCTATGCTTAATATGATGTTATGATGTGGAATACTGATAGCAAAATTACAAAATTGCAAAACCATGACATTCCACCCCTTATTCTACATCATTACATTATGCTTATTATACACACACACACATGTATATATATATGGTCGTGAGCAATCAGCAACCTTATTTTTCTTAACAATTTATATCGATTTTCATGCAAATCCTTAGGCTGAAAATAAAACTTTATATCTTAACACCCTATTATTTACTAAGTTGAGGAAATGGCAAAACTGCCGGAAAAGGAATATGACAGCGGTGAAAGGGAAAGGCAGCGCTAGTGGGGCGTCCCCCACATCAAGGTGCACCCATCCTTTCCCAACCACCACAAATTCCCTTTGAATTAAACTTCTTTCCACATGTGCTCTACACATGCATGGCCAGTACATGATATAGAGCCCAGATGGAAAAACTTACTTATAGGATGCCTAGCTTACGTATACGGAAAATGTTTTCTTAACATTAATCCATCTATCTTAAGTCCTGCACCATAATTGGACATTCGTCATATATCTTTAAAGCTCTACTTATATATACAAGAAATTATTGGCTGCACTCCCCCAGCATCAAATTCCCTTGTGGAACACATTGAACATCCCCATTTTTGTGCATCACCCACCAAGTACATCCAGGTCCCTGGGCAAAAACAGTACCTCGGAGAGGTTTTCCCTTTCCAGATGCTGGAAGGACCCAAACCGCTTTTCCTAACACGCTCTTTACGTGTACTACAGGAACCTTATCTCCCTCTACGGTACGTAGGGAGCTGGATTGGTTGGGACCACCACGATTACCAGATCCTCGAGTGTTGACCAACCAGGTGGCTTCTGCTAAATGGTTTTCCCAATTTTTATATGTTCCGCCGCCCATTGCTTTCAACATAGTTTTTAACAATCCATTGAATCGTTCAATTTTACCAGATGCCGGTGCATGATAGGGAATATGGTAAATCCACTCAATGCCATGATTTTTGGCCCAAGTATTTACAAGGGAATTTTTGAAATGAGTTCCATTATCTGATTCAATTCTTTCTGGAGTGCCATGCCGCCACAGGACTTGCTTTTCCAATCCTAATATGGTGTTTCGGGCGGTAGCATGGGGTACTGCGTATGTTTCAAGCCACCCAGTGGTCGCCTCGACCATGGTGAGTACATACCGTTCACCATTTCGGGATCGTGGCAAGGTGATATAATCAACCTGCCATGCCTCCCCATATTTATACTTTTGCCATTGCCCTTCCCCCCAAAAAGGTTTCATCCTTTTGGCTTGTTTAATTATAGCGCATGTTTCACAGTCATGAATGACTTGAGCAATAGCATCCATAGTTAAGTCCACCCCTCGGTCTCTGGCCCACTTATATGTTGCATCTCTTCCTTGATGACCCGACGTCTCATGGGCCCACCGAGCTAGGAATAATTCACCTTTGTTCTGCCAGTCCAAGTCTATCTGAGCCACCTCAATCTTGGCAGCTCGATCAACCTGATGGTTGTTTTGATGTTCTTCAGTGGCCTTACTTTTAGGCACATGCGCATCTACATGGCGCACTTTTACAACAATATTCCTTATTCGGGCAGCAATATCTTTCCACAGTTCAGCAGCCCAAACAGGTTTACCCTTTCGTTGCCAGTTGTCTTGTTCCCACTGCTGCAACCACCCCCATAAGGCATTTGCCACCATCCATGAGTCAGTATAAAGATGAAGCATCGGCCACCTCTCCCGTTCAGCCACTTCTAAGGCTAGCTGAACAGCCTTTACCTCTGCAAATTGGCTTGACTCTCCTTTACCTTCAGTGGCCTCTGCAACTTGTCGTGTGGGACTCCATACAGCAGCTTTCCATCTGCGATGTTTCCCTACAATACGACATGATCCGTCTGTGAATAGGGCAAATTTCTTTTCATTTTCTGGTAGCTCGTTGTATGGTGGGGCCTCTTTAGCACGTGACACCTCCTCTGCGGGCGATGTCACAAACTTTTTACCCTCAGGCCAGTCCATGATCACCTCTAGGATTCCAGGACGGCTGAGTTGCCCGCATTCTCCACCAAAATCCTGTCGTGGGTTAGCCTAAAATCTACCTGCACCCATGACAGGGGGGCAGTCGGCCCGCAGGCCGCTGGCCCAGAAGGAAAAGAAAAACAGGGAAAAGGAAATAAATACAGCGGCAGCGATCTAAGGAGGCACACTTATTTACTAAATACTATATCGGAATACAGAATAACACAATATAATACAATATAATTGGAATTAAAGCTAACGAATCGAGTAAAATAAGAGAGAGTGAGTCCCGAAACCGAGAGGCCTACTGTAACTCTAGGCGAAACGGCTGGAACGCTCCCACACGGCTCTCCCCCTGGCTGGCAGGATCCAAGAGAGCGAGTCCAGCACTGAAGTGAGATTATATAGTCCTGGTCATATGACTGACCGTGGTGCTCCCTGGGACATGTAGTCTTCTTTCTGTGAGCAGCAGATTCGTCAGAATTATCTATGCTTAATATGATGTTATGATGTGGAATACTGATAGCAAAATTACAAAATTGCAAAACCATGACACATGGTGACATGGAAGTGTGATTTTCCACATGCTGTAACACACCTGGGAGGGCAGTAGGGAAGATATGAGAAGCAGATCAGCCATTGGGGGCACATACTGTAGTATGGTCCAGAATCACATCTGTGAGTTCCTTCCTCTCACACCTCTGCTGCTGTCAAGAAAGACGTGGAACTCTTGCAGCAGGTCTAGAGGAGGACCACTAAGTTGATCAGAGGGCTGGAGCACCTCTCCTTCATAGGTTGAGGTTGAGGGAACTGAGCTTGTTTAGTTTAGAGAACAGAAGGCTCTGGGGAGACCTCATTGAAGCCTTCCAGTCTTTGAAGGGATCATATAAACAGAAGGGAGAATGACAGCTTACATTGGTGGATAGTGATAGGACCAGGGGGAATGGTTTTAAACTGAGACGAGAGGTTTAGTTTTTCACACAGAGGGTGGTGAAGCACTGAAACAGGTTGCCCAGGGATGCCCCATCCCTGGAGGCATTGAAGGCCAGGCTGGATGTGGCTCTGGGCAGCCTGTTCTGGTGGTTGACAACCCTGCACATAGCGGGGGGTTGAAACTCGATGATCATTGTGGTCCATTGCAACTCAGGCCATTCTGTGATTTGTGTCATTATTGGTAAATTTGCATGTGGCATGTTGAGTTGAATGAGATCTGTATCCCTCCAAAAGTAGACATGAAAACAAAAGTAATATTACTTAAAGAAACATTTTGGTCTGAGCATCCATTCACATGGCAAATGAAGCTCCTGTGCAGTGTTTGGCTTTAATGGTGATTTACATGTTTTCTGTTACCTGTGTGGTATTCCTGACTGTGGCTGAAGCTCATCACTGGGTCTGCTCACTGATCTTTATTTTTTTCCTGCAATACAGAGACGTACCTACATAGACTTTTGCTGAGACCACTTGTGATGACTGTAAATTACCAAACCTGCCCTTAGACCATTAGTGGAAGTATTCTAATCCTTCTAGGAAGAGGCCATCATCTGCTGTGTGATTGACTATGCCCCATTGTAGGCTTGGTGGGTCTGGAAGGAGGCAGACAGGTATGTCTCCAGATCAGATGCTGCCAATAACCTGCTTGCTGTAGTAAATAAAGTTTATCTTTGAAATAGACTTAAAACATCTTCACAGAACTTTCTAGAAAATTCATGCTTATTGTGCATGCATTCATACTTCTGTCCAGGAAATCTTCAGAGTTAAAGGGTACAGGGGGGAAAATAAATAAATAAATGAAAGTGTTTAACCACAGGCTAAGCTAATAACTAGACATCGTTATCTTGTAAAATAAAGAGGGAATAAAAGTCAGGGTTGGGTGATTGTTTGTTTTAATATTGACAGCAACTTTCCCTTCCTCAACCCTACTATGCAGACAACAGGAGTCCTGACCCCTAAAATTTTTCAGTGAGATAATTGCCAGGTATTAGTTGTCTCACAGCTTTACATTAAAAAATAAAAAAAAATTAAAAAAATAAAATAAAATAAAATAAAATAGATTAATACCTCTATTTCATGTTGGGAAGATATGGTCTTAAA
The DNA here is from genome assembly GCF_039878825.1 of Excalfactoria chinensis. Taxonomy (NCBI): domain Eukaryota; kingdom Metazoa; phylum Chordata; class Aves; order Galliformes; family Phasianidae; genus Excalfactoria; species Excalfactoria chinensis. The sequence continues at coordinate 97,557,914 of NC_092825.1, read as the reverse complement.
AATGTCAGCTGGGCTCAAGAGAGGAAGAGCTCTCTTTCCATTTAAAGTTGAGTTGAATGAGTAAGTTCAACTTCTATGCATCCAATTGGGTGGATCCCAATGGCTGCCTTACAGCAACAAGGGCACCATGCTGCCTCAGTCTCCTTGACAGCTCCACCAGAACCCCTGTTTGCTAAGAACTCTGGGCTGGGGTCCTGGGGTTGACCCTCAGTGCTATCATGCAGCCTTGGTTGCGTTGAGTATTCCATAAGCCCCTCTCCTTGGACTGCTTCAGTCCCTAATGTCTGGCACCTCATTCCCTGCTGGGAAATGACAGCTCCTTTGTGAAACACTGCTGGAAATGAGAGTTTAATGAGACTGAAGTCAGTGGGTAGTTTGGCAAGTCACCTTTTTATGTCCATTGTTGAATTTCACACATCAGTGCCCTCTCCTTTTCCCTCTGTAGGCTGCCTCTGGAGCAAAAGTGTGAGCAAATAAGTAGCAGTCCCTTTGACCCAACTCTTCTGATTTGAGTCTCCTACTACTAAAATTCCTACTTCTCAGTAAGGCGAGCAGCATTGAGCCCTTCGTTTCTCTTCTGTGAGTGAATAATGCCTTGGCTGGTGAAATCCCAGCACAGGGTGGCTGAACTATCCACAGATAGATAGAATCAATCCTTCATTGTGTCGCTTCAAAGCATGTGGAAGAAAGTAACATAAAAACTTGCAGGTGGACATATTTTTACCATGAAACTTGGGCATGTTTGCTGTCATCAGGTGGTCTGCTCATGGGTGCTCAAGCCCCAAGTTTGGCAATCCCCAGAAGTGATGACAGCCAACATGTTTTCTGTGGCAAAGAGTCCTGCACTTAATGGAGCAGAGTGCCCTGACCTGTTATTTAGGACTAACTAAGCATTCAGGTCAGTATGTCATCAAATGTTTCCTTTCTGACTTCATCTGAGCTGAAATAATCCCATTTTAATGGCTTCTTCAGTAAATTCAATTGGTTTTTTCTCCTTTTCTCCACTCCTCTACAGGACTTTTGAGGACACAGTTACATCGGTGTAAGGATGCCTCATTTGGCTACTTCACGCTTTTCTTCCTGGGGTGGGAGTAGCTATAGCAGAATTAAACACCTCATACTGTTGTTATATCAAATGAAAGTTGTACTTCTTCAAATATACTGTGTACCATTTAGTTTTAAATGCTGCCTTCAAAAAATAATGGAACTCTGCATCTCTGTTAAGATACTCTTCAAGGCAGAGCCCTCAGAGACACAGAAAAGACTCTAAGCTGGCACAGATGCCATCTCATGCCCTTTCCCTCTTTTCCCCCCTAAGATCCTCATTTTCAGAGAATGCTATGAGAGGAGTTTGTTGAGGGACAGAGGTGATTGGGAACAAAGTGGGTGGAGGAATAGACAGAATTTCTCCATTTGTTTGGATGGGTGCCTTCCTTTTCTGGATTTCAGATTTGCATGGCTATCTCTTCTTCCAAAAGACAGATTAGCCTCCAGTGGACTTGACTTGATACAGACCAGATGAGCTCTTGCCCCCACATACAGGGCAGGGCACCTCTATAAGGATGATGTAAGCCAGTGTCTTCCTTAGAGAGGACTTAACCATCAATGTTAAAAATATCTCCAGAATATTCTTTTACTCATTTTACAAAGACTGATTAAAACCTCATTAAGTGGCATTTACAAAAGGGCAAAGCGTTATGTCATTATCTGTAGGCAGTAGCTGTTTCTCTGTTACATGAAACTCCATGGAATACCTAGAGTAAATAATAGTTCTTCATAGGAAAACTGTCAAAAATTGGCATAAACAGGCCTTGCCATGTGGAAGGAGTGCTTCTTACAAGGCAGAGAACAGCACAGTCTACAGCACAGTCAGCCCAGCAGCTCTGAATAGAAACACAGTACTTTCATTTTATTCATCTTTCTAAGAGGGAAAGTTAAATCCATGCCTTTAAAAAAAGTACCTCCAAAGTTTAGTGCTTGAAGAGCTTCTCTGCAGCGTGGCCTTACTCTTTTCACTAAATCACAATGATGTAGGTCAGGGTTGCTACACAGCCAAGAAAAAGAGGAACAAACATTCTCATGAGCACTGCATAGGCATTCAGTGGTGTAACCTCACTGCGTTTTAAGGAAAATGTTAGTATTTCAGAACTTGTTTTAATATGAGTTTCGCACAGGGTGTCTTGGACATATGCTTTGAACAACAGGTTTTCTTGACCCAACACACATGGGCAAGATTTCTTGGCATCCAGGGTAGACTGGTAGCTTGATGCTTATCCCCCATACAGCAGATCTGGGGCAAACCTTTCTCCTCCCTGCTGAGTTTACATTACTTCTGGGGCTGCCAACCTGCTCAGCCTGCTGCTTCTGGTTGCCCACCCATTCCCTGTGTAGTACCTCATGCTCCAAGAGCATCCTGTGGTGGGGTGTGCCATGCCTCCTACCTTCCGCCCCCTGGTGCTGGGCCATAGCCCCAAGGCCAGCAGTGCTTCAGGTCCTCCATCCCACCTCAGATGCATCTCAGCAGCATGGACCCCTCTGAGGATTCCAAATCTGCTCCTCAGCAGAATGGAGAAGATCATTGAGTCAAGACTGAAGCATTTGAAGGCATGAAGCTGGAGTAATCACTGGGTTATGGCTTCAGTGGAAACAGTCTCACAGCAACATGTAAGGCATGTACCTTGGTCTTCCATGGCTGGGAACGTGGTTATTACATAGCTTAATTGACTGTGATCTTATATCAGTTATTTGAAACGTATAATTTCTCCAGTGGTGATACATGTAGCCCCCTCTTCTGTGCAATGTTTCCCATTCTTCACATCAAGACGACTTTGTAATGATTTGCTATGTATGCAATGCATTCTGATCTGAACTCATGTTTTTCTGCAGCGTGGCAGGGAGGTGGAATAGTTAATATCCCCCCTTTCTGAGAGAGACTGCGGCACAATAATAGAGGAAGCTGAAATAACCATTCTGCCATCAGTTGTTCTCCCCTGGGCCTGCCCACAAGAAGTCATGTGGAGAACTGTTAGAGGCAGGCAGAGCTGAGGATCGTCTGCTAATTTAACTCTGCAACATAACCGGTTCAGTCAGAAGATGCACTCCTTCTCTGCTGTGATTCAGAAGAACCTTAATCTGACATGATTTCTTTCGTTCTCTCCTTAGTAATTAATATTGCTGCACCAAATCTGAGGATTTCCCTTTATTGCAAGCGGTATATTATGAAGTGATTCTTCCAACCCAAGAAAACATAATCATCTATATTTTATTATTAATTCTCTGAATCTGCTGCTTTTATTGTATAATAATAGCATTGTCTTGGGAGATGGTGGCTTAATGTCTAGATTCTTATCTCGTACAAAAAAAGAAGGTGGTGAAAATGGGAGTGGGAGTAGTCTATAAATGTATACTGTACACAATTATTTATATACAGCCTTTGTTTGAGTTTCCAGCAGCTTCCCAAAGGTGAGTGTCTGTTGATAACCCTATTTATGGGCTATCCAGGGGACAGTGAATGACTGTTATTTTGCTCACTTTGAAGAATTGCTGTTTTACATTTTCTTCTTTTATTTTTCCCCCTCCTGTTTATACTGTGCTTGGCCTGAGATTCTGAAGGTGTGCTGCCCAAAGCTCTGAGACATTCCTTTGGAACAAGAATCTGACCCCAGATTGCCTCAGTTTGAATAGGTAGTGCCTAATGCTGCATTGCTGAGAAACACCCAGCCCCTGGTCAGTGTTTAACTTGTTTATGTGATGGTTCTCAATAATTAACCAAAGATTTTCTTCTCACCATCCTGACGTTCCCTTTCCTGCCAACCTCTCAGTTCCTAGCTCCGAGCAGACGCTGCTCCCTCCTTCATTGTCCTCAGTCATTCCAACACATCCCATGTTCACAGGGGCAGCAACTGAAATATGAAAAGTTGTCCAGAATACCATCTTAGTTATGCAAAAGGGGACACTCTCAAACAGCCAAAATGGAGAAAAATTGCCAGATTCATGTAAAATCAGTTCCATAAAATGTTGGTGATAAATCTTTCTTTCCCACATTTCCTCTCTTTTATAATAGATTTCTCCTTCCCCCATTACTTTAACCTCACATTCCTTTCCAAGTATATATAACTGTTAATACGATGGTTCAGTGAATAGGATACTCACTTTGGAAGTACTTTGCTTTTGCTCATAACTCAGACACAGCTGTGATTTTTCAGCATTTAATCTTTGCTGTCCTTCAGCTTGCTGTCTGTACAGTAGGGATGGTATCTTCCTCTTACACAAGGCTATTGTAAAACAGAATCACTTTAAGTCAGCAAGCACCTGAGACAGGATCTGGTTAGGTTGCTAAGGAACTTAAATGGATTACAGGGGTGGCGTGCCACCATCTGCTAGGCAAAAAGCTTTCAGGAGACTGCCAGCCACATCACCTGTACCACCTGTAATAATCTGGAAGAAGGGGGAATGTGTGTTTGTTGATGGAAGCAGGACTGTACAGAAGTCCATGCAAAGTAGAAGGGACCTCCATTGGCCTTTAAGCACAATGGTGAGTTGTCTTCCTTAGAAATCTATAGGTGGGAACAAAAAAAGACAGAGCAACTCTTAGAATTTTTTTTATATTTTTCAAAAAGGTGAATTCCCCAGTCCCAGCTTATGGATGGAAGAATTTCACAGGATAAGTAATGATCCCCAGTGAACACTGAAGCACATTCTATAGTCTCCCTCAAAGCTCCCCCTTCCCCCAAGGGTTTGGTCTTTAGAAGAGACGTAAAGGAGTGTTAGAAGGCCAGGACAGCCTGGCTGTTGCCTGCACTGTTCATGTAGACAGTAACATGAAAGATGTGTATGTCAGTGTTGGAAGAATAAGTGAGATTCCTCAGTGCAAAACTGAGCTTGTAACTTAAGCTTGTATCTTTAGTCTCACCAGGAAGGCTAATTCATGGGACTGAAGTCCATGTCATGTCAAGTTGTCTCCTCTTTCACTTGAGAATAATACGGTCATTTGCTGCTGAATGCCCCTCTCCCCTCAACACTTCTGACATAAATGCACATGCAAGCAGTGCTGTTGTTCTATTACATTTGCCAGATGTTCTGCAGATACATTGCAGTGTCAACACCAGTGATTAAATCACACAAAAGGTCTGAGGAAGTGGGCAGAAAGGTGGCAAAAAAAGGCTTCTAGATTGTGTTTGAATCTCCTTTGAACCTGTAGGTACCCACTACTTGATGGTCCAGAGAACAGAAATAGGGAAGGATTTGAGGGCTTTGTCGTGTTAAAAATTCATCTACCTTCAAGGAATGCTACCATTTATGGAACCAGACAGCTGCAACATTCATGATGAGCTTCAGATCTGTACTCTACTCTTCTCTTTGTTTATTAAAATGGGCCAATCCTACTTTAAAAGACAATCCAAAAGACCAACCTGTACATGGGCTCTTGTAAGGAAGGTGAGAACACATCTGAAATCATGCAGACCCCCAGTGCTGTGAAGCTCACGTCAAGAGCGTGGCTAAACAGCAAGTTGAGCCCCAGGAGCAGATCTTGGCAATCCAGTGGAGAGGACAGATCCGAGTGAGGGAACACTGCGAGGATGCAGTCACACCTGAAGCTGTGCTACACAGATCACTTGGCTGCATGGGTCAGTGTAACTCCTACAGGATATCATTTCCACTATGAATGTTCTTGAATGTTCTTGACAATTCCTCTTTGACATTCATTTTGACAATAATTCATTATATGAATTCATGGAAGGCAAAAAAATAAGTATAAGCAGCTGAATTCTTAAAAAAACACAGAATAGAAAATCATAGAATAGCCTGGGTTAAAAAGGACCACAATGGTCATCACTAGATGACCATTTAACCCTTCTACTATGTGCAGGGTCACCAACCACCAGACCAGGCTGCCCAGAGCCACATCCAGACTGGCCTTGCATGCCTCCAGGGATGGGGCATCCACAGCCTCCTTGGGCAACCTGTTCCAGTGCATCACCACCCTCTGAGTGACAAACTTCCTCCTAATATCTAACCTAAACCTCCCCTGTCTCAGTTTAAAACCATTCCTCCTCGCAAAAAGGTTTTCATCATTCAGCTCACCTTTCTCCGACTTATCCGTTCTCCTTGTTGAAAAAAAATGGGTTGCAGTAAGCACAGCTTTTTGGAGTACAGGTTCCTACATTTGTGTCATTCTTCAGACTTGTAATGAAATATTGAAGAGACAGAGGAGATTTGGCAGCAGTCTCATTCACCGTGGTCTAGTGTCACATGGTTTGTCTGAAAGAAAAATGGTCTGAAACAGATTAAATAATGTACATTGGAAAAAAACAACTAGGAACTCACTGGATGAATACTCTCACTACCTTTTATCATCAATACAAATCAGCCCTTTAGAAACATCTGACTTTAGCCATGGCAGCTGAAGGTCCATGTTGACATTATTGCAGACTTTTGCAGTGCAACATTGAGTTTGCACTATTTTTCTGTTTCTTGCCAACCAAATTAGGCTCAAAGCAACGGGAAACAAGCTTGCAGACATCTCTTGAATGCTGTATTCCTTTTATGCAGCGAGAAGTAATAGATCATTCAGAGCCTTCTAGCTTTTGGTGAAAGGCCATCTTTTCTTCTGCCTCCTATTATGATTTTCAAAAGCACCTCCAATAAAACTGTACAAACAGAACTGAAGTAATTATTTCTGTCTCAAAAATAGGAGATTACTCGTCTGCCTTACTCGGAAAAATTGGTGCTTTCCCAGAAGTTCCTGTTATTTTCATGTGTCCCTGACACCCTGTTTGCCTTCAGCTGAATACTGTGAAGACTGAAAGAATGAATAAACAAACACAAATTTTCAGAAAGTTTGCGACTACTTGAAGTGCTGCTGCCACAAAACCATATGAAACACCGTGGCAAGAAAGTTCTCTCTCGTACTCTATTCCATTTAATTAGACTAATTCTTCACAAGCTTAGTTGGGGAATGACTAACTCCAGAACCTTAATACTAAGAAAATATGGCTTCGATTTACATAAAACTTCCTTCCCTGGGGCTCAAGATGTTGGCATTTCTGCTAATTTTATGCCTCTCCTCAGAATGGGTTTCTCTCTCCCTCTCTCTCTCTCTCTCTCCCTATATATATATACTGTTGTTTTTGCTATGAAATTCCTAACCTCAGGCACCAGAAACTGACCAGCGCAGATACACACAGCTGAACTGAAGTCCATATGGCTAAATGACTCCTCAGTGCAGGGTAGTCTGGCCCTTTCCAGGATACTCTAGGAGAGCCCACTTCTTCCATCTCTTCTACATCCTCATTGACCTGAAAGTGCGCTTACTATGAAAAATGCATGAAAGCTAAACCACTAGGAACTCAGTTGAACAGAACGTTGCTTGCATTGAAGCTACTGTTGGCAACATTTTAATGACTAATAAATCAACTTCTTGCTTTGGCAACAGCAATTAACACCACTGCGGCCTGTGGACACAGTCATAGTATAGCTGTTCTGATTAACAAACCTCAAAGTCTTTTTGCTTTTCATTTAATTACAGAAATCTCACATCTGGACTCTGAAACCACATCAAACTGAACCTTGCAATACAGGTTGGTTGGTCTTTGCATGAAGAGAAGGTTGCTGCTTTGGAGGAACGGGTAGCTGTGGCTTTTGACCTTTGACAGAAAGAGAGGCAGACAGTAAGATCCAGTTTCAGCTGAGACTCAGATTTGTGGTCTCAGATTTATCTCTGTGGATCCAGAGGATATGAACCTTGTTAGAACAGTTCAGCAGTCTCGATTCTTATGGTCTTCAGTCTGCAATGCCTCTGGTAGAGCCAGCGTACTGTGTGAATTATTTCTTCATAAACTAAGTCCAAATCTGAGCTTCTTATACTCTATCATTTAAATTGTATTCTGAAGGGAAGACAGGGCTTTTGTGACTTCCCTGCCATAAATTAAAACTACACAAAGCTCAGATTCCTACAGCCAAAACAGTATTTGGAGTACTCAGCAATAAGGAAAACTTTATTTCCTTATTTTCTCTTTTCTTCTCTGATTCAGTAAATTCCATTTCAGAAGCTAATCATATTAAGCAGCTTAAGTTATTACAGGCATGATGGCAGGCGAGCACGCATAAGTCTAATACCCAAATTATTCTCAAGGATATAATCCATTGTGTCAGTTAGTGATCAAAGTGTCCATTTATATTCACAATGCTGTACACAAAATGATTTAATTTCAACATCTAATTTTTTTTAGCCATAAATGATTATGTAATAAACAAATAATTTGTAAGCTGAAAGAGTAGCATGGTTGTAAATCTCTCTCTACTTGCTTATTACGGTTTGTCAAAAATCTGATAAACTATGACCCACAGCAGTTCCCTCAACTGATCAAGATAGGGAGGGCACAAAGGATGCATTATTACATTTTCAAAGGCATGTATAAAGAGGGAACAGTATTAGAATTGAGCCTGCTGCTCTCTGTCCTCCTTGAAATTGCACTTCAAACATAGGGATTTCTATATTTCTGCTTTATACAGTAAGCCTTGTTTTAAATAAGCAACCCCAGGAACTAAGAGCTCTTATTGAGTCTTTGTTCTCTAAAATAAACAACAGTCCCTCTTTTCTGAATGAGGTTTCACATTTATAGCGGAAGAGGCAGACTCTATGTGGGACACTTTGGAATTGATCCATGTTTTAGAGGTAAAATCAAAGTTTCAATGAATTCTGGAATAAATAGTCATAAAATAGTATTGGATCTTTCTCAGTAGTTTCTTAGTTAAATGAAACATCATCTGTGCTAAGTTGTGGCATTTCTTTTGTTTATAGACAGCATTTGCCCCAGAATCCCAGCTTAAATGAGGAAAAAGTTGTAGATCACAAATACAAAAATGTCTTGCATGTTTTGTATCATTAAGGTTGGAGAAAACCTCAAAAATCACCCAGTCTGAATGTCAGCCCACCCCCGCCTTGCCCACTGCCAACATCCCTCAGTGCCACATCCACACAGCTTTTGAACACCTCCAGGGATGGTGACTGCACCACCTCCTTGGGCAGCCTGTGCCACTGCAGCACTGCTCTTGCTGAGAAGAAATTGTTCCTAATACCCAACCTGATTAGTATCCCCATGTTCACATATAGCAAGAATTGCAAATTCCTAGAATTGTTAGTGTTAAAAAGATAAATCAGCTACAGAAAGATTCATGTGAAGTCTTAAATAAACCCAAGGAGTTCCTTGATTGACTTATTATCACTTCTAGAAAATAATGATGAGAAATATGTGGTGCTTTCTTCAATGCAGTCACAGATTTCATTCACAGCTTCATTTGCTTTATCTCATTTGTTATCTCTGAGCACTGCCAGTAGCTACCATCCTTGTTTTTCTGGCTTCCCCATCTGAAGCTACTCCTGAATGTCTGAATACTCATATAGACTCTGAGTAGTACCTGGCTACTAGGTGTGTAAAGAACCCCTATTTGCCTAGCAAAGTACCCTTTTGCACATCTGGAACATCATTACATCAGGAAAATCTCACTACTCTCTATTTCCAGATGCCCCTACAACACATCCCTTGATGTATTCTCACTGCAAGGGCCTCATTCTCCTGGGGATCAGCCCTTCTAGCACCAGGGTTCAACCCCAACTGTTTGGGTTCTCCCCGCCTCCACAGTCATCCCTCAGTGGGGTAGTCAGAGGGCACTGAGCTTCACACAAGCCCCAGTGAGTGGTTTTGTCTCTCAGGTAGATGTTGACACACACATACACACTGCTGTGAACAGGTATGTTTTTTCTTCTCTTTCTTTGAGAATTTCTACAGAAGTTGAGGTTAATGTACCGAGGGATATATGATAACAAGAGATATGACTTGATACTCAGTAGCAGAATAACTGGTTTCTTCAGACCATGATCAGTTCACCATCTTGTGGGGGCTTTTTTTAGGCCAAGAAAGCGGCCTTCTGTCATGCTCATACTATTAAAATAAACAAAAAAAAACATGTTAAAGCTATACTGATGAGAAGGGAAAAGAAAGCATAGAACTGTTGATACGCATCAGATACCGGGGAACCTACATTTCATGTAAAATAAATAAATAAATAAATAAATAAATAAAAAATAAAAAAAAAGAAAGTATAATCTGAAGAGGAAGTACATGCTGCTTTTTGAGAGCCTAGGCTTCTTTCTTTTTCTCTTTCTACTGTCTTTAAGGTAGTGTATGGGAAATTAGTAATCACAACCTGAACCTCTGATTATTAGCTGAGGCAAGTGTCAGGTCAGCTGTGGGAGCACAGGTGAGAGTAATTTAGCTGTGCTCCTGGAAGGGATGGATCTTGACTCCACCTCCTCTAGACCTCATTTAAGGGCTGATCACCACTAAGGCAGCCTCTCTTGGAGGTTGCTCCCTGATGGAGATTGCCTCAGTGTTTCCCAGTGAAGGCATCCATGTTGGTGAGTTTTTCCTTATAAATAACCTTTTGAAAACCAATTATCTTTGTATTATTCTACCTTACAATATCTGTTGCCATCTTTGTATTTTTCCACCTTGCAGGTAGATAAATGTAAAACTTACAGGTGTTTGAAAAACTTTGAGCAGCTAAAGAGGGAGCTACTCTTTATGTGATGGCTGTTGGATGTTAGATAGCTGCTAAGTTAGATGAATCATCTGCTGAAAACACATTGTTCTCTTCATTGCCCACAGAGAGATCCTAGGTGAATTGTGTAGTCTCAACACCTGTGGTGGGAATTCAGTTGTTTAAATATATTGCTTCAGATTTGTTACCTCATTTAGGTTATCTGGAAGAGCAGTGTGGGGGTTACCTTTGGCTCCCTACCACTTCTAACACAGCAATTTTTGAAGGTCAGATGGATTAGGCTGGTGGTGCCTAAATGATACTGAACATTTGTGGTTTTGCTGTTAACTTAAATCTGGAATACAGCAGTTATCCATTGTTCCTGTGGTTTATCCTGATATGGTACAAGAAAAGATTTCTTGTGATGAGGCACCTGCAGCTCTTGAGAATTCAAGTGACAGGAAAGAAAGGTAATTGGGATCTCTTTTTGTTGTGCCATTATGTAATAGAAACCAGGCTTTAAGTCACATGGAGTTGTTGCTACTTTAATTATTGTGCTTAGTGTGCTGTACAGTTCTAGTAACGCCTATTGAGCCCTACTGTTGTGGCTGCACTGAAATCAGGTGAAGAAGGTCTTGTGAGGAGGTATCTATAAACTGCAGTGGTTCTCAGGCGCTGTCATGATTGCAGGATTCTCAGATGGATGAAATACTCAAGTTTATGGTTTCTTTTTCAAGAAAGCATGAATGCTCTTAAATCTGAATACTCTTTTAAATCTGATCTTTTACTAGAGTGCTTGCAACATCCTGCTGGCCAGTGCTTTTGTTTCTGGAGTTCCTCAATCATGTGTTCTTTAGCTGTGGTATGGGTTAACATTTCTTAGTGATGTGCTAAGATAGCAAGCCTCCCATGTAGTTTTAGACCTGTAACTGCATGTTAGTTTTTTGTTCACTGATAATGCAATTGAATCGTTTTGCTGTAGAGCCACAGAAACAAGACCTGCTTTATGTGTGAATGTGTATTTATACATGTGCACATGAGCAAGCACGTACCTTTGTGTATGAGTATATAGTAATCCTGTACAGAAAACAGGAAGGGAGCAAGGGGGAGGCACAGGAATAAATGGTTCTCTAACACTATGATATGTTAACTCATAAAGGAAAGAATATCCATATGCTTGGGAGGCAAACTGTTTGTCAGCATGCTCCTCAGCATGTAAAACCCAGAGAATTAGACAAAGTCTGCTCCCTTGCATACATGAGAAAAAGGTATTTTTCTCTTGGTGTAATTTTCTGTAGCATATTTTTCATACTTCTGTATTTCTAATGTAAGCATTGTGAGTGATAAAATGAGAGTAAGCATGGAGGGGGAGAGCACTGTGGAACAAATCCGATGATATCTCCCAAAAAAGAGGCAGGAAGATGTATGCCATGAAGAGCCTTCCTCCCTCTCCTTTCAGTCTTCAGCTGCCCAGTTAGTGCCCCTGAATGTCCTCAGTGCACCCATAGTCATTTCTTGTAAGCAGATCTCTAATACATGGTGCAATTCTGGCTGTGCTTAGTGTCCCTGTTTTGTACAGCTTTGTAGGCTGTGGCAAGGAACTGTGTGCAGAAATATGAATGAGTTCTCGGGCCTTGGCAGCTTCTGCCTTATGGATCTCTGAAGTGCTGGGTAAGGCAGGTCTCTGTCTGCTGATTGCATTTTGTTGGACGTGACTTCTTAATTACAAATACCATTAATATGTGAGGAAACTGCTCACCTGTTTGGAGTGTGGAGGTTTAAACTGTTTTATCTACCGTTTTGTGGATGTCAGTTGCCCAAACTAACATGGGACTAACAGCTATCAAGTGAGATGCCAAAAAAGGCGTCACTGCAGCAGCTGGAGAGGCAGCATTCATGTCATTGCTGATGAAAATGCTTACTTAGCCTGTGTCTTGCAGGTGACAGTGAATATGTTAAACTCGGCATTCTTTGCCTGACACTTTGTTTTATGAGTTCCTGGTGGTGGTGATTAGAAAAGATGTTTGTGCTTCAAGGGTAGATGATGATCAGGTCTCCAAAGATGTACAATTGAATTGTACAAGTTTATGAGCATTACCAGTGAAGGAGCCCTTACCTTGTTCATTTTGCTTCCCTTTGGCTCAGCCAGGAGCTGGTGTAAAGAAACCAGATCAGCACTGTTTCAGGAAGCCAGTTACTGCATGATGGGTGCAGTTTTGATTCTTCTGGAATGTATTAGATGAAGAAGAAAACAACTTCTCTGATTCAATCTTTCAGTGCTATCATTTTGGAGCCAATAACATGTTAATTTGAATAGTGAAGGTATGGATGGTGACTTCATTTACTTGCTTAGTGGAGTAAAAAATGGGTTTTCTACAGTGAGGCTTACCCATGGGAAACAAAAAGGCATTCCAGTAAACATTGGTGTAGTTTGGGGCATCACCTGGAAGACAAATAATGCATGGCCTTGTGTCAGCTGGTGTTAAGCAGCACTGTTTCACTCAGTATTTTGTGCTTTATGTTATGTAAGAATGAGCTCACCTAAGTTGAGACAAATACTAAGAGTTTCATTAGAGATGCTAGGCATTCTCAATGTAAGTTATCCTAAAGCTAGCAAAACCTCTTACTGCTGGAACATCTCATAAGTATCAGATTATGTGTGTTACAGCAAATGATCTTCCCTCTCGTTCCTGACAAGAAGTTGTTTGGAGAGGCTTCTCTAAATGAGTGCTGGAATACTTGAAATTGGGATGGAGTTTAATTAGAGGAAGGTAAATGTTCCAGAGACTTGCAAGTCTTACTAATTGAGTTTCCTGTACTGCTCAGGGATGGGCTGTTATTTTGGAAAATGCGTGAGCAGCTGAGAGTATCTGTCTTTTCATTGTCAGAGTGCTACAAGTGCCCTGAAATGCAAAAGACATGATGTCAGGGTCCAGAAGAACATGAAGGAGGAGGCAGCTGGTTTGCAGACATCCTGTCCTGCTGAAGCCCTGTTACCATTCATCCCTGCTGCTTGCTGCGGAAGCAGCAAAAGGCATGGCTCAGGTCCTAGAGGGTTTTTCCTTCAACTCCTTCCTTTTCTGCCTCTGCCAGCGGTGCTGCCTTTCTCTGGCACCAGCCCTGACTGCTTACTGTTGCTGGCAGTGCAACAGAGGCCAAGTGGATGGCCACTTACCTGGCTGTCTTCAGCTGTTCTGCATTATGGAGTGCCCTCTGAGATGCCCTGAGTTTCTGGCAGTTTTCTTGACATCATTTTGGAATGCTTTTTTCCAGCTAAGGCATGCCTTTTACTTCTATCCCCCCTGTGCTTAGTATTTCACTGTTTCAGCCTATGAGAATGATATGTCTGGGTAAGAAATTGGCTAAATAGACTGGATTCATCCAAACACTAATCTTTAACTGAAAATCATATTGCAGAAGTGGGATTCAGTATGCAGGCCATTAACCAACTTTGATCAGGCATGCAGCAAGGTCTTGAACCTGTGATTTGTGTTTTTTTTGTTGTTGTATGACAGAGGGACTATGATGCCTTCTTACAGCAGGATCTCACCATGTATAGAGCCTCTTCCAACATAAGGCTCAATGCAGCCTTTTAATTGCAGGGGATAAAAGATAGAAATAAGAGTGAAGAGTAAAATATATAAGTACAGTGACTTCACTTAAAAAAGATGACTACATTTAAATATTACATCTTGTCAGAGGAGGGAGAAACTGGTGCAAAACAGCCATTGTAGTACTTCAGTAACTTGGAATATGCTTTATAGATGCTGCCTATATTCAGTGCTGGTAATCATGGTTATGTTTAAATGAGGCACATGTTAGGAGTCTCAGTTGTATCTTAGAATGAAAATAAGACTTTCTAAATGTAAAGCTGGTTGAGTATATTGACCAAGAGTACTTGATTCTATGTTGTCTCAGAAATAGAAGAAACCAGTATGCTGGTTTGGGTGACTTTACTAGGAAATATTCAGAGCTATAATTTCTATTTAGAGAAATAGACCTCAAGGAGACTTGTAGCATCTACTCAAGGCAAATGTGCAGATATTATGTTGACCTGGCACTGTGGAAAGTTTTCCCTGTTTCTTTTTTCATTGAAGTCTACCAGTCATGTGCAAGAAGGAAATACTGAATCTGCAAGCACTGTTAAGTACGGAGGAAGTTTTGGAACTGTGAGTTCCTGGAGGGAAGATCAGGCCTTTAAAAGGACATTCAAAGAAAATGATGCAAGATGTCAAAGATGAGAAATTACTCATTTTAATAAGGAAGGAAATACATAGATGACTATGTATTAAATGGATTGTGCTACTCGAAGATTCCAAATACTCCCAAAGCCATTGGCAGCATGGTGATTTTATCCCTTAACCTGGGTATAGCTATTCGCTCAGGAAGCAGTGCTACTGTTTTGTTTGCTGCTAAGCTTCCAGTTGTTGGGAAAGATATGGTGAAGTCTGCTATTCTGACATTTGGATTCTGAATTAACATATTGAGCAGGTAGGGGAGAACTTTAAGCACGGTGTATGTGATTCTTATCTTAATATACTATGGAGCTGTTATCCCAGGGCTTGACTGATGTTAAATACTAACTTCAGGAATGATGTAGGGTAGCACTTTTACATCCTTTTCCATTCTATGCACCAAACTGCTACATTAAATGTTCTACTCCATGTTAACCTACTTGAGGTATTGAGTTTTAAGTTTGAGTTTATTTCTTTGGTAAGAAGGAAAATGGATCTGGTGGTACTTTTATGTATGATGTCACAAGATAACAGGAATCAAATAGCACCACTCCAGACTTGGCAGCAGTAATGTCTTGTTGGAAAATGAAAAGGATACAATGAGTAAAACTCATCAGAGGGAAAATGTTTATGACTGTTTGTGGCCTTAGTTGACAGGCAGGGAAAGAAGAGGCAGAGTTTCTGGTTTTAATTCACCCCTAAAATGTAAAATGAAAGTAGATAGACTAGAGTAATAATAAGGATAATCCATTAGTATTAAAACCCAGTAAGTATTGGAGGAGAACAGAATTCTAGGAATAAATCCAGGACACCAGTTTATTTTTAGCGTCTTCCAAGGAATCCTAGACTGACCCAACTCTTAGTGATTTTTTTGCCTCACTTCAAGATGAACTTCTCTGTGAGTCCAAGGCCTGCTGAGTGAAAATGCAGAATTGCTAGTAACAGGCAGGAAAGCTCCCCACCACCTCACTTTGGAGGTCCATTTGCAGTGTTGTGCTGCACTGTTGTTGCTGTCCCTTTGGGTGATGCCATGAGGAGCAGCCCTCATGAGCTGGGTATAAATAACTACAGATTGACTTTCAAGTGTTTATCAGACACCTAGAGAACCATATCTTCTGTTTAATGGGAGCACAAAGCCAACTTAACTAAATTCTCAAGGCAATCCTTGTTAGGAACGTGACTGATGTAGCTATTTCATTGAGTTACAAAACTGCATTCAGAGTCAAACTGGCCATTAAGCTCACAGCAGAGTTGTGTTTTGGAGTATTTAGTCATGAAAGAGTGTTTGTAGGACTGCAGAAAAGACAACTTTTTACCTTCATTATATGATGTTACAAGTTGCTCCCCAGGAAACAGCAAATGCGTCCAGGGAATAACAAATGCAATAGTCTCGCTTATTTGACACAGCATGACTTCAGCCTGCTTTGACCTGTGTCCTACATGTGTATGCATAGAGCAGGGTAGTAGTGATGGATGTGTTTTGCAACATTAAATCTTTGATATAAGCATAAAGTAGAATGTTATTTGTTTCATCTTAATTGTGGAATAAGCAGATACAAAGTGTGCTGATATCTTCTCTTACACATCACAAGCTGATGTGATTTTTATACATCACTTGACAACTATAGTGTCACGCAGCTAACTGCTTTTATATGTTCTGGAAATGTTTTGTATCTGGCATTTGTGATTTGCTAATACCTCCTTGTTAAGAAGCAAAGACATTTCAACCAATTATATTGTTAAAAACATCCATCCAATTTAATTTGGTGTGAGGGTGATTATACAGTTTTTTGCACTAGTGTAGTCGAATTTGTTTCAAATCCAACTTTAATCTGATCTGTGGCAATTTGCTCTCATAGCCTCAGATATCAGCTGTTTCTGGAAGCCATCAGGCAAAAGGGTTTCCTTCAGGAAGGCATTGTACTTAATGGTCTAAAAATTCCTCATCTAAATATGTAAACTCAGAAGCATATGTTAGAGGATGTAATTGTATTATTCTTTCTTAGCTCTTGTTTTGCTTGGTGTAAGTATTAATTTCTCACAAGGTGCTACAAGCTAAAAATCTGATCTGTATGGAATTGCTTGACACAAACTGAGTACAGCCCATGAACTTAATCTATTCTATGACCAGTGTATGCCTGGAAAGATCAGTTTCTCAGTGCACTTGTGAGTGGGAATTCTTGACTGTTCATATTGTGGAAAACTAAAGAACTGAGGGGATATGTGACTTTGTCCCTGCAAAACCCTAAAGAGAAAGATGTCTGTTCTTGTAACCTTGTGCCTTAAGAAAAGCCTGAATGACCTTCTGTTAATGTCACTTAAGAGATTTTGCAGCATTTCAGTAAAATGTTCTTCTTTTGGCCAATCAGGATGCTCCTATTTGTGCTAGGATTCCATGGGACAGCTCTATATTAATATTGTTCAAGTGGAGAATGGAGGAGTGAGCTCTTTGGAGCTGTTGGCAGATATACCTAAAGGAAATGCAAAGGAAAATGGATTATTGAGGGAAAGTTATTTTGTTGCTGACAAACAAAGCTGCTTTTATGTGTGACCCAACAGAAGTGAGAGATCAGGAGAATGTACTGAGGGCTTCAGAGGAGTCTCAGTTTGGGCTTTAGGTGATGGCTGGGCTGCAGACAGGGTTGGCCTAGGAGGGAAGCTTATTGTACAAGCGCATAGACTCTGCTCTGGTTGTATCCTTTAACCTACAAGTTATCTCACTAGTTCTGAAATAAAAGGATGTGAATGGCATCCTTGTAGCACAATCACAGTATTTTTGTTAGCAGCCATATGTATTCTTATATCTGTGTCTGAAGAAGAGGACTTTGGACTGCTTCTGAACCACCGGATTGAAGAGAACCTGGAAGAAGCTCAAGACTTTCCCTTGCCCTTTGTCTTTTTTTGGTACTTAGTGGTCTACAGACCAAAGGGAACAACTTTGTCAGTCAGTCTCCAGCTAGAATCCCAGGGCCCTTTTCAGTTCTCACCTGCTGCTCAGGTGGGCCCACCAGTGTGGTCATGTGAGACTTCATAGTATTTTATGCACCTTTATTTCCTGAGTAGCAGAAGCTCGGAGCTTCACTGTAACTCCCAGAGATGCTGCCAGGCAGCCAGATATAATATGAGGCCAGAAGAATGCTGATAGCTTGTCAAAACCAAGGAAAGATAAACACTGTGGAATGCCAGAGGGAGAGCTCCTGGCTGATGAGATGCGTCTCGCTGAGAGAAAGTTTGTCACAAGCTGCTCAGATTGTGCTTGCACTGAGATGTTGCTTTGGGATGTGGCTGGCTGTTGATGCCTGGGCTGCCGCTGCCCTACAGCAATCTCAGTTAATCCACTGCTTGAGTTTGGGGATGGAAGCTCACTGGAGCCCACCAGCCCAGAAAACCTGCGTGATCAGCCCCTGGCTTTGGGAGCCTGGTTTTGATTTGCTGAGATGACAGCTGCTCTTTTACAGATGTATAATGGAAGTGGAAGTATGATTAAGGGGACAGGAGGTAGCTAGCAATGATAGAGGACTTTATTTACTACTTCATCAAATAATACCTGATGAGATTTTAATCTCTCAAAAAAGAAGTACAGAAATGGAGAAAACTGGCCTACCTACAGCCTACGCTTTTAAAAGAACTAATCCTTCCTATCAGTGCTTTCCCTTGCTTCTCTTCAGCTCCTTACGTCCATCATGCTGAAATCTGGAGCAAATTGTCTAGGCAAAGTTGATCGTGTTTCTTCAAGTGCCCTTTGCTAATCAGAGATAATTGCAAAGTTAGAAGGGTTTCACTGATAGTAGTCCAAATGCTTCTGCAGTCAATTGGCATTCTGCAAGCTCGTTCTCACAAGGGTGATGAAAGCTCACTAAAAATGGAAATACCAGAGTTTTTGCAAAGCTTGTTACTCAAAAAATAAAAAAATATATCTTAGTCCCAGAGCAGAAAACTGAACTCCTACACAGAAGGAAGGTAACTTGTGTTGAATCTTTGATGTTAATTATCACATTATTGAGATTTGGTGATGGGTTGACATACCCAGGGTATCTTCAGGTTAGAGCAAGAACATTTCAAGTAGTTAACTTCCTTCTTCCTTCCTATAGCTACCACTTTCACCATAGAAATGAACTCCAGCATATTGGTCTGATCCACACCTAGCTTAGCCAATTACTTAAAAATATGGAGGAAGCTTTAGATCACAGTTTACTGGCATAAGCAGAAACTGCAAGGTTGTGAAGTTGGTACAGACTCTCGGCTTGAAATCTGTAACTTCCAGAGGTCTGTTTGTAATATGCATCTTCTTATTGAAACTACTGCTTTAGGCAGTTTCAGATTTCAAAATGGTGGCACTGGGAACAAATTGAAAGATGGAGGGACTGTGCTTTCTTACTCCGTGACAACACAGTGTATGCTTCTAACTTTTAAAATAATAATTAGGAAAACCAGAAATTCACCTTTAAAACACCAAGAGCCTCCTAAGATTCTCACTGGAATGAACGTTTCTGGGACAGTAGAGCAGTGATGTGGGCCTAAGGGAATATTTGACATCAGAGCCTGCTACGAAGATGCAGTTTGCTTGCTTTCACACTGTGAAAATCGTACTTGCCTTATAAGTGAGGCTCATTAAATTTTGTTTTCCTCTTTTTCACAAAAGTTAAGCACTGCACCTTTTTCTTAAAAGAAATTGCTCGCTTGCATGAATTCATTTGAACTATTTCTCCTCTTCCAATTCTGTTCAGTTCTTGCAAATCTCAGGCCGTGGGGGACTGTTATGTGGTGTTATAAACTGGAGCTGCGGAGGTTGGCTGTAATTGATCTCAAAACTTCCTCCTTTCCTGACTGACCAAACAAAGGCATTTTGTTTCTTATGCTGGCTGTTAGAGCAGTAATTCCTGTAATCAAGATGAGGGTGCTGCTGCTGTGTTTCTGTTGGGGCGAATATCAGAAGATTAGGAACTCTTTTTAAAATTGAGAACCGCTTCCTCACAATTTTCCCAGGTATTCTTTCTGTGCAGATTAGGCTGCTTGAAGATTTACTGGTTTGAGTATGAGGTTTTTAACTTAAGGAGCTCTTTCTTTGCATTCAGATAAAGATCTCAGCGTGTGCATATGGGGACTTGGCGATAGTTGCCATCCGTTTTGTGGGGTTCTGGCTGAGCGGCCCCTCTACCACAGAGTTCCCTGCTGGGAAACCCCTGCTGCTGGGTTCTGGCTTTGATTTGTTTTGTATTTTTTCTTCCCCCAGAAATAACAGGCAGTTTGTTCATTGCAAAGCCAACTGCTTTGCACCATTTAGAGGGCACCATTTCAGGAGAAGAAAAACAGCAGAATGTGACTTATATGGAAACTCTCAGACTAATCTTTCAGGAGTTAAAAACCAAAGTAGCAAACCTTCTACCACATTCTTCAGCAAAAATACTCTTCAGCAGTGCTTATGCCAAAAAGTGCCAACAAGTATTCCTGATTGTACTGGCTAGATTAAATGTACTCTTCATCATCTGTTCTTATACAACATCTTGAGGTGGCTGTCAAGTGCAGGGTCACCAGTCTGTAGCTCCAGAGGCCCTCAGAAGTGAATGAGATCCCAGATCATTTTGGGAATCACAGAATCACAGAATGCCCTGGGTGGAAAAGGACCACAATGATCATCCAGTTTCAACCCCCTGCTATGTGCAGGGTCACCAGTCACCAGACGAGGCTGCCCAGAGCCACATCCAGCCTGGCCTTGAATGCCTCCAGGGATGGGGCATCCACAGCCTCCTTGGGCAACCTGTTCCAGTGCATCACCACCCTCTGAGTGAAAAACTTTCTCCTAATATCGAACCTAAACCTCCCCTGTATCAATTTTAAAACCATTCCCCCTTGTCTTGTCACTGTCCACCCCTGTAAACAGCTGTTTCCCCCCTGTTTATATGCTCCCTTCAAGTATTGGAAGGGAACAGGGGATACTGAGTGCAGAAGTCTCAGTAACATAACAAGAGCTGTGAAAGAGCATAGTTCAGCCCTAGACTTGTGTTCTGAAGTTCAGCATCAAGTTTCTATTTTCTAAAAACACAATTTTTGCCCTCCAACAACTTTGATTTAAATAGTGGAAAACAGGGACAACGCTGATTGTGCCGCATGCTTCACCTACTATGTATTGCATCTGTCAACAAGATCTTAATGTTTCTTTTTTTACCACAGAAAATACTTGGCTTAACTTTCACTGGTCATGGAGATCTCTGCTGGTATTTCTGCAGCTTTCTTTGGGTAACTGTTTTGTTGAGGCATGATAGAGCTTAACACTTCCAAGCATTTCTGCAAGTGTATTTCATATTGACATGATTTTTAAGTCTTTATTGTGAAGTTATTACAGTTTTACTGTTTGGGACTGCTTGATAGCCCTGTGCTCTTCTGATAGCCAGCACTCAATGGAACTGAAGAGCAGATAAAAATAAGTATCGCACATCAGGCATCCTCATAAAACCACCTTCAACCCATTCTGCCTGCTAACCATACAAAATAAGGAGTGTCTCTATTATTTCCTCTTAATGCAGTAGGTTTTCTTGTGGGCTTTAACTTATGCTACCCTCACACAGTCATATATTATCTAGGTTTATTCCAAGCTGTATTGATTTGCAAAACAGAGCAGCGGCCTATCCGCTTCTGAACTGCCACCCGCTGACAGATTGCTGCATGCAATAGAATGGCATGAGGGAGGGGTGAGAAACTTAAAGAAGGTAAGCACAGCATACTGGCTTGTTATACAAGGCTACAAACCAGCTTCCAGTTTCATTAATGTTGTTAGACATTGCTGACCTCCTCTACAGCCACCAGCTATTCAGCTGAGGAAGCTGGGTGTGTACAAAAGCACAGCTGAAGTCAGACTGTGGGTTTGTATCTATGCAACCTCACTGACTTAACTAGATATGACGAAGAACAGCATGTGGCCTGCTAAGCACCTCAGGAGGTGGGCCAGGCCCATTCTTTCAGTGAATAATTGTAGACCTCTCCCTTCAGATGCTGGCTGTGGATTATAAACAGATGAGAGGAAGAAACCTGTCTGTAGTCACAGTTCAGGGATGTGAAATCCAGAAGGGCACAGAATGAGATCACACCAAGCACTTTGGTTTGTATCTTTAGTTCACATTTGAAAGCTACAAACAGAAAAACTTAAGTTAGGACAGCATATGGTGTATTTGCCCTCTCTGCATGGAGACTGTGCTGGCCTGAAGCAGTTCCCATGAAGGTTTTATCTGAACACATTATGTTGCAATCTGTGGTAGACAAAGCTCAGATGCTTCACAAGCGACTTGTCCTTCCCTGCAGGAGGAGAAGTGGGAACATAAGAGCAAAGGGCACAGCGTGCAGTGGGAGGTGCTTGTGCCACCCCTCACTGCAATGTAAGGTGACCTCCATTCACAAGATTGGCAGGGCTGCCTTCTACAACTGATAGATTTGGGATTATAAATCCCTAGAATCATAGAATTGTTTGATTTAGGAAGGACCCTTAAAAGTAATCTAGTCCAACCCTTCTGCAGTGAACAGGGACAGCAACAGCTAGATCAGGTTGCCCAGAGCCCCTTCCAGCCTGACCTTGAATGTCTGCAGGGATAGGGAATCCCCCACCACCTCTCTGTGCAACCTGTTCCACTGCATTACCATTATTATAAAAAAATGTCTTCACATCTAATCTAAATCTTCTCTCTTTTAGTTTGAAACCATTTCCCCTTGTCCTGTCACAACAGACCCGATAAAGAGTCTGTCCCTTCTTTCTTGTAGCCCCCCATTTAGATATTGAAAGGCTGAAAATATGTAGGCATGGACAAAAGATGCTGAATTCAGTGAGCAATTGCTGATTCTTGGACTGGGGAAAGGAATATAACTCAGCAGTCCAGTAGAGATTCCTAATCCTAGAGCTGGGATGATGGAATGACTTGTCAAATAATTCAGAATTGCCACCTGAGCAGTATGATGCCAAGAAACTGACACCGTGTTAGTGTAGAAACCCAATAATGCTGCAAAGCATTTTTACATTAAAAATATAGGTACAAAATGGAATACAGGAAAGCTGTGCATGAAAATGTTTTCAGTGCTCTGCTGTTCATACACCTGCCTGGGTTCTCAGTTTAAGCTTTCCAAGCTAAAGACACCACAGTGATTGCAGAAGACATGCTGTGTTTTGTATCATTATTTATGGTTGTGGATTTCCTTCCATCTATGCACTCTAATTAAATGTTCCTATCATCCTGTAAATTAGCCTTTCTCTTTTTAAACGTCACATTTGCAACTCCATGTAGCTATTTTCATTTCAGCACTGAATCAGCGATGTACTTAAGCATATGAATGATCTCTTTGAACCCAATGGGACTCCTCACATCCTTAAAATTAGGCATAGTTTTATCCCTTTGCTAAATAAGCAGCTATATTATCATACAGAGATGGGGATAAAGAAGGTGGTTTGCATCTACTGCAAACACTGTTATTGAACTGGACACTTCCAAACTCCATTTTTACCATCGTAATTTAAATCATAGTATTGGAGCTAGATACCATATGTAAGGTATTCACATTGAATCACTTCTTTCAGAACTGCCATTTCTCTAGAGGCGAAGCAGTTTTAAGAGGCTCAGATCTTCTCTTGCCTTCTTTAAACTGATTACCCCTTCAGACATGCCATTGAGACAGGAGGCAGACCTGTGCCAGGAAGGGCGTTTTACATGAAGATGGATCACTGTGTTTTTCAGACCTGTCATTTTAACAGGTTTAACCACAGCTCTCCTGTATTCAGAAGTAAAGGAACAATGAGAATTTCTCATGAAGAAATTGGCAATGCTTGAGAAAGGAATGGAATGAAACATTCCACCTTGCCTTCTGTAGTAGAATATAAAAGTCTGTTTTGAATATCTCTAATTTTCACCCTAAGAAACAGAGCCAAATGCTACATCTGCAGATGAATGATGATGTGATAATTTTGGTTACTATCACGGTGACTTGCCCTTAGTACCAAAGAGCTTTCAGAGTTCATATATTTGATACTTTGTGTAAGTTTTACAAAAGCGTCAACTCACAATCAAAATTCTCCACAACAAGGCAGGTGAGAACACGGTTTTGCCCTGAAGTCAGAATTTAATCTTAACACACACACACATAAAGTACTTGGCTAAACAAACGGAACTGCAATGTGCTTAAAGACTCTCTTAGAGACAGAAAGTTAGAGCAACAGTTAAAGTTCTCTTTGTGACTTAACATCCACTAATGGAGATGGACATAACCCGAAGCTGTGGATGACAAGAGGCTGCCCTGACAAAAGTTTATGCAACACAGTGACAGTCTGCAGGGAGCCTGGATCTCAATTAAAAATCCAGCACATGTATCCCTATAAATTGAAGAAAAAAGAGAGCAGAGGAGGGTTATATGTACTCCTTGTTGAGAAGACCAATTTAGAGATGCCAGTGCAGTGACTGGGAAAGGAGTCCTTACGAAGAAAAGAGGTTTAAGAAAAGATCAGATGAGGGGTATTGATCTATTTGTTTCACTGCATAGGGTTTGAAAAACAGATCAGCCTGGGATGGAAAAGTCTGATTATTGGTTTCCGCTTGACATTCTGTCTCATGCAGGCTTTAATGGTAGGGGCCCAGTGCTGTTAACACGCTACTAGAATAATTTGCTGTCTTGAACAGCTCAGTCCATAAGTTGACTAGTTTTTGCATCAGATCCTTACCTTCTGTCTGAAGATCTCTTCTAAGCATTTAATGCTGATTTATGGACTTGCTTGGATGAAGAATAAACACCCTTCACTTATTGAGATGTTTTTTTCTTCCTGAATTTCTCCAGCTTCAGCTACCAGCCAGCACATGAATCAGTAAACAGTTTTTGTTTTGTTTTGTTTTTTTTTAACATCTCATTCCACAAGAAAACATCACTGAGGTGCTTTATATTAGATAGAAAAACTACTTTACCCGCTGATGTTCCAACAGTAGTCACCTCTGACTCTAGAGCTAGTCTACTGCAGTACAGGGAATCCAATTAAACTGCCTCTCCATGAGAAAAACAAAGCAATGTTCAGCACGCAGAACATACTCCAGCTACCTAAAAGCTGTTCTGTGCAACATAAAATTGAGGTTATTCAGCTCCAGCTCCTGTTTATCTATGCAGACCGGAGAATAATGCTATTTTGCATTAAAAACAGTTTTGCAAATGAGAGGGAAGAACGTAATTTTGTGGGGTTGGGATTTTAGTTTTGTTTGTTTTGGTAATTTGTTGTTGTTACTGTTGTTTAGCACTGAGACTGCAGTGTCCCCATAAGTTGGATACTGCTGCATTGGATTACCAGACACTTCGCCTCGGTGCAGAACATTCTGGCTTTTCATGTAGAGAGAGCTGGGTACTACAAAAGGGATCCAAAACCTATACAGCTCCTCAGTCTGTATTTGTCTAAATGTGATCTTATAATAGTGATAATGAAGGTGTCTCAGATAGTCTACCTTTATTTAGGACTTCAGGGTTTACTTGTGGCTGCATATCCTCCTCCATTTAGGGTCCCAAGACCCATATCTGCATTTAGTGGTTGTTCTCTTTGTTTCCTTGCAGAAAATAGAACAAGGATTTTTCTCTCTTTAAAAGAACTGCCCCCAAACTGTTATTGTGTATTTTTGACAAGTGTGAAAGTTTTTGGTCATGTACATTGGAATACAGGTCCTTCTTTTTTTTTTTTTTTTTTTTTTTTCAGAGAGACAACTATTTTGGACATAAAGTTACTTATATTTGCATTTCTCGGGTCATTAACAGTTCCAGCAAAAGGGATAGAAATCACAGCTCTGCATCTCTATGCTTTCTTTGTCATACAGTCTTTTGAGTGGAAGGTCCACAGAAGTCTCCAGTCTGATCCTCTACCCAAACCAGAGCTGACTTCGGGATCAAACCAGGCTGCTCAGGGCTTTCTTCAGGCCATTCTTGAAAATCCTGCAGATTGAGCTTTCTTTTCTTCTCCCTCAGATGGCAGACTGTTATCAGACCATTTTCTTGTGAAGCGAACAGGCTGAACAGGTCTTACCAGAATCAGATATTTGATATTTTTTATTTTGTTAGTTTGTATTAAGAAGGGCTGTGGCAGCATCGCTTCTACCAAGCCTCTACAATCTGATGTCTCTTAACACACCCAAATCTGTCAGTGTTTGTCTGGTGCCATCTGAGAGTGTCTGCTGGAGGAATGGTTTAAGGAGATGCAGGTGAGGACTGATTTATAGATGATTTAATGGCAGCAGATAAAATAACATCTGCTGGTATTTAACTCAGTGGCTGTATATACAAATGTACAAACCATGTCATCTTTGTAATGTACTCTTCCCCTCTCATCAGTGCTCATCTCCTATTTCAGATCCTCGATGTTCTCAAAACATCCTTCAACATTTGTGAGGAAGTTACATTATGAGCAAGCCTCTTCATAGAAATTAAAGGACAAAAGTTTCATTAGTATTTATGAATAATGAATCAGTAGGATGCTGCCCTTAGATAAGGCAGCTATAAACGCTAATACAAGTGACCATTTAGTGTAAACACAAGTATGATGTTCTAATTTATTTTCCGTTTCCCTCTGTTTGCTAGTTCATTGACTTCTTAACTAACTGGAAAAAAAAAAAAAAGACTCTGCAAATAACAATTTCATTTGTTACACAGCTGATAAATGTTTAATAGTAATAGTTTAGGAACTGAAGTGTGGAGCTCAGTTGGAAAGATGCTATTACCTGTGCAATATGATTTTCCCATCTTGCCCTTATCCTCCCATTGCTTGAAAGTTGGATCAGCACAGGCCACATAATACCATTAATGTAATAATCTCCAAATTCTGTGTGTAGGACAGGGATGAAACAGCTCAGAAAAGACTCCTACATACCATGTGTGCTTCTGTCTGAGTAACCAGTGTACTCCAGGAAGAAGAAAAGCACCTTGTGTCCCCGCTTTATGCTCTTGCCCTAGCAGATGTGATAAGCCATAGCAGATGTAAGAACTGCGTGCTTTAAAATTTGTTTGTTCTGAATTGTATACCATGCAAGGTACAAGAATTTATGCTTCATGCAACTGTTGGAATCTTGCTGGCATTGCTCTGATTTCTTACTGCTTATTATGAAATTATTCACACTTGCGATTAACATCATATAATGATGATTCATACAATGACTTGTTATGCTAGATCCTCCCAACATTCAGAAAGCTGTTTGTTTTTGCTTTCAGAAGGGGAAGTAAGTCCAAGTAGGTGTTCAGCTCCTGCTTTTCCACTTCACTTTCACTTAATTTTCTTATAACCTACATTATTAAGTCTGTTGTTGGTCAAATAATGATGATGATGCACCTCATGATAAACTGTAAATATTTTCCTAGCCTTCTAGCTGGTAAAAATTGGAAGAGTTGGTGTCATTACTGAAATTATTAATTATGGATTATAACTTTTGACAGTAGGAGGGTGGTTTCTGGTAAAGTAATTTCACAGTGTACCTCCACTGCAAGCAACAGCCTCTGTTTTACTTTGTTCAGGGAATACATAGGAGAGCTGGGTACCATGGACGTGGGGTCTGTGAAGTGCAGATGAGCAGATGCTAACATTGCCAACTCCTAGAACTAGCCTGTTGTGTATCCAATAAAAAAAGAAGGGGTGAGTTTTTCCTTCTCTGAATGTTTTCATTCAGTTCATTTTTTACTAAGGATAGTCTGTTTTTTCCTTCTACCAAAAAAAAAAAAAAAAGAGAGAGATTTTTCATATTCATCTGTGTTCAATGAGCCACTCCATTGCTGATGTGACTCAGCTGTTCTTAACGAAGTCATGCCAGAAATATATTTATTGCTCAGAGTTTTAGTAGACTTATTTCCTTTTCTCACTTGTTTCTTTTTATTTTTCTCTACCTGTTATTTAAGTGGTAGTATTCCTATTTTGTATTTTCAATATAAGGGCTGCTTTAAGATTAATGCCTCCTATTCTGTTACATTGGTCTGTGATGTCAGAGGCAGATGTTGGTGATATGGCAGTAGAGGTTGAATCTTCCCACCAAAATTCCATTACATTCTGTTGCCATGCAACAGATGGCAGCAGAGGGGTGGTCTGACATAATGGCATCTGACATGGGAGTGTGTATGAAGCAAAGGTGTGTCACTGAATTCCTCCATGTGGAAAAAATGGTACCCATTGATATTCATCAGCACTCACTGAATGTTTTTGGAGACCAAATAGTGAATGTGAGCACAGGCAGGTGGTGGGTGGTGCATTTCAACAGTTTTGACAGGAATGCAACAGACAAGCCACATTCCGGTCAGCCATGTACAGCTTTCACACCACACGAACCAGCTAATGGTGGTGACTATGCTGAAAAATAGTAGATTTTAGCTGAGAATTTTCCCTATCAAATAGTGCTATTGTGCTCTTTATACTTGTTGCAGTTTCCATGGAAATTAATAGGAGGCATTACTTTCAGAGCAACCTATGTACATTGATAGTTTTCTTCAAGTACTTCAGGATGTTCCACATACTAATAAGCAGCCTGATTGCAATGAGGCTATAATTATAATTCACAAGCAGATCATTATATTCAGTCTTTCTAAGTAGTTACTTAAGTTCACAGAAACAGAATCACAGAACGGCCCAGGTTGGAAGGGACCTCAAGGATCATGTATCTCCAACCTGGGCCCACCTTTCAAGTCTGTTGAGGTCTCTCTGAATGGCATCCCTTCCTTCCACTGTGTCAACCGCACCACTCAGCTTGGTGTCATCAGCAAACTTGCAGAGGGTGCATTCGATTCCGTTGTCAGTGTCACTGGGGGGTCGGACTCAGTTATCTCTGGAGGTCCCTTCCAACCCTTACGATTCTGTGATTCTGTGATAAAGATGTTAAGTTTCAAAATACTATTAAGAAAAAATACTTTACTTTCTTTCATGTGTGTGAACGAAAGCACTGACTTGTTAGCAAGCATTGTGCCTGCTCTGTTGCCAGTATAGTTTGCCTCAAGTGATTTGTATGACATGATTAAATCTGCTTTAACCATTAGAGACCAGAACTGCCTTATTATATTTTGCGATATAGATTCCATGGGTCCAAGGCAGCTTTTGGATTTGGCAGTCCTCATTCTCAGTGAAAGCTGATGAGTTTGCTGCAGGAACACCTGTGTGCTGAGATGCACCAAATGTTTATGTCATAAAGCGCTAAAAAATAATAGTGGTATTTTTCCAGGGGTAGCCTGATACATATACTGACTTTTGAGGGTAGAAATGTACTTAACAAGGGACAATAATTCTAGAAAATGCTTGCAAGAAAAAAGAAAAACAAACAACTCTGAATTATTTCTTCTTATTATTTTGCTGCAGACATTTAATTCAGCGTGAAGAAAGGTGATGCAGGAAGAAGTGATGTTTTTTATGCTATTGCCACACAGCAGGGAGGAGTCCAAGAGTGTAAATGCTGTCCAGAAAAGGAAGGAATTGCTTGATCATTTATATAAATGCACTGGTCTATGAGGTGAAGAAAAATGTCACTCTTGACTTTTGTTTTTAAGTATTTCTTCCTTCATAATGTAAGAAAAAATTTTGGAAAGTTGTAAGCCAGCTTGCAACCACAGACTTCATTTGTACATAACAATTTGTTCTCATCAGTTGAGCCCCATCTTTACAATACTGTGGCTGTTGCTCAGGCCCTGTAAGTAGCCTTCCATTTATTGTTAGCACTTCAGGGAGGTTCAAAAACTGCTGCCTTGTAGCACAGCCACGGGTGCTCAGATTTTCAAACCAGGTATGCAATGCATTTTCCTTGAAAAACAACAGAAGATTTGTGTTTTCCATCTAGGAGACTTCAGCCAGGACGTTGTCTCAACAGTGTGCTCAGCAAAGCACTCTTAGGCATGTAATTGTCCAAGACATCTCATCGACAAGGTATGATATAAATGTTTTCCATGCAGGTGTTTAGCTTACATTGATGGGAAGACGCTAATCACGATTATTTGGAGAGCTATGTATACTTTGCATCTGAAGAGCAAAAACCAGGGAGTGATGGATTTAGAAAGAGAATGTTTATAACATCTGTGTTATTTTATTACATTATTAAGTGCTGCCTCAGCTTGAATGCTCTGTTTGTGCATTACCCAGTGCCCAGAGAGCTCCAGGCCCACAACAGAGGAGCACCCTCAGGCTTACATCCATGCCCCAAAGTACCCACAGTTGCCTCCAAAAAGACTCCTGGCCTTGTGCTGCTTTTCCTGCTTTTATGTTTATCCCCCACCAGTCTTGCAGCCTAACAGCAGGGTCTGGACACAGCTATACCCCACAGGCCTCTTCTTCCCTCACTCCTCACCCCCAACTGCCCAGGGCCTTGTAGTGGGTCAAGGCATCACCAGAAGCCTCTGCTGCTTGTGGCACATTGCATCCAATGGTTGGCTCCAGACTGTGTGTGTCCTGTACTGGAGGCAGCTGGTGTTGAGGGAGACCCAAGCTGTCATGACTGCTTCCAGCCTGCTGATGCTGAGTTCCAGGAGGAAATTCTTGTCCAAAACAGAATCCCACTGTGAAAACCTCATGAACCTCTGTGAGACTGGATGGTTTGTGTGAGAAAGGTTATGCTTGGCTACATGGGCCCTCACAGGGAATCATCATTCTCTGCATGTGCATGTGTATGTGCTTCTGTTCCCCATCAGCAGGATTTTTAGCCCATGTGGAGCATCCTTCTGGCACTGGCTGGCAGTCCTGCCATCCCATAGCCAGCATGCTGTAGTGGTTGGGAGGTTGGGGGCAGGAGGGAAAGGAATAGAAATGGAAAACTAAGAAACTACGTTTGAATACTTGAGAGCAGTAGTAGTGCTGTCTTCATACCCTATGGTTGAAATCCCTGCCTGAATGCCTCAGCCCTCTTCTCCTTCTGGGAAGCACAGGGTCGGGAATACCATCCCCAGCAGTCTGGCAGCACAGATACAGTTAAATGATATGTTTTGAATGACATTAAAGGTTCTGTGGAAGATTTTCTGCCCTCTCAAACAAAGCTCTAGAGATCTTAACTTTCTTTCTGAATTATACACACATATGTAACCTTTTCCTTCTCTCATTACACAACTGAAAGAAAATAGATTTTGTACATCTCTGTTATGGACCAAACAGAAAAGACGCTGCTGGAAAGACCCTACATCCTTGGATATACTTGTAAATTACTTTCCAATACTAAATCCATAGTGTGTCTCTTTGTTAAAATGTTTATGATGTGCCTACTGTATATCCAAAAGAGACAGAAGAGAAAGATGCAGTTCTTTGAGTATGACCTCCTTAAGGCTTCCATAAACATTATGGCTCTGAAGGAGACTTGTTTTCACTGGTTGTCTACCGAAGCATCCTAGTTACATTTTTGTTTGTAAGTTGTCCAAAGGGAAAGAGGATTTAGTCTGATCTTTGCACAATAAATTAGAGATGTTAGTCAGGTAGCTCAGTAAATAGGGAGACAGGCTGTGTATCCTGGACATCGTGCAAACATGACCAATTTTGCCCCATTTCTAGAAGAATGCAGATGTGGAGAAGATTTCAGTACAACCTTTAGTGTTCTGATGAAACTGAGTACGAAGCTTTAATTCTCAAACTACTGTTACAAAAATAAAAATAAAAAAGATAGGCACCACTGAATATCTTCAGAATATTGGGCAAAATTTAGGAGTAAAAATTCTATCATCCCTTTAAACGGAGCATAAAATGTTTATTTATTTAACAATTATGATCATTGCAGCTTCTATATATTCTCAAGCATTACACCTGGTGCTAAATACACCTCTCTAAACTAAATGTGAAGCTCTAGAGAGCAGGCAGCAGCAGGAGAATGAGAACTGAGTCCATTTCTAAATACACAAAAATGCTAGTACTGAACTGGCTGAAACTGTTTATTGTGTGAAACATCAAGGGAGAAAAGATTGCTTTTCATATGGATTTCTGTTCTCCTTTGGGATCATTCTAACAGTTTGTTTTTAACTCAGATGGAAAAATCCATCTGCCTTTCATTCCGGTTGGTTTTAATTCCCTCATCACAGGGAAAGCAGCAGACAGGGAGAGACACGGGAGGAACAGGAAGCAAAGGGCAAGGAAGACAATGAGTTTACCCAATACAGCAATTGTTTTTCTAACCTTGTACATGTGTGTGGATGCTTGGTTTGGAAGGCACACCAGAGAGAAGACAAATCAATAAAAGCTGTTCTCACAAGTCTGAGATTAAATATTCATAAAGCACTGATATAGAGCAGGTTTTGTCTTTATCTATTTCATATTTTCTCACTAACCAAAAATCAGTTTTGAAAAGGCTTCTTTCCAGCTTGCTGCAGAAGTTATTTTTTTAGAATTTCTTGATGGTTCCAGACATGACTTTCAAAACTGACCATTGATTTTGACTGAGGAAAGATGCTGATGTAAATATTGTGAAGAACAAGATTGTTACTGCTGTCACAAGGCAGATAATCTGATGATTGGTCTTTCTGCAGCTCAGAAAAAAAAAAATAAAGCAGTTAATATAGCCTTGGAATGCATTTCCTCTAACATCTGTCAGATGTCAATTAAAATGTTTTCATTAATGCAGTAATGTCCTTTTTATCATGTAAATTGTATTGAGCCTACTTTTGAGTAACTTAATTAAATATGTTCGTAAACTAGAAATCTGAGGAGCTACAGATGACACAAGTATTTGATAAGCTGTCCTTTGAGTCAAACAACAGTAAATGTTGTAAGCTATTGGCAAAAAAATGCTGTAAACCAGCAAGGAACAAATAAAATAAAAAGGAATACTTGTAATTATAGTGAATGTATCTGGACAAAAGGTCAGTTCCACATAGATCTTGGATATGGCTCACCTCGATGTGAGGAGATTCGGGGGAGACTTTATTGCTCTCTGCAGCCTCCTGAAGGTTGTTGTGAGGTGGGGGTTGGCCTCTTCTCCCAGGAACAACGATACTATGTGAAGTAAGGGCCTCAGGTTGTGCCAGGAGAGGTTCAGGTTGGGTATCAGGGAGAATATCTTCTCAGCGGGAGCAGTGCTGCAGTGGCACAGGCTGCCCAGGGAGGTGGTGCAGTCACCATCCCTGGAGGTGTTCAAGAGCCGTGTGGATGTGGCACTGAGGGACATGAGCAGTGGGCATGGTGGGGGTGGTTTGGGGCTGGACTGGGTGATTTTAGGGGTATTTTCCAACCTTAATGATTATGATTCTATGACTCAAAGGCTGAGGCACTGACTTAGGCAACTCTGCCACATGTCAGAATTCCCTAAAGCAGAGCAAATTAAGAAGACAGAGGTGTGAAGGTAACATCAGCTCTTAGGCAGCAAGCTCCAAGTGCAGAATAATGTTCTCCAACTTGCCCCAGTTGTCATCTTCAGGGTGCAAGCCTGATCTTTCTGTATTGTACATTGTATCACCACCTGAACTTAACTTGTGTTGTTCTTGACACAGGTCAGCATTAGCTTGTAGATCTTACCCGATCATCTGCATGCTTGAAGTTTCTAAACAAGCCAGGTAAGAGGGAGGAAGTAATTGGAAAAAGAAGTGAAGGAATTAAGTTGTGTTTCAGAGATACTACTTACTGAATATGCTAACAAAGAATCTTAAATCAGAAAACAAAAAATACATGAAGTATAAAGTGCCATTGTAATCCTTACTGTTTCAAGATACAGAAGTGCCCTTCGTTTTGTTCCTCTTACAGAAAATTCAGTTCAGCGTGCTCAACTGCATTTATGAGAATTTAGGCTAACTGGTATTTTCTCATAAAAAAAAACAAGCAATATTATTTATTGAAAATGAACTATTTCTTCTGAGGAGAAATCATTGAAGAGTACACATCTGGAAAGGGGATATTCTAAGGCTGCCTTATCTAAGAAAACTTGGTGTTCTTGGGAAAAGGAGACCTACAATTCTTGTTTTCAGCTAAAGATACTTCTTATCTCTGATCAATTTGCAACAATGCAGGTACTCCACATGTGGCAATCTGTGACAACTCATATATGGATTTATTCAAAACAGCTGTAGCATTTTCTTCTGTTTATCCCCGCTGAAGATCATGTCTCTTAACCTTGCTAAGTGAAGACAAATACATGTTTGCACAGCAGCGATGCTTTAGATTTTATTTTGACAACAGAAGTTCTCAGTCATGTCAGCATTAGGATGAAAAGCACCCTCTCAGTCTTGTTGATCAAAATCTTTTTTTTATTCTCACTTCATTCTGAAATAAAAGATAAATCCTTGAGACACACAAGAAAATGCTCTGTCACTCAATTCCTTTGACTTTCCAATATGCACGCAGGTAAAAGGCATACACAGATTTACTTTCATTGGCACTGCTTCTCTTAATGTTCTACTGCAAGCTCTGCTTATCCATTCTTTTAAGTGTGGTATCTCTTCTTTTTAAAATTCAGCCTTGCATTTGGATGCATACAGGTTGAAATGCACTTATGATACCAAAAATTGTTGTTGTTTATCTAAAGATAAACTAAGCAGACAAGTAAGAAAGAGCATGGAAGATGAGGGGTTAAGTGATGATGTGAGCAGAAGCTGGGCTCAATATTGTAGCTGTTATAAATCTAGAAAACAACATAGCTGCAAGGTGTTTTATGACTTGAAGAGCTATTCATTCTCTACATAGCATTACCATTAGTTACCTATGTAGGTTGTATTAAAATAAAGCCAGGAGTTAACTGAACCTTACATTTTATAGGTGCATGTTTAATTAAATTGTAAGTTTTATCTGTGGTAATAAAACACAGAAGTCATCTGAGTTAACACACATCTTTACACTTTTAAGGTCTGAAATATCTTCAGCATCTCCATTCCAGGCTGTTTGGTATATGAGCCATAACATCCACTGGAGGAAACTGCTAATCTCTGAACCTTTTCATTTGCAGCAAGGATGCTATCCTGCTTGTTGTGCTGCTGCTGTATTAAGTGAGTAAATAAAACCGCTTCCTGTGCTGGAATGAAGCGAACCCACAACCTCAAAAGAAAATTCTCATAGTCATTGCAGATCACTCAGCACTGCACATTATTTAAATCTAAAAGCATCAACACAGGACAGTACTGTAAAAATATATTCAAGCTGTCCTGAAGGATGCACAAATGTTTCCTGTTGATGTTGGAGGACAGAGGAGGATACTTTTACATAAGGAAACATTACATGAAAAGCCTTATTTAACCGTATGTATGGTTTTTGCAGGGCTTTGTTTCTAGACTTTGTTTTTCATTAATAGTTTTTCATTTCCCTCCCCGTTACAGCAGGTTTGCTAGGACTTTATCTAGCCCAGATAAAGGCTGGATAGAGGCTAGCCCAGGGAAAGGCCTGAAAATAGGCATCAGTTCATCACATACCTACTACTACAGTATTGTTTACAGAAAAGCTGAACTTCTCAATGTGTATTTCTAGACTATGACTTTGCAAACTGAATTTACAGAGGTAGTAGCGAAACTGATGACCTGATCTGTTACTTCTCTCATCACAGTACAATCACTTGTACCTTAAGTTTTTGTGAAAAATCTAAAGGATTCAGCCTAGTTCTCATCTAAACTGGTGTGAAGCCCCCCTCTAGGGGATTATCTAATTATGTCTGGCAAAACTCTGCATTCATTCAGCTCTGCAGTATTCTGGAGGTACCACTGTTAGGTAAGCTGTGTGGACTACCACTGCCGTCTGTCCCGCATATCTGGGGAGCATGAGCTAGACAGGCATCTGCCAGGTCCTGTCTGCTGTTCGTTTGGTTGTGGCTGACACTAGGACTGCTCGTGCCTCCGAGAAGGGTTTGAACTCAGTAAGTCCACTGGTGGGCAGTTATATCATGTGGAGGCCATCACTACATGTCCTCTGCCTAGGCTGAGCAACAGAGAACAGGGATGCATTACATGTAATGAATGTCTCAGATTAAAAATGGAGTTGAGCCTGTTCTCACTTGTGCATGGACGAGTCAGAACTGAAGAATGCATTCATATAATGCTACATTATCAATCTGTTGAGCTCTGACAGCAGAAACTGTACAATTTTTTTTTTTTTTTTTAAGATGGAATCAGATGTGGTTGAAACTTATTTACCTTTGATTCAGCCAAATGTGTGTGAGTGAGGAATGATCTGGACAGAACACATCAAGAAGCATTTCTACTGAAATTATATATAGAACTTCTTTTGCTAAGGCCCAGGATGATTACAGGGACAGGTCAGCCGAAACCAAGTTACCTCACTTTCTCTTTAGGGCCTGCTGTATTTTGTATCTTTTCTGACTGAGTTGGGAGAGAGAGAAGGGCACAACTTGTTTTTATTGCTCTCTTACAATTAATTTTCAAACTATGATGGCTGTGCAGTGGATTCCCAGCACTCGTAGCTGTTGTCTTCCACAGAAACCAACAGAGACAACAAAAGCATCTACTGAAAGAGATTATTATCTGTATCCTGGAGATCATTCTTGATTAATAACAGTAATGATTTGTGTTCATTGTAAGACAGAACACATCTATCACACAGATAAACAATCTGTTCTTCCTCTCTGAAGCAGTGCTTGTAGGTGTGAAGGAGATTATTGAGGATTCTTGTTTTGGAAATGCTGGGCAAACATCTCTAGCTGAAGTATATGACTACATCCCTCAAATACAAGTTTCTGTTGCCTTGGCTTGTTTACTGCATAGACAGGCTAAAATTCATGGCTCTGTACCCTTGGCTGCAGTGTGCATCAGAATCTCATCACAAGTGGGAGGCACTGCTGATTATTTAACTTTGGGGCAGTGGAAATGTAACTTTTGATAACTCCTTCTAAGATTATTAGCTTTGTGAATCCTTAGATAAATAAAACTGTAAGCTGACTCTTAAACAACCACAGTTTGCTAAGCAAGCAAATACTTTGCACTGTCTTTCCCAAGAGAAATAGTATTACAGTATAGCAGGAAGTCACAAGTCATTTGTGTTAAAGTTTGGTTCTTGACTCTCTTTCAGAATATTCAATTCTCTTTCAGAAATGATAGCATTCTTTCATATATCTGTAATTGTGTCCAGGGTTTGAACTTGAGGCTCCAGGTGTTCCAATAATGTGTGTCTGTAATAATAATGTATTGCATACACATTTTCTCAGTAAAGTTACATCTGGAATTTGCATGGATTTCTGTTTAGTTCATATTGCAGAAATGAGAAAGGACTGTCTGAAGAAGAAATATGTTGTTATCATGCCTGACCAGCCTACCTTCTCACTGGCAGAGATCACTGGTTCTGCAATGAGAGAGAGAGCAGTGGGTGCTTTATAAGAGGTCCAGATTGGGAAAATGGGCAATGAGGTGGGTGGAAATTTGGCAGGATAACTGGGCTCAGAGTGTGGTGAGCAGCACAAAGTCCAGCTGGCAGCTGGTTGCTAATGGCACGCCCGAGGGATCGATACTAGGGCCAAGGATGTTAACGGCTTTATTTACAATTTAGACAATGGAATTAAGTGTGCACTTAACATGCTCCCTCCAGCGTAAATTATTCTAATGGTTATTTTCATTTAGGGATTCGCAGAATAGGTAGGGCTGGACACAAGCAGATGAGGCATGGTGAATGTGTTGGGTTATTATTATATTATATAATATATATATAATATAAATATATATATATATAATATTATAATATATTATATTACTATTGTTATTATTATTATTATTATTCCTCAGCCATGACTTGACAGCATAAAAATGGATTCAAAAGCATGCCAGCTTCATAGAATCACAGAATCATAGAATTGCTCAGGTTGGAAGAGACCTTAAACATCATCAAGTCCAACCACAACTTACTCATACTACCCTAACTACTGACAACCCTCCACTAAATGTATGCAGTAGTGCAAAGACAGGACCATAAGACTGAAAAATTCCATCCTGAACTGGCATTACTGCTGTTGGCTGAGTTACTGCCCCAGGGATTGCCTTTTACATGTGAAAAGAATCACTAAATAATGGCATTTTCTCTTTCACCTGAAATTTCAAGAGCCAACAAGGTAGACAGTCTTAACCTGTTTCAGATGCTACTTTCACGTGGTTCAGCATCTCCTCAAGAACTCTTCTTACTCTTTCACTGGCCAACACACATTTTTCAAGGATCCAAAGCCCACATCTGCCACTTCTTCTCACAATAAAAGTGGTATAAACACCACTGTTGTGCATGGTGATAAAAATGCTGCCCCGTGGTAGATGAGCAGTTTAGCATTTGCCCAGATTAAAAACAAATTCTGAACATTCAGGAGACAGCTGTCAGATGGGTCATTTTTAATATTCAGAGCTTTGGAATCTTTTGGAGAGGTGGATTTTGTGGAACTCTGTACAGAATATCAAATCATAACAAAACAAAAATCACAAACAAACAAGCAAAAAAAGCCACCAAACCCCAACAAAAACAAAAAAGAAGAAAAAAGAACCACTTTGGCTAGTTATTTCTAGATGCCTATTTCCACACTCGTCTTCCTATTTTGCCGTTCATATCTTCTGTTTTCAGCGTGCCTGACGTACGTGATGTGAGTCATCCCCATCACTTAAGTTTCCTGACTAACAGCAGTTTGGGATGAGATTTTTTTTTTCCTTTCAGCTGACATTTTCTTTCAGAGTAAGGGGCAGGGAAATATTTTAAAGTAAATTTAGTATTTAAAAATGTCGCCAAGCTAGCGTGGGAACTTCTCAGTGAAATCCAGGAAGGCACATATTGTCAGTTTCCTGACAGGATTTGATTCTTCCATCCCAAGAGGAAAAGCTTTGAGGAGTACGAGAGCATTTCCTTTTCCATACCATCCAAATTAGCCGCACTAAAACTGTTCTGCGTCTTTAACATTCATTTTTTTACTCACAGTGTTACTTTTTATTTTAATTTCTTGAGCATTTCTTCCATTCACATACCTGGCCTCCCTCATGTACCTTTCATCCATGCTCCATTCTAATTTCTCAGCTTCCTTCTTCCTGCTCCTGATTCCTTTCTATCTTCCTTGGGTACCAAGTATCCAAATTATATTCTGAGAGAAAACAAGCACCTCATTGTATTGTAGAATCACATTGTCCTTAATGCCTAGAGGAAAGATACAGTTACTCAAGTGCACTTTTTATTCACTTGGAGAATTTTCCCCATACATATCTGTGTTTTGCTTTTTTATTTTTCTCATTACATCTTTAGATGGAGGTGTGAGATCAGGCCAATATAATCTACAGTAATAACAGTGGGTACAGATTCACAGCACCAAATCCTTGTCTCAGATGCAGCTGCAGCTGAGATGCGACTGGAGCACAAAACCCACAGCAAAGAACAGACATAATTCATCTCAAAACAATGCAAGGCGAACGTATTTGTAAATCTTTATGACAGACAGGAAAATACAACTTTTAGCACTCCATTTTAGTCACTGTGTCACGTTTCCAAAGGCACAGTCCGCAGCAAAGACAATGATCTCTTTTAGATGTCAGAGAGATGGCTCATTAAGTGCAATCTCCTAGCAGCCACCTAAAGAAAATGGCATCACCAGAAGCTTTGCTTTGTCACATCTAATGATGTTCAGATCTTCCAGTTAAGTAATGCAAAGCCTTATATCAGAGCAATATTTCTTCCCATAAAAAGTACTTCCATTAGTATTTCCTTTCCCATTCCTATTATAATATACACATTTTTTAAAAAGAGCAAGGTTGGGATTTTCTTTTTTTCCTTACGACATGATTAAAATTCTAAAACCTTTTTTTTTTTTTTTTTTTTTTTAAGTCATTTCTTCTTGCAGAGGCAGAAAATCAATAATCACCTTCAAAAAGAATGCATGTCAAAACCTGACAGAGTACATTGTATCCCTATCACGCATACGCCTCAGATTGACTCCACAAGACTACGACTGTCCCTTGTAGCTTAATGAAAATAAAAAGGAGGAAGGGAAAGGAAAGGAGAGGAGAGGAGAGGAGAAGAGAGGAGAGGAGAGGAGAGGAGAGGAGAGGAGAGGAGAGGAGAGGAGAGGAGAGGAGAGGAGAGGAGAGGAGAGGAGAGGAGAGGAGAGGAGAGGAGAGGAGAGGAGAGGAGAGGAGAGGAGAGGAGAGGAGAGGAGAGGAGAGGAGAGGAGAGGAGAGGAGAGGAGAGGAGAGGAGAGGAGAGGAGAGGAGAGGAGAGGAGAGGAGAGGAGAGGAAAGGAAAGGAAAGGAAAGGAAAGGAAAGGAAAGGAAAGGAAAGGAAAGGAAAGGAAAGGAAAGGAAAGGTTGAAATACAAAAATTCTGAGTATAGGACTTCCAATGTACTTTGAAGTTAGCAGTTCATTATGAGTACCATTCTGGTGCTGGAACAATCCAGAAAAGATTTATGTTCTCCAGTAGCATTTATCATGTAATGACAACGATGAAATATCCCCACAGCAAAGCTTTATGGTACAGATGTTGCAACATCAAATAAGGAATTGCCAGATGGACAACTGTGACTTGATTTGCATAAAGGACCTTCTACCCACAAATTCAGTTTACTGGGATAGGAATTTAAAGGTTTCAGCTGAATTTTACATTTGATGCTAAGCTCTGGAGGTTGTTTCAGTCATGATGCTCATCTTAATAAACCTAGTAACCCATTAACTATATAACCTAGAATGTTTTTATTGGGAGAGAGTTCCTTGTATAATTAAAAAAATAAATGTATTTGCTGCAAGAGTTTAGGGGGACTTTTACTGTAACTGTTGTACCTTTATATGCTCAGGGAGGGGTGAGGATGTTTGGTTGCCACTCCTCCAAAATGCAAGAAATCTTACTGAGCTTGGCAGAGTTCACTATTTTGTTGCTCAGAGATAGGTACCTACTTGAAAAAACAATGCTGTTTGTTCGTTTCAGTGAATTTATTCAAGTACTTGGAGTTGTGAACTTCCTTAGAAGCCTTCCTGAATCCAAACTTTGAATTGACATTCTTTTGGTTGTCCCTGTCCT
The DNA here is from genome assembly GCF_039878825.1 of Excalfactoria chinensis. NCBI lineage: Eukaryota > Metazoa > Chordata > Aves > Galliformes > Phasianidae > Excalfactoria > Excalfactoria chinensis. The sequence goes on along the minus strand of NC_092825.1, from coordinate 97,517,261 downwards.
TTCCTACTTGGCACACCTCTTCCTCACAAAGAATGATCGGGATTGCTCTCCATGGTCTTGGTGAGTAGTCATAAACATATCCACAAACCTTTGGATGCCAATATAAATGCCAAAAGGGGCAAAATAATGGTACTCCATACTTCTTTAGATGGCATTTTCACTTTTATTGACAAAACCTCGCTCTTCTCATCAGTCACACTTGTCCATTTTGATTTATTTTTCTACTCACAGCTTTTAGCATCATAATGAAATATTATTTACAAAGTTAGATCCGACTAAATGTAGGTGGAAGTATCTAGAAAGCAGGAGCACTGTTCAAAGCACTGATGTTAAAATATTTATTATTTGTGAAACATATTCATTATTCCTGGCTTGTTTCTGTTCACTACTGTTATTTATCTTAACACAGCCCTCACTTCAGTGTGAACTCAGTCTGCCCTAAGGAAAAAAAAATCTGAATGCTTTAAATCATAATCTCACAGTAACAGTAAGAGATAGTATCTCCAGTTCATTTTGCCTGCAAAAATGTCTGGGCCAAGAGGACTGCCAAGACTCATAAAACTCTTACGTCACTACTGATTTATTGGCATGAATCTTTCATATCTTTGTATGATGTTTACTGGTTTTGATTCCAGTTCATGCCAACATTAACTTCCTTTAATTTTAACTCTCCGTGTGTACTTGGATATCTTTTGGTAGTGGAGATTTTTTTATTTTGATATGTTTATGTTTTGGGGTTGTTTTTTGTTGTTGTTGTTTTTTTAAGGAAATTGATATCCAAGTCTGTCTTCAAATTTGGTGTTCAGAGAAATGGAAGATCTGCTCAGGTTGATAAGCTCTTTTTGTTTTCAATATTGAGATTAATGCAGACTTGAGCCTAAAGAGATATGCTCCAGTATATTCTTACTTGACACTGTCATTATTTCAGACAGCCTTTTTTTTTAATATAAAAACAGCATTGAATCTCTTGTTATAATGAGACAAAGCTTTTTATAGTACAAAATGTAATCAGCCAATTTCCATTACTATCGTGTATGACAGTATGACTTCATTCCTAACACAATTTACTTAAATTGAACATTTTGGCAGATGTGTTCATGAGACTAGAGGAGCAGAACTTCTATTAAATCATATCCTGAAACAATAACAGATTGTGTTGTAGATCTAGCTATGGAGAAGTTTCCAACTCTGCTCATAACCTATTGCAGGTTATAAAAGACATTAGGAAAGTATACGCAGTGAAAGACTGAAAAACACTCCATAATCTGAACAGAAATGACATGCACAGATAAACAATGTGATTTGTGATGAAGAGGCTTGTATAGCATTGCTATGTAGTCAATAAAGGTCAGTGAACATGTCCACTTGTAGTGATTCCAGTGACACAGATGAAATGAACAATCCTTTAGTGAAAAATGCCTTTTTTCGTCTGCTTTTCTGAACTCATATACTGTCTTTCTTAGGATAAATGATAAACACAAAAGACGATTCTTCTCTCTGCAGGTAGTGAACTGTGCAGGCACTGTGGTGTTTTTAGTAATTATTTGTGTGTATGTGTATGTGTGAATGTGTTACTGTTTGCTACATAGTAATGAATACAGGTAAAAGAAATTATCCTAGCCCTTGGACTGAAGTTCTGCAAATGTCTGAGGAATCTTCATTAATGAGATGCTCCATCTGTTGCCTAAACACAGGGGTACTTACATGGAAGAATGCACATGAGGATGAAGCAGGACCATCTGCTGGGACAGGGCATCCAGCACCTCTCTGGGCAGGCCAGCCTATGTTGGGTTGAGGGATGAGTGCTAGAACTTGATAAAATAATTTATGGAAAGTCAAAATGACTAAAACCTGCAGCAGTTTTTATATATCACATTTGAACTTTATTTTGCATCTTCTCAGTGGGATTGTCTGGTCTAAATCTAACAGATTTGATCTGGGTTCTTTCAACTTGAACTGTGTAAACTTTATACTATCACAGAGTAAAATTATTTCAAGTGGAGCATTAGATGTGAGGTTTTCTGTACTTTTGTCAGCTGTTGGCACAAGCCTAAAAGCAGAATTGCTAAAGCTCTTGGAATGAGTCCAGAGGAGGGCCACAAAGACAATCAGAGGGCTGGAGCACCTCTCCTATAAAGAAAAGTTGAGGGAACTGGGCTTGTTTTGCTTGGAAAAGAGAAGCCTCTGTGGAGACCTGATTGTGGCCTTCCAATACTTGAAGGGAGTGTATAAACAGGAGGGGGAACAGCTTTTTATGAGGGTGAATAGTGATAGGACAAGGGGGAATGGTTTTAAATTGATACAGGGGAGGTTTAGGTTAGATATTAGGAGGAAGTTTTTCACACAGAGGGTGGTGATGCACTGGAACAGGTTGCCCAAGGAGGCTGTGGATGCCCCATCCCTGCGGGCATTCAAGGCCAGGATGGATGTGGCTCTGGGCAACCTGGGCTGCTGGTTGGTGACCCTGCACATAGCAGGGGGGTTGAAACTGGATGATCATGGTGGTCCTTTTCAACACAGGCCATTCTGTGATTTTGTGATTCTATGACTCATGTCATTACTGGTAAATCTGTGTTTGGCATGTTGAACTCAATGAGATTCATATCCTACCAAAAGGGGGGAGGGGTGGTAGTGAGGGAAGTTATTACCTGGGTCTATCTTATAGACAGTTCCATTACAGCTCTCATCTTCCTTCTGAAAGTGTGAAATGTCGTTCATATAAGGTCTAATAACCTCAGAAATTCCATAGCTGTGTCACCTGGGGCAACTGAGCTGTTCTCCATCACAAAGTCTTCATATTTGCCTAGATGTTTCTTGTGTTTTAGATTTCTAGTGGAGTTATTCTTCTTAAGTTTAATTTTTTAAAATTAAAAGCCTGATTTTTTCTTTTTTTCCATTTCCATTTCTAACAGCCCCTATTCATTTAAATAAATATACAGATGGAAAGCTATTTTCAGAAGTGCTCAACATTGGCTTACATTCTGTGGAAGTCAGCAGTAAAACTCCTACTGACTTTTACTTGGGAGTGGAACTATGTCAACACTGAATGGTTTCGAAAAGCACAGCTTAAGTGTCATTTTGACTAAATGCTGCCCAGGTATAATGTGAATATATTAAGTCAAAACATGTATTTAAATATGTCACAATATTTTCTGTCCACATTTTCTTCTTAACATGGGTGCCTTGCCTGCACAGGCAGAGACATACCACAGTATAAGTCAGATACTTCCTACGGATACTGCTGCTTAATTCAAGCTGCTGTTACAACATGTTATGTAGCTCACAAAGTTTAGCTGAAATGTGTTTGAAATACACCAGCCATTTGCATCCTTGCTGCTACACGTAATTACTTTCCTTTTGCATTTTTTTCTTCTTTTTTGACACAGATGTCTGAAGGAGTTTAGGTGGTACATATTTGATCCTGAACAGTATACCATTAATGTCTGAATATTGATAGTAGATTGTTGTATTAGACTTGGATGGACACTCAAGATGTAACGCGACAGTCCCTCCCCTGCTTGGTCATGCATATGTAGATGGGGTCATGTATATGTATAAGAGGTGTAAATGAAATACGAAACCTAAGGGACTCACACAATCTAATAAACGCCATTTTACTGCTCACCATATCGGTGTAAGGACCAGCATGTAATTTGGCCAGGGGCCGTCAAAAGCACATTACCGAGGGACGTGACTCTTAAGGTTACCTGATTAAGGCAACATAGATGACGTTGTTCCTTGGGAACAGAAAAGACATCCTTGGTGATTCCCATGTATACCTATATGTATGTATTCACACACACACATATATGTCTTATATATGTATGTATACATAAAAATATGTATAGTGGTATTTCTGAAGAATGAGGCTGTGGTTCCATGACAATTTAAGCCTACATAGGTTGGGATGACTGCAAAACCAAACCTTACCCCTGAAAAAAGATACATATTTCCACCAAATCAACTTCTGAGTGGACTCATTATGTAAGCACTGGTGCTGGAGTATGACAGAGGATGGAAGAGCCTGACTAAAGGCAGGTTCATGGGTGACTCACACAATGGTTGGTTTAAAGGGCTGAGGAATTGCACCAGAATATCCTCAGTGTTCCTTAACAAGAACTGGAGGCCTGAAGATTGTTCCCTGAAAAATCTGTTCAATATCTGCTAGTTCATAGAAAAGTGATTGTTTGATGATGATGAGACTCGGATCAGTCTGTAAGCACGTAATAAGAGCAACAAAAGTCCTTTTTTCTTAGATGGCTTTCTTACAATTAAGTGATCGGTGATGGTTCAAGTCAGTTTTGAATGTCATTGATGCTGACACAATAGTAACATGCTGTTTCCATCAGCCCATGTTGTTAATGAGAACCAGGGCTGTTGTTCTAATCTAGATGTATAATTATGCCCACAACTGCTTCTTCAAGAGACAAACAGTTACAAAGTATACAGTAGAGAGTGTGTACTGCGTACAGATTCATGTAAGTATGTATTATCTATTTAATATAATTATGTATGTAACAAATTTCACAATGTAGATATAATATTTAAGTGGAAGGAGGAGAAGAAAGGAATACATGCTTTCACAATGTGACAGTAAGAAGTGTGATACATTTGTTACAAAAGCATAAGAAACCAAATGAAACAACTTAGAAACTGTAGCCAGTAATGTTGGATTTACCGGCTTAATTTTCTATTTTTATTTTATTTTATTTATTTATTTATTTATTTCCTCCAGATTTTGGAGTTGATCGTCACAATGTATGCCTGTATATTACTTCCAATATATTCAGGTTTGTATCCATGGTATGGTTTATGTACCATATGGATATTATGATAGAAATATTTGTCCGTTGTGTTTTTAGATGTTGCTGTTTTCAGAATAACTTGTCATTAATTCTCTGCCATAAGAATTTCTCTTTCTATCTCGTAAAACAATCTGTTGCATGCATTCCTGAAAGTACTGCATTCCATATTCAGAGCAGATGACAGATAACTTTGCCACTCCACCTAGGCTCTACAACCATTGCCACCTTTTCAAAAATCTGGCTAGGGGTTCTGGCTTTTTAATATGAGAAACAGTTAAGGCTCCATTTGGGGCAATGAATGTTCAAGTCAGGTGACTCAGGCCTCAAGTAGCACCAAGGTAAGTTTAGGTTGGACGTTAGGAAACACTTCTTTACAGAAAGGGTAGTTAAACACTGGAATAGGTTCCACAGGGAGGTGGTTGAGTCACTCTCCCTGGATGTGTTTAAGAGCCGTTTGGATGTGGTGCTCAGAGATATGATTTAGCAGAGGGTTGTTAGAGTTAGGGTACTATGGTTAGGCTGTGGTTGGAACTGATGATCTTTGAGGTCTTTTCCAACCTGCGAAATTCTATGATTCTGTGATTCAATGACATACTCAAAATAACCTCAGAGATTTCAGAATAATTTCTCACATTTTCAAAAGTGACTTAAAATGAATTTAAGTCAACTTCAGGCGAATCACTGTTGAAAACAGGACTAAGCAAGCTTTAACTGGATATTAGCTTTTAGAGTTTGTTCTGACTCACTCTGTGATTATGCATTGCCGTGGTTCGCAATCAGCTGAATTGAAAAGTTAGTTCCCAGGGCTGTCTTTCTTTTGTGTACAAAGATAAGATTCCATATGCAGGTGTCAGAATCTGTTCTCTCTATCACACTGTATTGATGTTCGGAGAAAGAAAGGAAGAAAAAAAAAAAAAAAAAAAAAAAAAAAAAAAAAAAAAAAAGAAAGATGTCTGACATGACACTGATCATCTTTAACGCTGCATATTTCCATGCTATTATAAAAGCAGCCCCATCGCTCTCAACACTTTGCTAGTAGCTCATTATAAAAATGCAAAGAATAATGTCAGCATCTCTGTTTCCATGAATATTTTGACATTCACATCTCTGCTGATGGGTGCCTGAATAAACAAGCCACGTGAGCTGCACAGGTGCCTGGTGCCTGGGACCCAACCCTAGCCCTAGGGCTCCTGCTCCATTGAGTGCTAAGGCAGAAAGTACAGCAGGTACAAGCCTTGTGCAGTAGGTGTGATCATGTTGTGACACAGGGTCTGTGTGTTAGCAGCTGACAAGAGGAGCCTTGCTTTGTCTTGTCAGCATGCATAGTCTGGTTTTAAAGCTTTTTCAGTGGAACCAACATGGTTCCAGTGGGCCCCTTTCGCAAATCCAACTGCACAGAAAAGAAACTTCACCCCACTCCCCTTCTCTCAACATGTTTTGGAGTCTCTGCTCTAAGTCAAGGAATAAGGCAGACATACATTGAATCAATTGGAAGAAATATTTTAGAATTCTGTTGCTGAGAGAAATGGTGAGATGATTACAAAGCACAGAGGATCTAAGGATGGCATTATTTTTGTATACAGAATGGTCTGCAGCTCTTCATTGCAATTCCACCCTTCTCCCCCCAGTCCTCCCCCCATCTCCTTCAATACAAAACCATCCATTACAAAACTACTCCAGTCATTGATTAATGTGCTTGTGATCAAACTTTCCTGCTTCTAATACTGTGAGCATTTTATAAAGGATGCTTGCAATTCCTAGATGGACTCAACGTGTCTGTTCCCATGCTGCTGTGCAGCTGCTTTATTATGCTTCTGGCTTCTCAACAGCAATTTCAGTCTTAGGATGAGACTATAGAAATGAATCTCTTAGAAGAGCTCACTAATATTCTGATGATGACCTCACCTGCTTAGCTGCACTGTGCCTTATGCTTTGTGGAAATGTCCATTCCAATATTAGTAGATATAGCTAATTTTCAAGGCAAGGTTAGATGATGCTGGTCCCTGCCCCAGAACAGTATCAGCTGTCCCACCACGCTGCCTGATTTGTACTGTCGCATGTGTGCATATTAGCCTAGACATATGATTTGGTGCACCACATTAAAGATGAGATGTCTCATGTTCTGTAGCTGCATGCAGTTTTGATGAGGACAGCAAGCACATGTAAATTACAGCTGAGTGGAGGGTTCGTAACAGGGCCCAGTTTTCTTCCACATTCTCACATCTTTTTCTGTAAAATAAATTTACTTGTAGACTACAGAGTCATTATCAGTCTCTCTAGCGTGTAGAAATATAGGAAGCAAACAAGAAGCAGCACTTCAAAATTAAAATGTTGCCTTTATTTTCAGGTGTTCTACTTGGCTTGAACTGCAGATCTTGAGGAAAGAGCTTCAAGATTTTGGAAACAATAATGAAGGGGGATTTATTTCTTCCAGTTTGTTTCCACTTTAATAACAATCTCCCACATCTAGACATTGCACAGGCTATTCCATGACATTCTTTCACAAGCTCCTAATATGAATTTACAAATGGAAAGCTAAGAGAGTTAAAGATGCACTCTTTTCCCCCAGCCTCCTATTCCTCTGGCTCAGAAGCTGCACCACAAATGTTGCTGTGGCATGGTACTGGGAATGCATACATATTGATGGTATAGTGGAAAATGGTGGCAGTTGTAAGAGTGAAAGCCCCGGGTACTTTTCTGGAGCTACAGCACAGTCACAGTCATTTACAGCACCCCTATTTGACCTTCAGCAGAACCCATGGCCATTCAAGTAATGCTTTCTGTCTTACAGATAGCTCTACAGGGAGTGAAGAGACAGAAACCAGTGGCACATACACATTCAGCTGCTGCTGAAATCCCTGTACTTGTGAAACGGTTTCTTGGATTGGCTGCTTTTTGTCCCTATTTGAAGTGCAGGCTTATAGCCTGAGAGACTTCCTTGTAGCTTGCTGAACATTGATAGACTTGTGTTCTAACTGAATTTGTTATTATGTAAAGGCCTCAGACTTCACTTCCTCTAAACAGTCTCTGTTTACTGCTTCAGATTTTCACAGCCTTCAGAAAAAGCTGCTCCATTTTTTCTCCAGGGACAGTTGAAGAAAGGCTAAGCTATGTGGTAAAGCTTCCTATACAAGCGAGTTGAGGAATGAGGATGCTTTTGATAAGGTTTTGTTTTGTTTTGTTTGACAAAGTTGTTCTGTATTAAGTAAGTGGGTCCTGCTACTGTTCTTAAATGTATAGTTTTTGTTTTACCTGTTACATACCAGCTGAGGCTGTTAAAATCAAGCTGAGCATTGTATTTCTATCCACAGGTGGTACGGTGGTCTTGAAGCATCTCAACCTTCTGTGTTAGCAGGCTGAAGGTACTTCGGGATCTAAGGTACTATGCTGAAAGAACCAAAATAACAATGTATTTTTTAATTATGTACACAAGTGCTCATTTAACTAAATGCAGAATCTTAAGATATATTTTGCATATATGTATCCGCATACATATATCTGCTAAATTCAGTTTCCACTTTTTTTAATCTCAACTTCAAGACAATTTTGAAAGAAACTTTTGTATAAATATTTCCTTGTGCCCAGCCAGAGACCACTTCTTAACTTGAATTCCATTTGGGCATATGTGGAAGAATTGTATGGCCCAGAAAAAAGGCAATATAAAAACACTAAGGTCTTTGTTTAATAACTTCACTACATCCAAGTAAGGTTGGTCAATTTGCCAGCAGCACCCTTCTCTCTCCTAAAATGTCTGTGAAAGAAATAAGATGTACACTGATGTGTTCAGTCACATAATATGAAGGAGGGAATAACAGGAGCAATACAGCTAAAGGGAGTGTTTGGGGGTGGCTGGAGAGATGACAGACAATGAGACAGCTCTGGGCAAAGTAGCAGAAAGGCCAGTCCTGTGGAAGAGAACCTGACATGGACGAAGCTCTAGAAACCTTTGTCTAAGATGAGAGGGGCAAAGCATGATGGAAAAACAGGAAGGGATAAAAAAAAAAGAAGTAAATCTCTGAGAGATGAAGAATTACTTAATGACTTCTGCATACTGCTAAGTGCAGTCAAAGACTGAGAGAAATTAAATACATTCTGTTAGTTGATACTGTTTTAATTAAATAACGATTTGGGACATCAGCACCATGAACTGCAATGTTGAGTCTGAGTGGACAAAATCATAGTAGAATAAGTTGCTGAAAAGAGACTGAGAGGACAATAACTATTTCATTTAGCAGCCTTCCCAACATGTACAAAAAAGTACATCCGAACTCTCTGTTGCAGGGGTGCAAATTGCTAAATGTCATTTGCATAGCTGCTGTGCAGTTAGATGCTCTCAAGGGTTTGCTTTAATCATTCAGAAATGCTTATTGTTCTCTGAACAATGGGAAACATGACTTGCCTGAAAAGAACCTTGCTCCTTGTACTGAAGGGTGGTTTTTTTATTTACTGAGAGAGATGTGTTTGTATCGAGTTTTTTTGCATGTAGGATGGTGAAGAAAAACCACACCAGAAAGACTGCACCTGCAATAATGTCCTGGTAAATTGATCACACAAAGGCAAGGGACCATAAATTAAAGTTAAATCCAGATTCTTCTATTCTAGGAATGTTTGCATTATATAACAGTTGAATAAAGAAAATAAGGGAGACTGAACTAATTGAAGAAGCAGCCATTCTGAACACCACCTCCTTAATGACACCATCAGCAAGCGACAACAAAGGAAGAAGCCATAATAATACTGTGCTTGCCTGTCATGGAGTGGTGTCCATATATGTTCACATCCTAATCGCTGGAGCAATCGTCGTTCACAGCTCCATTTCATTTCCTTGGCTGAGCACTCCTGGGATTTTGGACTGTGATCTCATTATTTGCTTGGCTCTGCCATTCGTTGTATTGTGTACCTGCTCCAGCAGATATCATCAGCTCCTAATACTTCAGTGCTACACAGAATAAATCATTTGCATTTGAGTAGGTCGCTATGGCTACTGGCTACCTGTGTACTGCATCTGTACAAGCCTAAAACCAAAGGTGCTCTGCAGAATTCAGACAAGGATCAACTGTTCAGTCTTTGAGATCCTATCCGTGCCTGTTGCTATTGCTAACAGCACATACTTGTGTAGGCTTGATTAGGTGCAATCTCTCTTTTCCCATTTTGGATTAATATTCAGAGACTCTTTCTCAGGGCTGCCAGCTGATTTGAAAGGAAAGATTGTCTCCAGAGGACACTTATATGACAGTAAGCAGATTAATTATACCTGCAGTGGTTCAAGGTGAAGCATGAAGTCTAAAGGTTTGCCATTAAAATTAATTCCATGCTATTAGAAAATACAAATTCCTGCTGGAGTTGTCTGGAACAAATTGCTAATTTATGTGTAGAAGTCCCAGAGTACAGAAAAACTCCTTAGCAGGGACCAACAGGGAAGGTGCCTATTCAGTAAGATTCAACTCCTCAGCTTCCAAAGGTTTGCTCAGAAATTCTAACCTTAGCGCTTTGTTCTGTTCCCCGCATGAATCACAAAGGCAAGGAAACAGTGTTATCCACGGTAAAGAAAACGCAGAGACTGAAGTGAAGTGACTCCAGAATGAGACAGTGAGTCAGCATCAAAGTCTCGACCAGAACTCAAGTCTGCCAACTTGCAGCCATGAGAACAAAAGAAGAAATCATCTCAGTGAAAGCACTGGCTGTAGCGTTATCCTGAAAGAATCTGACTGAGGAATCATCCTTAATATGAATAAAATACAGCAGAGGCTAATAACAAGAATTTTTGCTGATGTGCATGATAAGAAGTCTCCATGACGAGAAATTCAGTGAACATTAGGAAATAGCATGTGTTCTATAAAACCACTTGCACACATGAGGAGACATCTGGCAATGCTGTAAATGCATCCATGCCATAGGCTGTCTGTTTTCTGTTCAGGACTTCTGTAGGAGTCCTCCAATTAGAACCATGGGAGCATTAAGGGGAAATGTGTTGCTTAAAATTATTTGAATGTTCAAAGTCTTACTATACTGCTTTTTCCTTCCCCAGCAGTGAAGGTAGATGTGCATGCCTGGTCATTGTTTTGAAAGCTATCATATTCAGACTGAATAACAGAAATCACATCTGGATATAGCTTGCAATTGTTTGCTCAGATTATCTAATTGGATTCTTACGTATCCCCTATCATTCCATTACCCAGCCTGTGCTGCTGCCTTCTTCAGGAATATACGTTCATTACTCATCCTGCTGTGTGGTGGCAGTGGTCTTCGTAGCACTCCAGCTATGACTAATTCCAAGGCCTGGTAATTTCATTCCCAAGTATTTCTATCCAAATAAGACAGGTTAGAGAAAACAAGGCAAAAATTATACCAGTCTTTCTGTATAGATACTGAAAGAGGAAAGAGAATGAAAAACAGGACACAATTTCTTCGTTTTCCATCAGCAGGTCATCTCTCAATTTTGTAGATCTTACAAATGACTTTGCCCAAAGAGGTTGTGGATGCCCCATCCCTGCAGGCATTCAAGGATGTGGCTCTGGGCAGCCTGGTCTGGTGGTTGGCGACCCTTCACACAGCAGGGGGGTTGAAACTCGATGATCATGTTGGTCCTTTTCAATCCAGGACATTCTGTGATTCTATATTTCTATGATGACTTTCAAAGGAGTCTTCAGTTACAGCCTTGGCAAATCTTGTCATTGGCTTGTATTAATGGCCTGGACCTATATCTTTGGCTTTCCTGCACCTTTGACTTTTCCCCACCTTTTCACTTGTTCCTTCTCTCCTGCACCTACCCTGAGGTGTGCAACCCTATGGCTCTGACCCTCACCCCATAAAGGGCAGAAGGGGCCCACCATGAGGGAGGATGTAGGCTTGCCTCATTCAGAAAAACTGCAGTTGGAAATGCTGCTGGGTTTCAGTGCTAGGAAGCAGTGTTTGCAAAGAGCTACCAAGCCAATGATATATACAATGAAAGAGTGACATGGATCTATTTTGGTCTTCTATCCATGTGAAAGCTGGATTCTTTTTTTATTTTATTTCTTTTCCAGAACTTGAAAAGAGCTTCCTTCTGATTGCCTCCATTGTTTCTGGGAAGAATTGTTTTTGAATGACCTCCATCAGCTCCGGCAGGATGTTGCTGATTTGCAACCACTGTGCTGCCTTTCTGCTGGCTGGGTATAGAAGCCAACTGGTTGGGAACATTTGCATAGCAAATCCTTCCCTAACCCCTTAAAGCCGTACAGTCATTATCCTAACAAGAAGATAACAATATTCAATTATTACAGCTAAACCTGCCATTGTTGTTATTTAACCAATTTTAATTTACAAGTTGTATTGTGTCATGGGTGTATTTCTTAAAAGCACCTACTAATTACACTGGGATATACTTCACATCTGTACATAGGGGGAGAGAGGGGCCTCAGCTGTTAGTTGCCTGTCAAAGACCACTCAAACCATCCGAGTGTGACTCAAGCAATTCCCCAAAGCCATTGTACACCATCAGTTCATTCATTTGTATGAGCAGTGTCATATTTGCATGAGAATGGTCTTCTGAATCTAGAGCTTGCCTATGGGGGTGAAATGCTGTGGTGCTGAGGTGTCTTCCTGAACATTTCAGCCCGCTTGACCCTGGAATTGTCTGCTCCAGCCTGGTAAATATCCCTCTGGATCGGATGAAGCTTGGACTGAGTCTCAGTGGATTTCTGCTTTGACTTGAAAAGAACATGGACATAAGCCTGCTGGAGTTCAAAATGTGTTTGGACAGTACTCTAAGGCATAGATTTTGAATTTTGGGTGGACCCGTGTGGGGCCAGGAGTTAGACTTGGTGATCTGTGTGCATCTCTTCCAACTCAGGGTAGTCTGTGGTTCTATGAGAAGAGTGCTGAGGACAATGCAGCCCAGGCTTCCATCACCAAACCAGGCACTGAGGTGACTTCACTCGTCCCTTTTGTGATCAGGCTGAAGTTCTCTGTTGCACAGGGTGTCTGTTGATAGGGGTCTTGTGGGCCTTAGTGGGAGTAGAGAGCCTGCAACAAGGTCAGCAGTTCAGACAGAAGACGCCAGGTAACATCGAACTGAATTTCATAGAATTATAGAATATTCCAAGTTGGAAGTGACCCAGAAGGATCATCAAGTACAGCTCCTGGCTGCACAGTGCCACCCTAGAATAAGACCATATATCTGAGAGCACTGTCCAGATGCTTCTTGTACACGTGGTGACGACTCCCCTTGGGAGCCTGTTTCAGGGCCCGACAACCCTCTGATGAAGGACTTTCTCCTGACTGCCAGCTGCTTCTCCCCTGACACAGCTCCATGCTGTTCCCTCGGGCCCTGATGCTGTCACAGAGAGCAGAGCTCAATGCTGCCTGTCTGCTCCAGGTGAGGAGCTGCAGCCATCACAAGGCCTTTCCTCAGTTCGTCTGTTCCGAGTTGGACACACTGAGGGGCCTCAGCTGCTCCTCCTTATGTTGTACTTTTCAGACCTTTCACCATCTTCATAGGCCTCCTATGGATGCTCTCTGAAAGTTTACAATTGGATGTAGAAGATGGGGAAGTAAGTTTGCTTTGGCCTTCCGCTTGCAAGCCACATGAAAAAGCACCAAAGTTTGACTTCTTCCTTGTTCAGCTGTTGTAAGCATTACTTTAGTCAGTGCACCTGCGTGCGTTATTTCTCAGTGACACTTCCACAAATTTTGCATTGATTTTGCAATTAGCAGTAAGCAAAGCGATGCCGGGGGTCACTGCTATCACCCCAGCAGGAGGCTGAGGCCTCAGCTGCGTGCTCAAGTGCTTTGGAGACAGATTACATATTGCGTGAGAGGCTGAGCGGGCAAACACTCCACCTTCAAGACAGCCTAAGGGCTGCCCAAGCCCCCTGTCAGACCGAGCCGGGCCCCGAAGGCCCGCTCCGCCCTTGCGCGGCCGCTAGGGGTCTCCGCGGGGCGGGAGGGCCGGGCCGGGCCGGGCCGCACCGCCCGCTCGGGGGCGGGCCGGGCCATCAGCTGACCGGCCCCGCCGCGGCGCTCGGTGGTGCCGCTGCAGCTCAGTCGCTCTCCCCGGCAGCGGCGCAGCCCCGCGGATTTACTGCTGTAGCCCAGCGCGTCCCGCCGGCCGGCCGCCCTTCTCCCCCTCCCCTCTCGGCCGCCGCGATGCTGCCCCACTTAGCCCTTCTGCTGCTGGCCGCCGGCGTCGCCCGGGCCCTTGAGGTAAGCGGGGCAGGGGGCGGTCGGGCGGGGGCTTGCTCCCGCCGTCCTCCTGCGCCTCCCGAAGGCTTTGTCTGCCCGGAGCCGCCCCTGCGGCTGGGCTCGGTGAAGGTCCCCGTTGCCTGCCCTGCGCTGGAGCTTCCTTCCCCGGCCGCCGGTGAACAATAGGGCCGCTCCCGCTGAACGAGGGGGGGACGGGGGCAGAACGGAGGCAGAGAGAGAGGTCGGCGGCTCTCGCGGCCCCGCGCATCGCTACCACCCGGCTGCCCGCGCCCACCGCCGCCTTCAGGCTTCTCGTGGGGACGGTGCGCGTCCCCGGGGGGATCCTCTGCCGAGGGTCGGGAAAGGGAAACTTTGCCGGCCGGGCGGGGGGCGCGGGGCCTCAGGGGGCGGCGGGAGGAGCGGCGTGCGGGGGAGGCACCGCGCCCGCCCCATCGCGCACACCCTCACAGGTGCGCGGGGCGGCAGCGAGGAGCCTCCCGGTGGGGCTGGCGCAGCAGCCGGGCGGCGGGGACGCGGGGCGGGGGTGGCGTGCCGTGCCGAGCCGTGCGGAGCCGCGGGGCGGGTTTCCCTGCGGCGGGGCGGGCTGGGGCTGCGCGGCGGCGAAGCGCGAGAAGATGGCGCCGCTGCAGTGCAGCAGAGGGGCGCCGTCATGCGAGCGGCGGACGGCCCGGCCATGGGCGGCATCGCCCTCCTCCTGCCCCGCTCCTCTGGGTTGCCCACGCAGCCCCTGCCCGGCGGCACCCTCCGCTGAGGACACGGTGGGGCGGAGATGGGTGGGCTCCTCTCGCCCCCTGTGACTGAGCGCAGAGGGCAGCTGGTGCCGCCCGGTGAAGGTGTGTAGGGAGCCGCCCCCCGGCCTGGAGCCCTCAGCTCACAGCCTGCTCTGCCCCAGGGAGCCCGCAGGGCTGGCACCGTGCGCTCAGCGGAGACTCAAGAGCTCGGCTCGCTCCCGGGCGGGGTGCCGCGGGACGCGGTTATTCCTGGGGATCTGGTACCTGGCCGTCCCTGTGCCGGATGCTGCCCTTACAGGCACAGACTGGGAAACGCTGAGCAGGGGATATAAAAAATGAAGGGTTGTGAAGAGGCTCAGGGCTTTAAGGTTTCCAGTTATAAAACTCGTTTGGGTGTAAGCTTGATGCAACCGTTTGCTGCCTGAAAGTGATAGAAGGAAATCTCTGCCTTGGGTGCTTAGATGGAGCCAAATAAAGAAAGGAAAAATAGAATTGGAACGGTACTTCAGATAGCGATGCCTGTCACTGTGTGGTCCATTGGATCTCTCTGTCCCTAGCCTTGTATATATGTGTATGTATGTATGTGAGAAAAGGTATAAATGTGCAGGCACTGTATAAGCACTTGCAAGAAGGAGGGCTTGGGTTTTGCGTCAAAACCATTCTGAGGAGAGCCTGCATTCATCTGCAACCCCATCCTTTCCGTGATGCCTGCTGGAGTAGCATCCAGAATTTTCAGAGACGTTCTTTGCCTTGAAGTAGTTGTTTAAATGGGCAGCAGTGTTTGTGCAGAAGAAGCTTTCCGTCTTGTTCTGGCAGTTTGTGACAATGTTTGAGGCTTTACGCTTTTCCTCTTTTTTTTTCCCTGTTAGGTGGTGGGATAAGTTTCTAACATCTGGTCGTCTTATGATTAGTCTTGGTTCTTTGTATCTTGATATGCTGAAGGTTGATGATTTGAACAAGGGACTGCTTTTATGATATTTAAGTATTTCATAACAGGAATTGCGTGCGTGCGTTTACCACACTTGCGTTGTCTTTGTGTGCTAAAATGTGAAATTTTGGTGTTTGAATTAGATTTGAGATCTCATCTCCAAACTCGACCGTTTCTCCTGCCATTTTAACAAATGCTTTTAGGAAAGCAGCAGCAGAACATATACGTGTTTTCAAAGGGAGTGTGGTATAAGGAAGAGGGAAAGCAGGAGCAAAACTGAAAGCCTTGCAGTATTACACATAAGAAATTCCTTTCTAGAATTACAGGTAGATTAATATTTCTGCATCTCTGGAGGAAATACTCCATAGTGATGCTACAGTGATGTCGCAGTTGCTTAGCATGCTACTTGCAGCTAAGTGAATCATACTTGGAGGGGGGGGGGATGGGGAAGGGCTGGAATTCTACTGGGCAAGAATTCTAGTATTTTGTGATGTCTCATTCTTGCATAGTTACCATTTAATCTCAGCCTATTTATTGTCTGATTTCAGTAGGTAAATGCGAAAGATGGTAGCTGTGAATCTGACTGAACAGCCTCAGTTTTGCATATTAAGATTTCATTTAATTAGCACACGGTTGGGGTGTCATGATTTGTCGTGCCTAGTACTGCTGTAGATCCATGTTTATAAGCAGGACTCTCATGCCAGCAAACTGAAATGGAATTACTAAGACATTGCTAGCATGCACGCAGGCCCTCAGGAAGTAAGCTCACAAGAAGCATATTGCCCGGCAGCATTTTTAGAGAACTGTCTAATGCTGTGATTTCTGAGCTTTTGTTTGTCTCTTTTTGAATGAAGGCTCCAAGAACTCATTTCTTAACTGTTCAGATTTTAAGTAGACCTTTGAAAATGACTTCCTGTAACGTGGGCAGTTAAAGCAAGCTTTTCTTTTGCCTCCATTGCAGAATTTGGGTTCTTCCTTCTGCTTCTGTTCTTGATTTTTCTGTTGGAAATGTGGTTTTTTTTTTGTTAAGAGATTCCCTTTGAATTTCATCCTTAAAATTCTGCAATGGCAGGGCAGGCATTATGGATTCTGGTGCATTGGCAGTCAAATGGGTAAATTAAAAGAGGGAAAAATGGAGTTTCTCCCTCGCTGCCCTGCTTGTCTTTTATGTTTAATGAGCAACAATTTCTAGACTTTTGTTCTCTTCAGATGTGTTTTCTGAGGGGAAAAGTGATCAGCTGCCATACTTCTCTAGAGCATGTATGAAGGCGACAAGGTTCTGAGGTTTCTTTTTTCTCCTCTCTCCCTCCACCGTTATCCATTTGTGCGACAAGTGCAGGCGATCCTTCTTAACTGCATTAATGAAGCAGTGTTCTGATTAGTAATGGAAACCAATGGGAAGTGGAGGTCAACTTCACGATGGCTTTTCTCTTGGCGTGCATTTAAAAACTGTGAGGGACAAACAGTTTGTATGTTTTGCAAAGAAAAAGTACAAAGATTCCTTCTAATTGTCCATCCTTTTTAAAATACAAAGCTTGGCACTGTAGCTTCAGAGCGTAGGTATTTCATTTAACTGCTTGATGAAATGGCAGGTGTTTCTCTCGACAGAGCCATTTCTCAGTGGCTCGGTAAAATAATTAGCACCAACTGCCGAGTATGGAGAATTGTTCAAGAAATTAGTTGATAGGATCACAGAGTCTCAGGTGGACTTTGCTCCGACCTCCAAAACAGGGCCACTTCTGGAGGCTCAGGCAGGTCTGAAGATAGAGCTCCAAAGACAGAGCCTGAGCAACCCTGATGAGCAGCTGGCCTACGGTATGGTTGGCTCATCTCTGGGTTAAGGTGTACCTGCAGGCTGTTTGGACAGTAGTCACAGAAGTTGTACCCAGGCAATGAAGAGGCAATTCTTGGCTGCTACTGATAAGCATATAATAGGGTTTGTGTATGATAACGTGTTCATTGACATTGTTAGGTGATCTATCTAGTATGGGTTTAACACGTAAGTCGAGAGCTGTGTGTTATTGGATTTAAATTTGTGGGATTTGGGAAAATCCTGTGGTGTAAGAAGATTAAAAGTAAAGCAAATTGAAAAAGTACCGAATGACTTTCTGTAAGCTTGGTTAAACTCTTAGAACATGTTCTTGTGGTGAGAGTTCACAATGGTCGCTGACAGGCTGAGCGTTGCCAAGAACAGTGTTGATAACAGGCATGAGCCTGGACTAGTCCTGAGATGGGACTGTCAAAAGAAGACAAAGTATTGCTCTGAATTTATTTTTAAAGCAGAATGCAGTCATTTGGAGGAGCCTTTGCTCTCAGAACTTGGTCTGGAAACTGCCCTTCTTCCCTGACTTTCCTTCAGAAGTACCTACAATTGATGCACATTTTCTATCCCTTTCAATGATGTAGTGCCAGCTGAGAGTACAAACCAGTAATGCCTGATGCATAACTTTGAGATTTCAGTTCTGAATAGGTCACTATGTCCCATCAACTGTCTTGTCTTTTAGTTGTCAAACTTAAGTATTTGTTTTTATTTGAGTTTAAAAACAACAAACCTTCCAAAAGCTACGTTGTTTCTTTAATTTTGTGGTCTAAAGGTGCATGTAAGTTCCAAAAATATCTACCACTTCATGTGAGAAATTAGTCTTACAGAAAATCAGCTAGATGGGAATAATGGCCCACATTCACAGAGACCAGATTGGATAGCAGCCAGTCGATACGTGTGTACCTAAGTGTTTAGCTCCCAGTGTGACAGCCCTATAAGCACTGTGGTTTCCTCAGCTAAGAAGCAGGACTTCTGGCTTGCTGTGTTTTCTCGTTCATCCTTACAGCAAGTTCAGGAGAACCCAGTCTTCTCTTGAGGACCTCATATTAAAGGGTAAGTGTAAACTGTGCTTGTTTAAGAGGCTTTCCAAGGGAAGCCAACGTTCTGGTCAACTGCTGGTCTTTCATGGATTGTGAGGCAGCCAAGCTTTAAACATAGAAGCATGTGAGCCAGTGCACTTTGTGGTTTGTAATCCCCTTGGCCTTTTCAGGCTGGAGTTCAGTTCTGCCGTATGGCTGGCAGAGGACCTAGCTTGGGAGCTGGCTGCTTCGAGCTGCTTGTTGTGCTTCCACCAGTGGTTTCTACTCTCTACAGTCAGCCCGTTCAGCTCTCATTGGCGACACTGTTGGTTTCATGACGCCGTGCTGTGCTGAAATAAACAAGCTGTGCATTCTTTTTTTGATAGGTCTCTTTTTCTGGCAGATGCTTCAGAGACCTGAGTTAGAAAATGGCCACAACCAGTTGAACTGGCCCAACCGAAAGAGCAGGCAGCTGCTTTGGGAGAAGAGCCCTAGCCTCTGAAACCACATTTTCTGAAGTTGATGGAGCAGTGTTAATTAAGGTGTTGGTCCCTTTGCCTCCCTGTGATGACCTGTGGCGGCACATGAGCAGCCTTTTCATACCTGACCTCTCTTTGTTTTCTGATCATTAAAAGTTAATGTCAAGTTATTGTGAAAGGCAAAATGCTCCTAGGAGCTGCATTTAGGGATGGATGGCTCCATTCAGTTCCCACTGACCCATTTTGAGCTAATCCAGATAGGAATTCCCTGTTCACCCTTCTCTGGTTTATCCTTCTCCAGAGTAGAGCTTATCTATTCAACCACAGCAGATAGCATGTGACAGGAATGGGACAAAACTAGCTGTACTTGCTCGTAAAAGCATTTTATAATTGCTCCCTTTCAGAACATGACGTTCGTTTGATCCAGTATGGTAGTAACTATTTTTTTATGTAATTTCTCTCAGGAATTCATATAAGACAATGCACATCTAACAGGAATTTAAGATAAACGAGCAATATCCTGTATTTTGTGTTGGAAACTGTATGAAGTTTGGACTTAGATTTTTTTGGAACTATGAAACAGGGATTTATACATACACAACTCAGGTTTAGGTAATACAATTATTGGAGCTTAGAGACCTAAAATGTCTTTCTAAATTTTTCTTATGGTGAAGATGATAATTGTCTCCTCATTCACAGTAGTATTCATTTGACACAGATGACATAACAGAGATATAGGGACAGGATTTGGAAGTTACTTCCAGTCTCCTTGACGTGCTATTGCATGGTCTCTGTGCCTACAGCAAACATTCTCTTACCTTGTCGGCATGTCTTAACGACTGCTTATTTTGAAGCTTTAACCCTGTAAGAAGTCTTTTCTTTCTTTTTTTTTTTTTTTTTTTTTCCTAAATTGAGGCCCTGCAAAAGACTCTATTTTTTTTATTTTTATTTTATTTTATTTTATTTTTTCATACACACCAATCTAATTTTGAAACAACTGGCTTATTCTTGTTATGGTTAGTTGTGTAAACTTATTTATCGGGAGTTTTAAACTGAATTCGAATATGGATTTCTGAGCTAATAGAGTAGTTCACCTTTCCTCATCAGGGAAGGGTCGGGTTGGGTGTAAGGAAAAGGTTTTTTTACCAGAGGTCAGGCACTGGAACAAGCTCCCCAGGGCAGTGGTCATAATACCAAGCCTGCTGCTGCTCAGGAGGCATTTGGCCAATGCTGTCAGATGTAGGGTTTGAATTTTGTGTGGTTCTAGAGTTTGACTTGGTGAGTCCCTTCCAACTCGAGATATTCTATGATTCTGTGATCATCTGAAAGGTAGCTTGAAAAACTGTTTGCTCCCTATGTCCTACCTTAAAATATGGGTAATGGAATTCTGATGTTCTGTCTTGACAAAGGTTTAATACTATTCATGCTCTAAGCTTCTCATAAACTTGATTCTTGGCTTCAGTTGTTTTTTTTTATCATTAATAAAGGCTTATTTTTATACACATACAGCACCTGTATATTTATTTACACTGGGAAGGAGGGTTATTACTTAGGGGAACCTAAGCTGAATAAAAAGAAGTGGCTGCTAAATACTGTAAAAAGACATAGACTTTAAAATAGCGTTCAGCGCTTTGGTAATTTTATTTTCTTACAAGCTTTGTAAATTTAAGTGTATTAATTGATTTATAGTTGATGAGTAGCTGCAGCTATGTGTATGCATAGTGTTAGTAAGCATCTAGGCTTGCAGAATATGTGGTAAGTGGTGGTGAGGTTGCTTTTGAAGCTTATTTGATATTTTTCTGCCGCTCTACTGTGTACGTCTTGTCTGTCCTCTGGCCAGTTCTCTTAACTAGGAAATGGAATAAAATTGCTTCTAATGACACAACTTTCAGCTTTCTAACTCCATCGCTGTTTACTTTCACCAGTTCTGCCTTTAGTTCCAGTAAGACTTGGAAGTATAATAATGATCAGAAGTTGTTTCACAGAATCAGAAAAACTGAGGATGTTGAAATTTTCAAGCTGTTCTCTCAGTGTTGGTATAATTTCTAGAGCTTAACTGCAAGCAACTTTCAGATGAGGACTTGTCTATAGTCTTGACATCCAGGAGAATGTGACTAATCATGAAAATGTCAGCTCTGCATTATGGACAAAACAAACAATAAAAAACCCCCAAACCCTCAGAGTTCATTATTTGCGTTTGATTTGGGTTATTAAAAACTGAAGTTGCAAAAACTAAAATGTCAGAGAACGAATGGAGGGACCCAGAGTGCGCACGTGAGTTTGAGAGAGTTGAGGGGAACCTCTGGAGTAAGTGTTGTCTGGACAAGGAAAGGTTGTTTCAATCCTGTTAAGATTTTCCATTTTTGGTAGAGTTTTCTCCTTTTTATTTCTTACAATGGTAGTATTTTTATTTTTTATTTTTTATTTTTTTTCTGTTAGCCTTAACATTGAAAAGCCAATTTCCCGTCTTTAATGTGTAAGCTATTCTTGATCACACACATCTTGATCACAACAACTTGGAGCTGTTGAGGTGAAGTATTTTATCTTTCTGTCGTGCCTGTGTCAATCCATGTGAAGATGATATCTCTTATAAAACCAGCACAATGACTTGTTTATTTGGGCTGTTACCTTGCTTCAGTGCGTGGCCAGCATTGGAAGTGTTGGCATGGTCAGGAGGCAGCTGCTGGTCTGGGCCTGCATGGCACCCTGCACGGAACCACAGGCTGACTGAGGCCTGTAGGCATTGTTAAAGCCCTGTGCTGGTTAGGGGGTTTCCTTAGAGTGGAGGATCTGAAGTCTTTCTGAAGGCGTTCAGAAGAAAAGCCTGGAGACAGTTGAGTGTTGAGAGAAAATCTCTGATACACAGCAGGGTAAAAATTAAAGCCTTTTACTTTGAAATAGCAGTCTAAACTATTACTAAGGACATAATTAAATGAGACAGGATTTGTGTAACAACACTAGATTGGCATTTTTTTATTGTAGTTATACGCAAAACTACCAAGTTCCTGCTTGAATTTAATAAAACATGTGTGGACAGCAGACAGAAATGCTGAAGATCAGCACCCAGGCCCTGAAAATTCAGGCTGGCCTGTGTGCTGTGGTCTCCTATGTGGAGGGTTTGGCTGCATGGAGAACTTGAATGAGTATAGCATTGATTTCAGCTGACCTTGTGGAAGTGTCAGTTGTGAGTTTGGGGCTTCTGAGCCCAACCCTGATGGGAGCCCATCTTCTCCAGGGAAGGGCTGGCAAAGTGGGGTTTGGTTTAGGTGCTAGCAGTTCTGAGGGATGGAAGCTACTTCATTTACTTGTTTAAACTCTAGTTCTAGAGGTAAAATCAAATGAGAAAGATAATCTGTAATTTATTAGAAGGAAGATTGAACACTGCCTTAATTGCCTCCACAAAGAGGAAATGGCAGGATAACAAAAGCCTGACAGCTAGCACTTTCTGGAAGGCATTCAAATAGGAAACCATAGACATGTTTTTAATAGTACAGACTTGTGGTAAGCTAAGAAAGGAAATGAGGTTTTTTTTTGCCTTCAGACTACAGAGGCAAAGTAGGAGCAAAGACTGAGTGACTGATTTTTCCAGAGGGATAAATACAGGATGTTGGGCTGCATCGTGGCAAACAGAGTGCAGTAGCCAGTGAGGTGCGGGAGATGAGTGCAGGCACCCTCCATGTGGTGGGATTTAAATTCTGTATTTGCATGAAGTTCCCACCAACTTGAAATTTACCCTCAGGGAATATGGCAGTGTCTTGACATGGAGCGCTTTTTGGCTTGCAGGTGCCACTATTGACTGCAGATACATTTGCTTGTTGATTTTAGCATGAGATTTGGTGTTACCAAGTACAGGTATGGTTAAGAGTTAGACTTATGTATGTGTGTATGTATATTTTTAAGTTTGTTGAGCCACCGTTTTCTGAGAGAAACTGTATAGTACGGTTTGGATTTCAGAGTGGAACCAAACACCAGAAAGCTGGATTCCTCTGATGTGTTTGTCACACCTGTTGATAATGCAGAACAGGTTTGGAATTGGATCTTGCTGCAGTTCTCTTCACTCTATGTGTTCAAATTGCCTCCATAACTCCACTAAACAAGTTCTAAAGAAAGAAGGAAACAAACTGTGGGCAGTTTTCTGGGGCTGTGAATGACTGTGTTGGCTGAGGAATGCTTAGACATTTTACAGGATTCTTGACTTTTAAATGTCTGGTGCTGCAAAGGATAAAACCTTGGGAGGATTATCATTAAATAGTGTATCTTGAGTGATATTCCCCGAACGTTTCAATAAAAGCCGAGGATGATGTAAAAGGCTGCAAGAGCTTTTAGGGAATACTCTGTTTAAACTGGATTGCAGACTCTGTCCATAAAATACTCCTTTTTGATCATGGGGAACAACTTGGCTAAGAGACATACTTAAAACTTGAGAAATGTGGCTGGCACATCAGAAATTTCTAAGTTAAATTTAAGTATTTTGCCCTTCCCTCCCTCTGGGGTCTGAGATTTGGGGCATCTTCTCTAGAAGTGCAAATTCTCGTTCTTACTGAACCAGTCCTTGTTAGAGTTGCCCTCGAGTCAGTACCATCTTTGTCAGGTCTTTTTAGGTGTATACAGCTGCTTGTCTTGGTCTAACTTCCTGATTTCTTGTTTCAGTAGAAACAGCACAGTACAAGATTCACTTCAAACAAAACAAAAAAAACCTTTTGGTATTCTTGCTCCAGCAACTTACTTGGCTAAACATACAGTGTCAATGGCTTTCTAGTGGAAAGGCTGTTTTTAATCATGCCTGCAGCCAAATAGGTGGTCTGTCTGAAGATGGTCTGCAGGGGAAGAAAAAAGGCAGAGCTGTTAGGCTGCTTTGTGATGTGTGCTATAAAAAGCCATACCGGGTGGTTTTTCCAAGGTGATAGGAAGAAGTGGTTGGTGGTTTTGTTAAGCTAGTGAATTGCTTGCAAGAATCAAGAAGAGCAGAGAGGGAAAGCCTTACAAATACTATTTAATCTTTGTGAGGGGTGGGAAGGGGTGATGACTCTTCCTGATTAAAATACGTCTAGATTTTTACCTAATGCACACCTTGAAGATTTAGCCTTCCGTCTACTTTGTTTGAATTTACAGTATATGTTGGAGATTACCAATTCTTCTTGCTAAACCAGATAGTGAAGAAATTTGGAAGTCATGTTTTTTGGAGTCAAAAGGAGAATAAAACAAAGAGAATATTTCTAGCCACCTGTTCCCTTAGTTTCAATTACGTGTCGTAAAAAGCACATGAAAATTCTTCAGGGAAGTGCTATTGCGTTATCAGTCTCTCTTTGTCAAATCTCTTATGGTACCTAAATTGGTTATGGTACTGAGAGTGCCTAAGGTTTTGTATTCAGTGGGATGCATTTCCTTTGCCCTTCTGTTTGTGCTTTGAAAGAGGAAACTGACCTAGAGCAGAAGTGGCATGCAGTGCCTGCCCTTCTGAGCTCTTCTGAGTTTGCATGAGGCTCTTTGCTGTGCACAATCTTTATATTTTTGTTTTAGAAACTAGGGAGGGCACGGCTTCAGGAAGAACATACTTGGAAGTATTCAGTGCTTGTAGTGGTGGTACTTTGGAGGCTGTTTAAACTGGAGATGGGAAAGGTAAGCATCACTTAGTGAAAGTTCAGTATTTTGGCAACATCCTTAGGTCTTTCAGGGAGGGCTTACCTACGTAGCTGGTTGGTCTAAGTATCGAGAACAATGAAAAACATAGAAATGAAACAGATGAGCACCTATGGTTGCATCTTTGTCAACAGACTTTTATATACCATGCTAATGATTTGTTTTGGCCTGCTTACAAACTTTGCTCCCTCTCTTTCCTGTTTAAAAAAAAAAGTGTTTCTGGTGCCCAAAATAGTAAATGTACTTTTTCAGTCTTAACCGACACCGTGTGCTGTACATAAACTTGACTACATGCAATGTTTAGATTTGCTTTAGAGCTTACAGCAGAAGTAAAATGCAATACTAGCAATACTAATACTCCATTAGAGTATTTACCAAAATAAAAGAAAAGAGCCCGGCTTATGTCCTCATGAAAGTCATAATACCCCTTACATTAGTGTGGAAATCAGCCACAGAATTAATAATTTACCAAAGACTGAGAACTCACTGAGGTGAAGCGCTCTTATTTCAAATGACTTTCATGAGGAAATAAGCCGGGCTCTTCTTTTTGATTAATACATATATAGATGCTACACGTGTTATTTAGGCAGATTATTTCTGAAAATGGATTCCCCTCTCCGTGGGTTGTTAAGATGTGTGTATGTAAATCTTTAATGCCTTCCCCACATAGAAATATTTAGGAACTTGCATTACCTGTAGATATCATTCTGAGTTGGAACATGGGTTTGGTTGCCTGAAGGTGTTTGAAATATGCAGCCTGGTTGTACTTGAAGGTAGTCATGCAACAAATACTTGGTTAATGTTGGGTTAGCTGACACACCCATGGCTCAGAGTGGTTTTCTGTCTCTTCCCAGTTCTTAATGGTGGGAAGATATGGGGAAGGTGCGTTTAAAAATGTATGCCTTTCCTGTGCTAATTACTAATAGGAAAGGTGGTGCTTAATATGCTCCTGTGTTGATGGTGATACTGGGAAGTCTTTCCAGCTTGGGCTGGATCTGCTTGGTGTGTCCTCTGTGTGCTGTCATGCCTGCTTGGTTTCTGTCTCCCTTCTTTGGCCCTCATTTGTGAGGATGCGGTGGATGACGTTTGTGCTGTCTTGCTTTGAGTCTTGGTTTGTGACAGCATGTGGGTGTACTTGACTTAGCTTCTTGTTTTCCATTCTCTGGATGTGGACATGTACAGTTCCCACACAGGTTATTTTTCGGAGGCGTTGGGAGGAAATAATTTTCTCTTGGTGGGGCTTGGCTCTCAGGATGTTCTTTTGAAGCAGGGGTAACTAGATACAGGCTGGTTGCTGTCTGGCAAAGTGGTACCTGCCCAGAGAGTAGGTCTGAAAAAGCAGTGCCCTTCTTCTGTTAGCCACGTCTTTTCCTCAGCTTTGCCACTGTCTTTAGGAGGGAAGTTGTTCCTGATTGTTGTTAGCAATTATGACTTCGAGGGAGAGATTGTTTTTCCCTCTAGTTTATACTACAAATCCATTCATACTATGAGGCAGTGCCTGTCAATTTGCCATGTCTGTGGACTATTTCTAATAACCTGTCTTTTGTTGACACTAGTGGCTTCCTGCCATGCCTGTGTTGGCATTTAAGTTTGCCACATTGGTTCTCGAGGGACTGAGTGACAGTGCAGGTCATGGTGCAGTGCTGTGGGCTGGGCTCTGTGGCTTGAATCCCTCAGCTTTGCTCTCTGGGTTGTCCATGTCCCCTAGCTGCTTGCTAACACAGTGCTAGCCAGGGTGGTGGCAGGGGTGACAAGATCTTGCAGCTGCTTCGCTATAGGCCCTCAGTTTGACTAAGGTAGTACAGTCAGTGAACTGTGGTTATAAATGTGAGCATCAAACTACTTTGAAAAGCACTTTCCTTGTGACTGGTAATGAGGGATTTCTGACTCTTCTAATTCCTAGCACTACTCATCCAAAAAAGGCACTGTGGCTGCCATGCACAGCCAGGAGTTGAGGTTATGCCCCATGTCCAGCTGCTTCTGTTATGGCTCAATGGGAAGGAGTTGGTGGGGGGGGAGGCAGAGGGAATGGGTGTTTACAAAAAGAGGAGTTCAATTTGAAAGTCATTGCATTTGTACCCCTCCTCTTTTTGTAGGCAGTGAAAGTGGTATGTAGCCATGGGAGAGACTGCTTAAAGCAATCCCTGATGTAGGTGAAATCTGAAATGGCGGGGCAGGCTGTTGCAGTTGTGTTTGTGCTTTGATATGTATGCACACATGAGTGTGAACTAAAGTTAAGCAATGCTAATGATGGCTGGTTGCAGAGTTCTTATCTGAGGAAAGAGTCAGGTAGGCAGTGCTCGTTAGGATCTCTGAATTTGTGTTTGCTTACTGAGGTGGAAAATAACTCTGGGGTTATCTTTAACAACGCAACTCATGTTCCCCCCTCAGACAATAAATAGTACATTGCCTCTTCTGCAAAGTCATTGCTTACATTCATGCTGCTAATATTCTGGAGTTTACTTTTAGGCTAATAAAGTCTGTTCAAAGATGGAGTGTAGCAGCTTAGTCAATACTGTGTGAGAAGCTTTGTTAGCTCTGTGGCATTGAGAAAAGAGAGACTTGTGCATGTCTACAGTTGAATGTTTCAGTTCTCAACAGGAAACCCAACAAATGAAAACGCCCCTGGAAAATTTGTATTTCAGGGTTTTTTTTTAGTAGACTAATTTAAAACAAATTTAATAGCAACTTAACTGTTCTTCTGTTGCTATTAAGGTAAAACTTACAATCTACTATCTGTTACAGGTTCCCAACAGTCTTTCTAATGTTTTATTCATTATTAAATTCAGAAGAAATATAGCTATCGTAATCTAATTTCAAAACCTTTTTTTAATGATCAATTACTTAGGACTCTATTGAAGCATTTTGTAGCACGACGTAAAATTTTACAATCCGCGGTCTTGGAATGAGATTTGAACAGAGCTGTGGTGTCCTATAGCAACTGCTGTAGGTATTTCCCAACACGACGCTTGGAAATGCAGCAGGTAAACAAGCATAAAAGCCATGGTCAGTCATCATCCGGGCAATAGTCCCGATGTGATGTTTCAGGGGTAGATGCATGTTTGCTTATTTATATATAAAAGTCCTCTGGAGACCATCGGTTTTTAGTCTTGTCCTGGGAATGAGGTATAAATGCACACTGTGTGAGGGCTGTACTTTTTTTGTAAAGGATATTTCTGTTACTTACGTACTGGGTGTACCAATGTCAGATGCTCTAAAACAGTCAAGTTAAATGTGTACGTGTTACAAATCTGGTCTTGCAGGTGGAATAAATGACTGGATATACCTGAAGAATATTCTGCATTGACTGTATGTGCTGTGTTTTGAAAGCTTTCACTTGCAGACACTGAGTGCATGCAGTATGCACACATCTCCTGTCACCAGCAATTTCTAACGTGCCTTGCTCAGTCCTGGTTCCTGCTAGAGGAGGCATTCTGTTCTACCTGCAGCTACAGATAAATGGGGCTGACAGCAATGCTGCTGGCTGGGTTCTGCTTCATGTCAGGGCCTTAAGCTAGGATAGAGTGTTGGAGCTGTAAAAATATGAAGAGGAAACAGCTGGATATGGCAGCTCCTGCTGAGTGGCAGGTTTTCTTCTGGGGTAAGTGATGTTTTCAGAAGTGTAGTAAACTTTAGCAGATACAATAACAATTCCACAGAAGCATATCTTTTACTCATGGTTTTAAGATGTTTGCTGGAGTTGCAGTTTGTTCTGCGTGTTAGGTTAGCAGTGGGAGGGGAAGTGCATGGAGCTGACTGACAAAATGCAAATGTCAGGTCTCCAGTTCTTTTCATAGATGGAAAGCTGAATCTTCTGCCCATCCTGGAGGGGGTGTTGCAAGTTTTTCATGCTGAAAGCTGTGCTGTTTGTTTTAGTCAAAACGTTCCCTAAAGGGGGATTTTTGCTTTCTGGAAATTAATGGGAACAGAAGTTTTGCTAACCATTTTGTTGGTGTGTTACAAATAGAAGGAAGTTAATAAGGTTCAGTATTGATGGGTAGTGATGTATTATTATAGGAATGAAGAGACAGGCAAGAGCTTATTGCAGTAGTCATGAGTAGTTTATATATAATGGTTCCTGCCACTGTCCATCTTCCCCTGTTGGATTTGAAATGTAGTCTGAGGTTGGTTATGCTTATAGGTACAGGGAAAAAAAACAGAACTGAGATTGGATGACATAGAAGAAGTGCTTTATTTTATTTAGTCAGACTCCCAAATCTAAATTTGCTCATCACTTTGACATGAACACACTTCCTATTTATATTTTGCTTCAGGTTTTGATGCATCACACGGGAGTGTCTGTTTGCATCTTGAGTGCTTACAGTTTATTGAGGCTATTGCTCTGCATTTATGATGACACCAAGTGAGGCAGATGACCTCAGTCCTGCACTCCAGTGGGCCTGGTGAGGTGTTTCCTGCCTGCTCAGCAGCACTCATTTCTTCACAGTGCTTTGCTGTTCACAATGTGCAGAGTGCTGCATCCAAGCCAGCCAGGGTAGCATTCATCGCAGGCAGCTGGTTTGGGGCATATGAAATAAGCAGGTTGTCTTTGAAGACGAGCAAGGATCCTGTCGGCTTGGCGCCATCCTTCTCAGCACTTGTGCAAGTTCTTCATACTGGTAGGCAGCATGCGGGTGGCCCCATGGGTCTGGTGCTGCCCTCGGGAATGTCCATCTGTGTGGAACAAAACTTGCTTGGAGGAGCAATGAGTCTGGCCCATACTGAGGAGGCTGAGAAGCTTAGGTCTCCATTTGCTCTGCACCAGTGTTTGAAGGGATGGTACTGCAGCCTGTTCTCTTGTTGCCCTGCAGTCAGTGGGTTAATTTGGTGGATTAAATACATTTCCCACACATGTATTTCCTCTTCCATAGCTATGCAAGCACAGAGTCTGCTAATCTAGGCTATGTTAAGTATTCAGAGAACCTGAATGCGTTTGCTGAAATGGGTCAGAACCTTGGGTGGTGACATGGCCCAAGGTGTTTTGACAGTAGTCACATGTCAATGGAAATCCCAGGGCTGGGTGGGATGCCCTCGGGCTGGCAAGGCAGTCCCAGCCTGGCCTGCTGTGTCTGGGGACCTGCAGTGGCTGGTCTGGCAACTGGCAGGAAACGCTGCAGTGGGAAGATGAGGAGGTGAATCCATTCACCTCCCTTAGGTATGGGTTTGCTTCAATTTTAAGGCTCCTATTTATTCCAAAGTTCTGGTTTTACTGTTCTACGCAGATTTTTATCTGTTTCCTCTCTTTTTTGCTCTCATCCTCGCTGCAAGGGGATGTTAATTAGGCCACTGCTGCCTGTCACTTGTGCAGACAGGCTGCTCTGCAAATGCTTTTGTGGTGCTGTGGCTGTTCTGCCAGCAGCTCAGGAACAGGAGCTCACAGGTGCCTGGATCGATGTGGCCTTTGCAAGCAGATAGAGTGTCACCCTGTGTGATCCTCCTGCTCTTGTGTCCTGGAGCTGACTGCAAGCATCGATGCTGGCCTGACCGCAGACAGGTCTGTTGTCTGCTTTTTGCAATTGGCTGCTTGATAAGATGAATGTGAAATTGGAAGATGCAGTTATTTACTCGGGGGCGGGGGGAGGAAACAAAAAACCTGGTGATGCCGGTGTATGTATGCTTGGGTTACAGTCCTGTGGTTGCTTGGAATTGGCAATTGTAATTGGAATTGTAGCACTTCACCAGCTGATGCTGAAAGAGTGGCCTCTCTTGTGCACGCAGCCAAGCTGCTTCAGCACCCTGACAGGCCCTTGGGCTGTCTGGTGGCCAGTACTGTTCCTCAGTGCAAAAAGTTAAGAATAGAAACACTTGAGTTCTGTCTTAAGTCATTCTGAGTGTCCTGTCCTGGTCTGTGAGCAGCCTGATGCTTCAGCAGTGGCTGACTTGGGAGACTGGGCACTTCCCCAGTTGTCCTGCAGCTGTTCTTTGTGAGGAGATCGGCAGAGTGGTGATCTCTGCATCTTATGTGGGCTGTGCGGCACCACATCTCAAATTCTGCTTTGTTTTTGAGAAAATAACCCACCCTGTACACTCTGACTTTCAGCCTTGACAAAATGGCAGGAGGACTGCACTTCCCAGAAGATTTGGCTGAAATGTTGGAAGATCACAGAATCATTAAAGCTGGAGAAGGTCTTTGAGGTCATTTAGTCCAATGGTCCGCCTACCGCCAATATTGCCCACTAAATCCTGTCCCTAAGTGTCAGATCCACATGGTTCTTGGTTGGTGACCCCCCTTCCCCACGCTAAGCTGACAGATAAGTATCTCAGGCAACATTTCTGTGATGAATAATGGTGACTTTGATTCTTCAACTTTGTTATTATTAAAAGTAACTAACTTTCATATATCATGTGTGTCCCTCACAATCCTCGTCACTGAACATTTTGAGCAAAACCTTTTCTGTAGTTGTTCTTTAGAAGTATTTTCCTTAAAAATTTTAAGGAGGATTTAATTGACGGCAATATCAAACTAGATTTGGCTTCATAGCCTCAAAGAGTTTGCGAAAAATGAGACGGTCAGTTTAGGATGGAAATTATTTTGGTTAGATATATTGAGGTCAGCTTCAATAGATGAATGAATATGGAAAAATGTCAGCATTGATGACAATGCTATTTTCCTTTCCAGTCTCTTGATCCTGAAAATTGATTTAAAGGAATAAGACAAAGAAATAAAACTGGGAAACGAGCACTTTCTGCAGTGAGGTTAAATTGCTGTTACAGAAACTGGCTCTTGATGGTCTTTATTCTAACTCTTGCATTAATGTTATACCCTAAAGTCTGATAAACACTTAAATCTGGTGCTGACTTTGTGGTTGTTCTGCTTGGATGGGCTGGTTCTCATAACAAAAGGTTTCCAGAGCTGAAAGCAGTATTTCAGAACAAGTATTACTAAATAGTTTTGATCATCTCTAGCCTTAATTTTTTTTCAGCTTTTTAAGAGGCAACAGAAGGCTTGAACGTAAAGCAGGACAGAAAGGGGAGGAAATAAAACTGCAAGTTCTATATAGAGGAGAGCGTGATGGCTCATGGTTTCAAGCATTCAGTACTGAGGAAGGAAATGGCATTCCAAGTTGAGATGTGAGCAAAAGCTGGGAGCTGTCTCTTGCATGGTTAGTGCTGCAGTGCTTTCTTTAGTTCAGTAATATTACGTTACTTAAAAGGTTATTTGTGGCTCCTTGCATCCCAGTTCTGATGTCCCTTCAGAGCCTTTTTCACGTCTTCCTTATCGTGTTTTCTTTCTGATGAGAGCCTGAATCCGTGGCTTCTGAATGGACCTATTGTTGTAGACAGTATTTTTGTTACAGTTGTTCCCTTTCTGTTAAAGGTAAGAGAAGAAACAGTCCATTATGTAGAATGGCTCCATTTTTGATCCATTATAAACTTTCTTTTGTGAAGAGAGTGGAAAGATTTCTCACGTTTCGTTTACCCGTGTAAAAGTTTTTAATATGGTAATATAGCAAACAATCAGTATGTGCAAGTTCAGAGTTAAAAAGTCAGCTGTCTGATGGTGATCTGTTCTAAGAGTAAACACTTGTGTTTTATTTATACTGTGCCAGAGACCTAGGAGTCCCAGAAAGCTGAATGGGAGCTGGGGTAATAAATGCTTCACTGCTGTAGATTCTTGGAGTAGAACACAGAACAAGAGAACAAGTTCTTCAGTGGTGGTCTGAAAAAGCCATTTGGTAAACAGCTGATTTGGGGTGTGTGATTTTTATGGTCTTTTGCTGTACAGTAAAAATAAATTTCAGATCCCCAAATCCGAGTTTATGGAAGTAGTTTTGTAAGATTTTCAAACTCTCTGGTTAAGCTTTCTGTCTTCACTGGTGTCTTTTGTGTGAAATGATGCCAATGTTGTGCGAATCACAGTGGGTTTAAGGTGGTGATTATTTTTAACAAGCTTGTCACATTAACACAGAAAGAGATGAAAAACTGCAGTCATGCATTGTTTGAAGTCTGAGAATTTTTACCTTCTATTTTTATGGATCCTTGGAAAAAAAAAAAAAAAAAAAAAGAAAAAAGAAAAAAGAAATTAACATTAATGTTATCTTCTAGTCTACACTTGTACAGATCAGTGTTGTCAGAGAATCATAGAATTTTTAGCTATGGAAAGAACCTCTGAAAGCCATCTAGTCCAACTCCCCTGCAATGAACAGGGGTACCACAGCTAGATTAGGTTGCCCATGGCCTGATCCAGCCTCTTCTTCAAAGTCTCCAGGGATAATGTGAACAAATGACATGTCTGGGCTACGTGTTCCAGTGCCTCACCACCTTCACTGTTACGTTTTTTTCCTTATATCCAACTAAAATCTGCCCTCTTTGAGACTGAAGCATTCTAGACAAAATGTACACTGCATTTATATGTATGTTCATAGAAGGTTGTGCACCTCTTCCTTGACGCATAGGCAGCATCTTGAAATGGAGCCTGCAGCTCATTCTATCAAAGAGGAATGCATGTAAAAGTTATTTGTCTCACTTGCATTTGTCCTGTACTCAGAATGTCAATTTTAATGAAATTTTAAGTGTTATATTGGAGAATTGGACTGTAAGTACTGCATGATGCCTCTGGAGAACTAACACGGCAATGGGGTTTTTTTGGCCTATTTTTTTTAATATATATATATTGCCTACTGTATATATCAGTTTACAGCTGGCATTCTTCTGTGTAACCTGACTTCAGGATAGTGATCTCAAATTGCACTCTGTCTGAAAGGTGAAGTGCACAGAGGAGCAACTGTATTGCAAAGAGTTCAAACAGGATGGTCTTTCAGTGAGCTTGCTGCTGCTGTTCCATGTATGTTAACTAAGTTTCGACTTCAGGACCAGGATGTGAATTAGAGCTGATGATGTTTGTCAAGTATGTGAAAGGGATCTCCTTGTCTCTGCAGGAAATAAGGAGAAGGATGTGTTTTACCTAATGTCTTTTCAAAAAAACAGCAGTGGGATGTAAAAACAAACAAAACTGCTCAATGACAATAATAAAAGGAAAAAAAGAATGGCATTACAAACCCATCAGTTTGTCCTGTTTTCCTTTTTAGCATAGGAAAGAGTGCAGTATCCCAAAAGACCCCCTCTCTCCTTTATAGACAAGACCTAACAGGATAAGCTGGGCCCAGTGCAGCTACAAAGATAGCCAAGTATCTATAGTGAGCATTCAGTGGGTGTGCAGGGTCCGTGTCCCCACCCCACCCCCCCTCTACACAGCTGTCTCCCAAGAACCAATTCAGCTTGCTGTTCCTGTGGCTTGTTACTTTGTGCTGCAAGCCCTAGTGCAGGAAATCAAGCAGTTTATAGTGCTTCCGTTGTTGCTATCTGTATAATCATATACTGTATGATCATTGAAATGGATCTGTAGTGTCTGTTTATTCAGGCTAATTGCCTTTGACAGACTAGAATAAAAAATAGTTTTGAATCGGGAGTGGGTAGATATGTTGGACAGCTTGTATCTTAGCAATAAGAAAGTTGTCTAAGCTAGAATGTAATATACGTGTGAAGAAAAGAGGTTTTACTAGCAGGCCAAAAAGATCTTGTGACATGACTGTCCTGTAACCTTCTAAACATCAGTGAGTTGGTGCAAAATTCCCTTCTTGTTTCCAAAAGCTTGACATTTAAAACAAACATACATTTATTCTTCTCCATAGTATAGGAAGAAATGTATGTTGTAGAATCTATGGTTGTTTGTATTCTGAAGTTTGCCAAGAAGATGAAAGGCAAGCATGTGAAATCCAGTTCAGTGTGAATGTGTAAGGACATGTAACTCGGTGAATACAGTAAATCACACTGTGCTTTGCTGATTAGAAAGCGAGAAAATGTTTTAGGTAAGTTATCACAGTAGTTTGCAAGTGGAAATCAGTAGAGTAAGCAGATGCTTTCTTAAAGTTGATACGGTGAGGGGAAGAAAATTTACCAGTACTTAATAGGACTTTTCTGAGGCAGTTCCCTGTTCTAGTTTTAGTAGTCCTTAACTGTTGTTACACTGTCTCTTAATGTTACTTTGTTTAGATTTGATACTTATTTTTCTGCCTGTGTGTAACAAAATAAAAGTATTATCTGAAACAAAGTATGTGCTTTTCTGGATGTATGTTTGGGTACCTTGAAACAACTTCATCTCAAAATAATTGTAACAGAGTAAGTTTAAAAACAAAGTTGATATGGGTAACAATAATACTGTTTCATTAGCAGAGTGAGGAGCCACACAGTATATACTTGCTTTCTCAGGCCAGACAGGAAGAAGGGTAACACCACTGCCTGGACAGAGCTGAAGAATGTACCATTGGTTAGAATGAGCAAGTTTAAGGAACTCTTGCTCCATTTTCAAAGTAATGTGGTCATGAAGGACTTATCAGTGTAAAGCTATACCATCAATAAAGGTGCATTAATATGTTTAGCTTGCTTTAGCATAGGTTGAGTGCAAGTAGGAGAGCTGCTGTGCTTTCTTATGAGTGTTGCCAGGGCTTCTTTAGCTAGCCATTGTGCTGCTTCTGTGCTGCTGTGAGCTGAGCCCTCCTGATGTCTTAGTGAACTTGCCTGCCCTCCTGAACCATGGGAGAGAAGTGGGAGGAATGTGGGACAGCTGCAGGAAAGCTGCTCATCTTCTCTTGCTGTGAGGTTCTGGTTACCAGCTAGAAGCAGTATGGCCTAGGTTGGAAGGGACCTCAAGGATCATGGATCTCCAACCCTCCAGCTGCAGGCAGGACCACCACCTCCACATTTCATATCAGACCAGGCTGCTCAGGGCTCCATCCAGCTTGGGCTTGAACACCTCCAGGAAGGGGGCATCTGTAACCTCTCTGAGCAGTCTGTACCAGCAACTCACCACTCTCATAGAAAAGAACTATCAAACATCAAACCTAAATCTTCCCTCCTTCAACTTAAAACCATTTCCCCTTGTCCTGCTGTTACTTACCCTTTCCAAGAGTTGAGTCCCCTCCTGTATAGGCTCCCTTTCGGTATTAAAAGGTTGCAGTGAGGTCACCCTGCAGCCTTTTTTTCTCCAGGCTGAACAAGCCCAGCTCCCTCAGCCTGTCTTTGTAGGGGAGGTGCTCCAGCCTCCTGGTCATCTGTGGCTCTCCTCTGGACCCTCTCCCAATAGCTCTCCGTCTTTCTTGTACTGAAACAAGTCTCTGATCTTTTCAGCTAACTTATGTTGAAAACACCAAGTAATTCTTGGTGACCCTCTTTAAGAAGGCAGTGCTTGAGACAGTCCCAAAGCTGATATTTAATAGGAGACATTGGACATTATGGTTCTGTGACATACTTTCAGGTTTCTTTATATTCTTTTTTTGCCTGCCCCATGGCATTTCCAAGGAAATCTGCCTAAATTATTGCAGCTGGTTTTCTAAGCTGCTGCTTTCAGCAATTGAGCAGGGCGGGAAATAGGAAAGAAAACATGAAATGAGTCTTCACAGTGGGGAAGGTAGGAAGACAGCTACAGGCTTCTGTAGAATTTCTTAGCATGTACAGGGAGTAAGAGCAGAGTTCTAATATGATACTTAATGTCAGCCAGGAAAGACTCCAGGACTGTGCTGTATTTTTTAGTGGTACTGTCTCTGTCAACCTTTCAGCATAACTGGTGAAGTGAGACTCAGTTTAAACAAGGCAACACATTGGGTTGAAAGGTTTCGTGTCCTCAGATTGAGTGTGTGAAAACAAATGTGTGCAGCTTTCAGAGAGCTTGTTTTTCAGAAGGGGAAAAACCCAAAGAAGAAGCAGCGCTGCAGCCTGGGGCAACAGTTCTGTCAATGTAGGTCATAAGCAATTTTTAATGTCACCTGAGGAAAATTTGAGGAGATGAATCAGTTGCGTGTTGCCAGTCTGTAGCATTCAGGTCATGGATAGTTTGTGCCCCACCCCTACTACTCTGAAATTCCTGGTGAGGGGTCAGTATCCCTGCTTAGAGTCCTTAGGTGTTGCATCAAGTGAAATAAACATTATTTCTGCTTTCTTGCATGTTATGACCTAACTAGTCTTGTAATAAGAGTTGACAGCCATCATGCTTGTTTCTCAATTAGTAAGCAGAAAAAAAGTTTCTTGTAGTCTCCTTATGAGGCATCGTTAGTGTTTGGTAGGACTTTGTATTGTGGCGCTCCAGGCACAGTAACCAAGCACAGATTTTTCATCCTCTGTGTGGCTGCAGAATGCATGACATCTTTCTCATCGTGACTGCTCCTTGTTACATCTCAGTAAAGTAAGTGTGAGGTGGGAAAGCATCGTATTGTTTCTTCATTTATGGCAGCAGTTATGAGGATGCTGCAGCTGATGTGTTCTAAAACACAAGATGTTTTATTTATCTTCCAGATTATTCAATTAAAACACAAACAAAATTCCCCACAAACAAGCCACTGTTTGAAGGATTTACGTTCAACATAACAGTCATATAATGGAGGTATTGACAAATGTTAGATTTTCATCTTGCAGTATGTGGTTCCAAAATGATTAAAAACTGGACATTTTTTCCCCTGAGGAGAAGACTAATGCTTTGGGTTTTTTTTATGCTTAATGATCTGTGGGTTTAGTCCACTTATTGGTTAAGAAACAGTACTTCATCTTTATTAAGTCTTCCTACTTGGATCAGTTTATGATCTGATAACAGTAGTTAACAATGAATAATTTCATTTATCTGCATTTTTTGAGAATCTGAAAGTGCCTCTGAAATTTCATCTCTCATAAGTCCGTTCAATTCAATTAGAGTGAACTTGAAATGGTATTTAAGGATATTTCTTTTGGATGCAATGCTTGTCAAGAGCCTTTAAATCAATTGCTTATGAGTATCTCTCTTCTTTTCCTACTTGTCAGGATTGAGCTCAGCTTGTGTTAGTGATTAGACCCAGCAGAGCTCCTGCAGTCCTTTAGTCTGTTTAAAAAGAGTGTGTGTGTGGGGGGGAAGGCAAACAGCCTCCCTTAACAGCAACAACAAAAGTAAAAATAACCCTGAATTTTGCCATCTAGTTCACCTCTCCAATCAGGCATTTTCTATATCCTTGTGCGAACTGTAGATCTTGGTGCAAGCTCCTGATAACTATACCTGCATGGTTTTTTGTGTGTATTGGTAAGAGCTGTTTTTTCATGTTTGGTTGTGGTTTTTTTTCCCCTCACATTGTTCTCATTTCAAAGAAGTTTTCATTAACTAAACTTCTAGGCAATCCAAACTGCTCTCTTTTGTTAGGAAATGATAAGAACAGTGCACTGGAAGAAAGCCTGTAGACTGTAGGTTTTAGTCCCTCCCTAAACTTGAGCAGCAGTGATGTATGTAGGTCATGGTGCTCAATAGCACTCAGTAAGGTTGGGAATCCAGAACCCACAGTGTTCATACGTGATATAAATAGGAAAGGGAAAACCAACGGTGTCTTGTGCTGTGTTTTCAGTGTTCAGAGCCACAATAAAAAAACCCAGTAAGTTACATCTGTAGCATTTGCCTTAATGTGTGGCAGTCTGGCTTGGATTGTTTTTCTTTTGTTCCTTATTGCTTCCCATGTATTGCTTTTTTGTTTATCTTCTTGAATTTTATCGTGGAATTTATGAAGTCAGAGACATTATCTTAATTAGCTTTCTCTGTGGTTGTTGTGTCAACAGAGGCTAATTTGATTCAGGCCTTACAGAATTCAAGTTGGGGGTGGGCTTGCTTAGTTTATCGAGTTAAAAGAGTTGTGTTCTGTAGAACAACTGGCTGTCACAATAGTTGCTTCATTTTATTATTTCCAGTGAGGTTAAGAATCCTGGTTTATGTGATTTGCCCTTGTAAGCCTATCATGACATGACATGATGTTGAGTAATCCCTGTGCTGAAAGGAGAATTTGTGATGTGATTCATTGTGTAGCACATAGCCTAGCCTACTAAACAAAGTTGTTTTCCCTCTATCTTCATCTGCTGGTTCACTTCCTTTCCTCCTATTTCTGCTTGCTAGTAGTTGGAAGTAATAGATACTTTTGAGTGTGAACAGAAATGTGAAACCCATGCCTATGGCACATACAGTAGAGCACCATTTCATGTAAAAACACGTCAAGAGCAATTTGTAGTTAGAAACCTGAAGCGTGCCTTATTGAGACGATGGCAGGTATTTTGTCTTCTCTCTCAAAATGTTAAAAACCTTTGCATTTCTCTCTTAAGCAACTCTAAAAGTCTGTTTCGTTATTACTTACATATTTTTTTCATGGATGTTTTATGTATGCAGTAATGCTGGACTTCTCTTTGTTGTGCTAGCTGAAATGAAGTACACAGTCTCTGTCAGCTAGGGCCAGAATGGAGAATAGAAGAGAAATAGTTTCATCTGCAAATCCAGGAGAATTGGGCGTAGTACTAGTTGAAGGCCAAGCTTTCTTTTAAAAATGCAGCATGGTTATTTAAAATAAATAAATAAATAATAATAATAATAATAAATCATTATACTGGTAATTGCTGTTAGGAAAACCTGTACTGAAAGTAGCTGCTCAACAAGAGCAGTGGTAGAGAAACAAGCTTGTGTCTAGTGAAACATTAGGGCTTGGGGTTATTAAGAGTAGTAGGTGACTTAAGGTGAAGTACCCTTTAATATGGAACAGGAGCTTTTTTGTCATGAGATGCCAAAAGTAAAGCAAATGCTTTACTCGTTTCCTTCTTGTCACAGTACTGATGTTATGGAAAAGCAGAATTTCATTCTATTTTTATGGGGCGAGGACTGATGGGCTGTCCCAGCATGCAACTCAATCTCATGGCAGCTAGTATTAGGCTTCCATACGTGCCTTGAAAGTAATCCAGGTAATTCGTTATGTTGTTTAATCCTAGTGTTGACAGGTTAGTTCCTTCTGGCTTGCTTGTGTTGGTGTACTTGAGAGCTAAAAAAAAGACTTCTCTAATTAGAGATATGCTGGCATCCTGGGTAGCGTAATATCTTGGGAAGGACCTTACGGAAGTGCTCTTCATTGAAGCAGCCAGTGAATCCCCACCTTGCCAAACGCTGGTGGTTAGAGTCAGCAAATGCCAGAAATGTCTTTATTCATCTTCTTGTTGTTTGTAGAATGAAGTTAGGAAATCAATGATAATTTTAGCAAGCCAACCAGTAGGACAACTTGCAGAGAGGAACTAGTGTCTCGGGCAGTAGTAGTCCTGAGTCAGGTGAAGGTGGGGGGGACATTTGGCATACTTGTGGAGTGCTGTAACAGTGCAAAACAGCTGACAAACACTGTATGTTTAAACTAGCAAGTTACATCTGGCTTCTCACATGGCTGTGTTCAGATGTTTGAAGTTCATCCAAATAGCAACAAAGGGGGTTACCATTCTGGGTATTTTGAAGATCGTTAGCAATGTGGTCTGTGGAGCAGTTACTTCAGCAGTTTTAGTGTGTTGAGGACAGATAACAAACTATGTAAAAGAATAATCAAAATAATCTATCAGCTGTGGAGCTTCATTTGTTGTACAATTCATATAGAGAGTTTCTCCTGTGTCACAAGCAAAGCACCAGCTCTTCTGTCTGTGGGGCATTGCTGAATAGTCAGACTGCAGCAGGAGAGAAATCTGCTGTGTAGGTGGGCTGTGCTTCTCTTCCTTCCTGGAGGAGGTTGCAAAGTGAGCTGTTTCTTCAAATGTGGTAATAATCTGTAGGTTTGGAGCACTCAGTTCACTAGTTCAAGTCTTCTTCCTACACTAGGGAAACTCTGTAAGCCTGTTACCTTCCAAATCTGTAAAATATGGCATCTCTTCTTCAAGGAAGTTTGTTTCAAGGAAGTTCACATGCTTTTTATGCTTCAGCTCATTTTAACTAATATGTTGCCAAAACTACGGAACTTGTGTAATATATCAGTCATACAAGAGTCATACTTGGAAGTGCAGCTTGAGTATTTCTGCTTCCTTTCCTTTCCTTTCCTTTCCTTTCCTTTCCTTTCCTTTCCTTTCCCTTTTCCTTTCCCTTTCCTTCCTTTCCTTTCCTTTCCTTTCCTTTCCTTTCCTTTTCCTTTCCTTTCCTTTCCTTTCCTTTCCTTTCCTTTCCTTTCCTTTCCTTTCCTTTCCTTTCCTTTCCTTTTCCTTTCCTTTTCCTTTCCTTTCCTTTCCTTTCCTTTCCTTTCCTTTCCTTTCCTTTCCTTTCCTTTCCTTTCCTTCCTTTCCTTTCCTTATCCTTTCCTTTCCTTTCCTTTCCTTTCCTTTCCTTTCCTTTCCTTTCCTTTCCTTTCCTTTCCTTTCCTTTCCCTTTCTCTTTTCCTTTCTTCCTTTCCTTTCCTTTCCTTTCCTTTCCTTTCCTTTCCTTTCCTTTCCTTTCCTTTCCTTACGCAGCGCTCGACTGTATCTCTCTCAACAACAACAACTACCTTTTTTC